>NW_028270183.1:30700835-31016511 GCF_037043375.1 Chiloscyllium plagiosum
TCTTTTGGCTGTGGATTATTTCATTGTGTTTCTTGCTTGTCCTTTGTAACCATTGGGGAGAGACTCTTTAAACTTCGAGAACAAAGACAATTTGCAAATGTATATAGGCTTAAGAAGAAATGAGGGATTATTACTTTCTGTATTAATTGACTATCAGTCAACAAAAGCCTGGGGTGTGATAGAGTTACAATTATTCCTTTCCTGGCCTCTAAACTTTATGGTCATAGAGTCATAGAGTCCCAAGCACCATGACAGGCCGTTCGGTACAAACAGGTCCATGCTGCCCAAAATTTCCACCATTGCTGACCTCATTTTCTTGGACTTGTCGATATCCTTCAAAACCAAGTATTTGTCCAAATGCCTTTTAAATGTTAATGCACCCGCCTCAAGCACTTTCGCTGGCAGCTCATTCCATATTCGGAACAAGCTTTGTGTAAAACTATCCCCTCAGGTACACTGTTGTTCTTTCCCCTCCAACCTTTCACTAATGTCTTCTTGTCCTCGGTTCCCCAACCTTGGTAAAAGAACTGACTGCATGCACCAGTTCCATGCATCTCATGAGCCTACACACATCTAGGTGGACCCCCCTCAGTTTCCTACACTCGAAAGAAGAAAGTCCTAGCTGGTCCAAACTCTCCTTATATCTCAGGCTGTTGAGTTCTGGTAACATCCTTGTAAATATCTTCTGCACGTTTTCCAGTGTAATTACATCCTTCCTATAGCAAAGTGACCGAAACAGAAAATACCACAATTACAGTCTCACCAACATCCTGTACTACTGCAACATAACCTCTCAGCTTCTGTACTCAATGCTCTGACTAATGAAGACCAGTGCACCAAAAGCCTTCTTCACTGCCCTGTCCATCTGTGACTCCATTTTCAGAGAACTATGCACATGAAATCCAAAGTCTCTCTGTTCCACTCCACTCGTTAAGGCTCTACCATTCACCATGAAACCCCTACGTTGATTCGACTTTCAAACGTGCAAGACCTCACACTTATCTATAGTGAACTCCATTTGCCATGTATCAGACCACTTCACCAGCTGATCAAGGTCCTGCTGTAATTTTGATAACTTTTCTCACTGTCCACGATGCTGCCTCTTTTACTCTCATCTGCAAACTTACTAATCATGCCTTATACATTCTCATCCAAATCATTGATGTCGATAACAAACAACAATGTGCTCAGCACCGACCCCTGAGTCACTCCACTGGTCACAGGTCTCCAGTCCAACAAGCAGCCTTCCACTATTACACTTTGCTTCCTATCATCAAGCGAATTGTGTATCCAATTTGCCAACTCGCCCTGGATTCCACGCGATCCAAACTTCCAGAGCAGTCTACCATCTGGAAGCTTATCAATGACCTTACTGGCGTCCATGAAGACTACATCTAACGCCCTGCCGTCATCAATATTCCTGGTCACTTAATCAAAGAACTCCAACAAATTTGTGAGGCACGATCTCTCAAGCACAAAACGGTACTGACGACTGCTCATCAAACTCAATATTAGCAAAAGCATGAATATCATTCCTCCGAATGCTACCTTAAAAACTAACCTACCACAGAATTTCAGCTTTCTGCTCTGTCGTTTCTTTGCAACATTTCTTGAATATGGGCACAACCAGCCCTGCCCTCTAATCGTCTGTGAACTCAGCTGTGGCGAAAGATGAATCAAATATGTCAGCCAAGGCCCCCAAATATTCTTCTTGAGTGTCTTGAACAGTTTTTGGATATATCTGTTCAGGACTAGGAGATTTACCAACCTTCATACATTCTAATACGTTGAACAACTCTTTCACTGTGATATGGACTCAAGGTATCAACATTCACTTCCCAAGTTCCCAAGTCCTCATGACTTTCTCCACGGTAAACACAGATGGGAAATATTCATGGAGGACCTCGTCCATATCCTACAGTTCATTTACATGTTCACTTTAGTCATCAGGGTGGTATTCTCTCTGAAGTTATTATTTTTTTCCTTTAATATTCTGAAAGAAACTCTTTGCATTCACTTAATCTTCTCAGCCATGGCTCTCGTTTGCCCACTTTGCTCACTCCTGTTTTCCTCCTTCTCTAAACTCCTGTATCCCTATTTATCTCCAGGGATTCCGTGATTCCAGCTTTCTATATCTGAGCCATTCCTCCTTTTTTTCCCTGGTCAGCGCATCAATAAATCTTCTGATACAGTATTTCTTATTCCTGCCAACCTTGCTCATCACCCTCTCAGGAACATATTGACCTTGAAGATTTAAAGGTCTTCCATTTGCCAGCACTCTATTTGTGTTCAAAGAAACTACTCCAATCAACCGCTCCAAGATCCGCTCTAATTCCATCAAAGTTCGACTTGCCCTAATTCATACTTGAACCTATTTCCCAAGACTTGTTTGAGTGTTGTCCCTTGCCGAGTAGGACCCTTTACGTACTGCTTGAGGAAACGTTCCTGAACACATTGAATAAATTTGTCCCTACCCATGCCTTGTATGCCCTGGCAGTCCCAATCTATGTTAGGAAAACTAAAATACCCCAATCTGACAAACTAATTACGCCTGCAATTCTCCTCTGTTTCTCTGCTTATTTGTTCCTCAACTATTTGGCAGCCAATAGCACAACCCCTATAACATCACCATCACTTTCTTATTTCTCAGCTATGCCCACAAAGTCTCAATGTATGACCCTTCAGTTATTTCATCTCTTATCACTGCTCTGATACTCGCCTTAATCAATAATGGAACTGTCCCTCCCCTCGTTCAACCACCTCTCTCCCACATAAACGTCCTGTGACCTGGCACATTAAGCTGCCATTCCTGTCCCTCTCCAAGCCATACTTCGGTAATGGTGATAATATCCCATGCATACTTGATACATATTTAGCAACTGGTCACTTGGACAAATAATATTACTCAACTCAATTTTATGTTATGAAATGTCAGTGAAAAAAATGTCGAGTTCTTTTATTTATTCATAAATTATGGCACATCAATTTGTTTTCATAAACATTTTGCTCATTTTGGGGAAAACAAGAACCCGCCTTAATCGAACATGCCTAATTCAGCGTTTTTACAGACTTAATATCTCAACGATGAAAAGCAAAATAAGCAATTAAAGAAATTCCAAGAGAAAAAAGAAATCTTATAAGGTCTAGTTGGATAGGCTGAGTTGTGTTGGGGTTCTTTAATCTATTCTTTGTGGTTCATTGTGTAATTTTGTGAATAAATTTTAGTCTGTTTTAAAATCTAGTAGTCAACCAAGCTAACTTAATTTTCACTGTACACTTACTGAAAAAAGTTGCAAAGCTATTTTATGAGCTGCCTGCTTAAGAATATTTTGAGTAGTCTGGCTTAGTCCATAACAGTTTCGGGGCTTTTTGTGGGATTTTAAACAGCTAGTGGCAGGTGCTGCTGTCTTTATTTCGGGTGTTGATTGGGTGGGCAAAGCTTGGGATAGGATATGGCTTTTTCAGTCGCCAAAACTTTTCTGGATGTGGCTGTAGTGACTTTGGAAGTTTTTCATAAAGTGAAAAAGACCAAGATGCAAGAACCAGCAGAGAAGCTGAAAGTGGAACTGTCTGCTTCTGTGAGTAAAGGAGGAATAATTATAACAGTAGCACAGCATTTAAACTTGCTGGAGAAACCATCAGAATCTGTAGAGGTGGCAAGAATTCAATTTCAAATAAAGCAGCTTGCGTTAGAGGCGAGAGATAAGGAAAGGGCAGCAGAAATGAAACAGTTTGAGTTACCATTAAAAGCAGAAGAGTTGAAAAAAGAGAGAGAAGCAGAAGAGAAAGAAAAAGAGAGAGCTTTTGAACTTCAAAAACTCACACTTAAAAAGGGAAGTCAGCGTAAAAGGCTGGAGGTAAAGCCTGAAAGTAGACTTAGTGAGGAAGAGAGTAAGGATGGATAACCCCCTGGTAGTCGGAAGCCCAGTGAGAAACTGTTTAAGTCTGTTCAAGCATTGCCTAACTTTGATGAGAAGGATGTGGAAGCCTTTTTCACGTCATTTGAAAATGTGGCTAAACAAATGCAGTGGCCAGTGGCAATGTGGGTTATGTTCATCCCAACAAAATTGTAGATAGGGCTAGTGAGGTATTTGCATCAATATCAGAAGAGGTATCGAGGGAGTATGAGGAGGTGAAAAAATGCCATTTTAAGTGCATATGAGCTTGTATCAGAAACCTACAGACAATGTTTCAGGAATCTAAGGAGGGACCCAGGTCAAACCTATATTGTGTTTGAAAGGATCAAACAAATTAATTTCGATCGACAGAAAAGAGCTGTAAAAATGTAGCAAACCTATGATGCCCTTAGAGAGTTAATTATCGTGGAGGAATTAAAAAAAAATACTGCCTGAAGTAGTGCGAAAGAACAGAGTGAAAACAGCGATGTTACCAGCTGAAGTGGTTGATGATGATGAGCTGGTCTGTAAAACACTGTTTGACTTCCAGAACCAATTTCACTTCATGAGGGATAGAAATTGAGTCAAAGAGAAATCCTCACGTGGAAAGGGAAATGGAGATCTTAGTGAAGATCATAAGAATAACTTACCACAGGGTAAAAAAGAAACGCTTGAGGGGGACAAAGAAATTTAAAACTCCAGCGTTTTCATTGCAATAATGTAGGCCACACAAAATCACAGACTTGATGGGCTAGGAGAATGCTAGATGGTGGAAAACCAGACGAGCCTGTCAGTTTTGTTGGACTCGTAACAAAAAGCACAAGAGAAGTTCTACAACTGCCTCAGAGTGTACAAGATGATCAGAGGTTGATTAAAGAGGAAGTGTCAGGTTTACTTAAAAATAAACATGCAAGAGGAAACTTTATTCACATAGGCCAGAAGTAGTAAGTAAGGAGGTTACAATATTAGGGGACACAGGTTACTCTCAGTCTATAATGCTGAAGGATGAGGAGATTTGCATTCCTGAGGGACTATTGCCAGAAAAGGTACTGGTGACATGAATTCGGAGTGAGGCAAAAAGTGCTCAATTATGTAAAGTGAGGCTAGAGAGTCCAAAGAAGAGTAGATAATTTGTGGTAGGAGTACTGGACAAATGATTAGGATAAGGGAGTTCTGTTTGTACTTTTCATGATCAGAGATGGACCAAATGAATTGACTAAATTCAGTCCATTCGAATTACTTTTTTTTTGCTGTGGAGTAAGAGGACCGTTAAAAATGATTACGGAAAAATTAGTAAGTCAGAAATCAAAGACAACACATTTGGACTGTGTGTCAAATCTTAGAGAATGCTTAAATAGAGTTGGGGAGTTGGCTGGACAGCATATAAAAGTATCAAAGCATACAATGAAATGGGAATCGGATTTAAAAAAACCACAAATTCATCATTTTGCAATTGGAGATAAAATATTGGTGTTATTTCCAGTAACAGGTGAGCCTTTAAAAGCAAAGTTTAGTGGACCGTATCAAATTGAGTGGATATTGAGTGAGGTGAACTCCTTGATAAAGACTCCATGCAGAAAGATATCTCACAGAGTGAGTCATGTGAAAATGCTCAGAAAGTATTTTGATAAGGAAGGAAAGCAAGAGGAGAAGGTGATGCAGATATAGGAGATGATGTTCCGATTAACCAACATCCTTATAGGCATAACCGTCTAATGTTGGCACAGATTCAGAAGAAGATGGAGTGCGTGCTCCAAAATGGCATAATTGAAGTGAGATTCAGTGGCTGGAGCTCACCTGTAGACGTGGTGCCAAAGCAAGATGGTATCCAATGGTTACGTGTGGACTACCACAAAATCAACGTCATTACAAAGGCTGACGCATATCCAATATCGCAGTTGGAGGACTGAGTCAAAAAGGTGGGACAAACAACTTACATTTCTAAGGTGGATTTGCTCAGAGGCTACTTGGCAAGTACCTCTATCAGAGAGAGCAAAGGCAATTTTGGCTTTTGTAACACCAGATGGACTATGACTATATTGGTTCAAAGTTATGTCATTTGGTGTGAAAAACGCTCCGGGCACATTTCAGAGACTAACTAATAAGGTCATTGCCAGATTTCACAACTATGTGGGATGTATGATTACCTGGTGATTTTTAGTCACTCATGGAAGGAACATTCCATCAACTTTGGAAAGCAGGCTTGGTGACAAACCTAGCAAAAAGTACATTTGTCAAAGTCCAAGTCACCTTCCCGGATCATGTTATTGGGCATGGACAAAGGGCCCCACGAGATGCAAAAATGAAAGTATTTGGGGAATTTCCCACACTGTCGACAAAAAGAAAAACAATACTGTAATTCCTGGGATTGAGTGGATTTTACTGAACATTTGTGCTGAACTTTCGCAGTGTGGATGCTCCACTCACTTAATTGTTAAAAAATGAGAAGAAGTTTCCGTGGACAATGGACAGTCAAAATACATTTGACAGCCTAAAAACTGTGTTAACCACTGCCACATCGGATGACACAGAACCTTTCAAGATGGCTATCGATGCCAGTGATGTGGGTGTTGATCCGGTGCTCCTGCAGGAGGATGACGAGGGAATAGAAAGACCTATCAGGTATTTTACCAGGAAGTTAAATGTTCATCAACAGAAATATTCAATGGCAGAGAAAGAGACTTTAAGCTTGCTGGTGCATTGTAATATTCAGTGTTTATATTACAAGCAATGCATCTGAGACAATCGTATACACTGATCATGACCCATTGTCATTTGTGGAAAATTTTAAGGACAAAAATGGCAGACTGTTTAGATGGTGTTTGTTGTTGCAACCATTCAATTTGACAATTGTGCATGTGGCAGGTCACGAAAACGAGAATGCAGATGCGTTAAGGAGACTTGACTGAGATACAGAGGCGTTCACTAATAGGTGTACTGCAGCCTGAATTTGCATTGGCTTCAGCATGTTTGTATGTTTACAGTGAGTAGAGTGTATATGTGTGGTTAGACTACTAACCTGGTTTTGAAGGGTTAAATATTAAGCCATCTTTTGGTATTGATTGGTACAGAGATGAAAAGGATTTTGAGACGCCTTTTGGTTATATGTAAACGGATGGGATTTCAGGCCAAAATGGCCATGTTTTAGAAGTGATCTGTTTCAAGAAAGCTGAGCTGAACAGTTTAGTTCAGTCTGAACTGGTGAGGCGGTCGGCATAGAGCCATGTGGAGACTTTCTCTTCCTCTCTCTCCCTTTCTGCCCTCCAGCTGCAACTGCAACCATGTGTTCCATTTTGTGTTGGATTTTAAAGGGGATTTGCTGTTTGGGACTATTGTGTATATCTAGAACAGGATACTTAAGTCTAAAAAGTATGGACTAAGTTCTGTCGGGGTTCTTGATTCTGTTCTTTGTGTTTCATTGTGTAATTTTGTGAATATTGTTTGTCTGTTTAAACATCTAGTAATCCAGGCTGACGGCTTGTTTTCAGACGTTTCGTCACCATACCAGGTATAATCATCAGTAAGTGTCTCTGGTGAAATGCTATTGGTATATCCAGCCTCTCTATTTATACGTCTTGGTTTCTTAAGATGGGTGATGTAAAGTATGGTGCATTCTTTTCAAGGGAAAGTATACACGGTCTAGATCAATGTGTATGTTGATGGACTTCTGAATCTGGAATCGAACCATGGTCCCTGGTGCTGTGAGGCAGCAGTGCTAACCACTGAGTCACTGTGCCATGAAGTCTTTGGTTTCTTTTTAATATTTAAATTACTTTTCTTTATAATTTTTGTATGCTCAATATTAAATCTGTGGGCAAGGAAAGGCAGTATATTTTTAGATGTCAGGTGCTATAGAGAGCTTACTCAATTTAGACTTAACGTCATTGAAGACATGCAGGGGACAGTGTGTGTGTGTGTGTGTGTGACGCCGAGTAGATTTTGAGAAGTGTTTACACAGCAAGGCCAGTCAGATCGATGGTCGATGTCAGGAAACGTCAGAGGGGAGTTCAAAATTCTCCTATGGCTATTCCTTTCTGTTGTGTTTCGCGTGCTGTTGAAAGAGATAGCCTCTCTGAGGAACATAGAAATAGAGGTCAGTTCTTGTGCACGAGGAATTAATCTTTTGTTAAACTTGTTTGTCAAGATTTCAAAGAATAATTGTTAACAGGTCCTCTGCTTTCAGTGACACAGAGAAAAGTTTCTGTTAAGCAGGGAGGGTGAATCTAGGAGAGCATGTTGCTTTTCTGGGGACGGGGTAAAGGTCTACTCAAAATGTATGAAGCGCTTTGTCAAAGAAAAGAGTGAGAAACTGAAAGTTATTGTGTACATCAGTAGGAATGACAGTCAGAAAATGGGTTAAAACATTGCAGGGTGAGTGTAAGCGGTTAAAATACAGAACATCACACGGAAAAATCTCTGGTTTCCTTTCTGTGCCAAGTTTGAATGAAGAAGGAAGAAAAGTTTAGGACAGATAAATCAGTGGCTGAAGAGGTTGTGCAGGTTGCAGGGTTCCGTTTCATGGATCATTGAGATCTCTTCTGGAACAGACTTATTCAAGAAAGCTAGGATTCAGCTGAATTGGAAAGGGATCAATATCCTGGACGGGAGATTTTATAGTTTTATTTCGACAGCCTGTAAACCTTTAGAGATGGGAGTGGGAACTTCCTAAATAAGAGTGAAAATAGAATGGAAGGTGAGGATGGTTCTGAATCAGAAAAGAACAAGTTAATTAGAAAAAAAACAGACAGGAGAAGGTCAGGGAACAAAATAACTCTGAATAATTGAACTGAATTTATTTCAATGCAAGAGGTCTTACAGATATGACCGATGAACGCAGGGCATTTATCACTGCATGGGACTGTGCTTTTGTAGTTATGACAGAAACCTGGCTGAGGTGTGGACAAGAATGGCAGTTCAATGTTCCCGGTTTCAGATGTTATTATGAAAGATGTGAAGAAAGGCAAGAGAGGAAAGTGAGGGATTTTTAATTCAGGAAAACAATACTACTGTAATTAGTGCAGATATATCTGAGATGGCCTTCAGTGAACACATATGAGTTAAAATGAGAATTAAGAGAGGGATGGTCAACTTCATGGGATTTTACTATATGACCCCCTCCCCCAATAGTCAGAAGGAAATTGAGAAGCAAATATGTTACGATCTCAATAACGTTGTAAAAGTAAGGCAATTTAATTATCCAAACACTGATTGGTGCTGCCACAGTGTTAAAGGTTTGGATGATGAAGAATTTGTTAAATATGCTCAATAAAATTTTCTTTATTGATGCATTAATGTTCCAGCTGGAAAGGGAGGAAAACCTGAAATTCCTAGAATCCAAACTGTGTGGAAACAGATCATTCAGCACAACAAGTCCAGACCGAATCTTGGATCCCAAGAGGATCCCAACCGGGGCAATATCCGTACCCTATAATACCCATGGCTAACACACTCAACCTAAACATCCGTGGACACTGTGGTGTAATTAGTGATATAGACGAACATTAATAATATAATGAAGGCATCAAAAGTAATATTAGCATATTTGCTGATGACACAAAGCTGCGTGGCAGGGTGAAATGTGAGGAGGATGTTATGAGAATACAGGGTGACTTGGACAGACGAGGTGAGTGAGCGGATGCGTGACAGATGCAGTTTAATGTGGATAAATGTATGGTGATCCACTTTGGTAGCAAGAACAGGAATGCAGATTACTATCGAAATGAAGTCAACTGAGGTAAAGAGGAAGTACAACGATATCGAGGTGTTCTTGTACATCGGTCAATGAAAACAAGCATTCAGGTACAGCAGGCAGTGAAGAAAGCTAATGGCATGCTGGCTTTTATAACAAGAGGAATTGAGTCTAGGAGCAAAGAGGTCCTTCTGCAACTCACAATGGCACTGGTGAGACTGCACCTGGAGTGCTGTGTGCAGTTTTTGTTTCCAAATTTGAGAAGGACTTTCTGGTTATTGAGGGAATCCAGCGCAGGTTCACAAGGTCAATTCCCGGAATAGCAGGACCATCATATGTTGAAAGATTAGAATGACTGGGCTTGTATACACTTGAGTTTAGAAGGATGAGAGGGGATCTGATCAAGACTTATAAGATTATTAAAGGATTTGACACTTTGGAGGCAGGAAACATGTTTCCGCTGATGGGTGAGTCCAGAACCATAGGACACAGTTTAAAAATAAGGGGTAGGCAAGTTCGAACAGAAGGCAGTGGAGGACAAGTCTCTGCATATGTTCAAGAAAGAGATGGATAGAGCTCTTAAAGGTAGTGGAATAAGGCAGGAACAGGATACTATTTGTGGATGATCAGCTATGATCATAATGAATGGCAGTGCTGGATCGAAGGGCCCAACGGCCTATTCTTGCACCTATTGTCTATTGTCTGTATTGCTTAATTCAGCATGGCTTACACACCCAACATACACATCCGTGGACACTATGGTGTAATTTAACATGGCTAACCAACCTACCTAACACATCTTTGGACTGTAGAAGGAAACCACAGCACCGAGAGAAAACACATGCAGGCAGAGGGAAATATGTGCAAACCACACAAATCCTCCATTGATGTAGGGTAGAATCGAATATGGGTCTCTCTTGCTTTGAGGCAACAGTGCCAACCACTGAGCTATCAAGCCATTATGATGACTTTTACGAAATAAGGCAAGGCAAGTGACTGAAGTATTACTGGGGGAAATCTGCAACCAGTGATCATAATACAATCAGCTTTAAAACACTAATGGAAATGGATAAGTCTATAATAAAAGTTAAAGATCATCATTAGTGTATGGCACGGTTTAACAATGTAAAAAATGAGCTTTCAATAGTAGTTTGGAGTAAACTGTTCAAAGATAAAAGGATGACTGACAAATGGGAGGCCTGCAATTGTGCGATAATGAGAGATCAGAAACATAACGTTCCTGTGAGAGTGAAAGGCAAGCTTGGTAAGGTTAGGACACAAGTTAGGTAAGTTCTTGTCAAGAATAAAAAGGAATCAAATATCAGATATAGACAACTGGGATCAACTGAATCTCTTGCCGAATTTAAAGAGTGTGGCGGCACTCTAAAGATGGAAATCCGGTAGGCAAAGACAGGACGAGGTACCTTTACCAGGTTAGGTTAAAGATTATCCAAAACAGATTCTACAAATCCATGAAGAGCAAGAGAGCAAATTGAGATAGAATAGGCCCTTCTGAGAATCAGTGAGGTTGGCTTTGCGTTGAAGATGAAGAGATGGGACAGATATTAAATGAATAATTTGCGTCAGTTGTGACTGTTGAGAAATAAATGGGTATTTGACTTCTCAGGGAAATAAATATTGTTGTCGAGAGTGTGATGATGTGAAATTACTGATCAAACATTCTCAGTGACCGTGCCTCGGCGGTGAGTAATCAATTTTCATACATATGAAGATAAACAATCTGAACCAGAGCAAAAAACCCTCTATGAATGAAATATTTTCACTTGTAAACAATACAGGGAAAAGCACGAATAGCAGATTATTCTCAGAAATACTGTCATATACTCAATGATTTTATTTTGGGCTCGGCAGTGGTTGACTTCACCTGCTTTGTAGGTTACTTTGATTGAATAGAGTTTCCCATAATACCATAACATCTACACAAAGACAACAGCAATCAGTAAATAAAGTAAAGGAGACAGCCAACACAGACATTCATTGCAAAATACATTCATTCATTTTTGAAAGCTCCATAGTTGAGATTGCCTCCAGACGTGTGCACCACACAAAATGATCTACAGTATATTGGCAATCAATCACTCCACATTGTGTCCTCCATCATGTGAGGAGAAAGTGAGGTCTGCAGATGCTGGAGATCAGAGCTGAAAATGTGTTGCTGGAAAAGCACAGCAGGTCAGGCAGCACCCAGGGAACAGGAGAATCGACGTTTCGGGCATAAGCCCTTCTTCAGGAATCCTCCATCATGTGGGTGAACAAATGATCAGGGATTGTGTGTCGCCCTCTGAACGTCCTGACCCATGGAAATATTCAGTCGTGAATCCAAACACCGTGTCCCATGTTGGATCCTCATCACAATCAATATTTAACACAATCAAGGTAAAAAGATTTGACTTCTAGTTTTGGGAGCAGCAGGAGTCAGGAAACTCATTGGACCTGGCAAAATGACCTGTGACACAGATTATCCACTGGGGAGAGCTGCTGCCCTGAAAACCCTTCACCTTGGATATTTCTCCTGGGTGACAATGGGGTATCAGTGAATGTAGCGCATCTGGACTTTCAAAAGGCTTTTGACTAGGTTCCACATGAGAGATTAATACACAAAACTAAAGCTCGTGGTATCGGAGGTTGTGTACCAACGTGGATAGAGAATTGGTTGGCAGACAGCAAACAGAGAGCTGAAATAAATGGATCCTTTTTAGAGTGGCAATGATGACTGGGGCACCACAGAGTTCAGTGCTGGTGCCCTGGCTGTTCACAATACACATTAACCATTTAGATGGAGGAATTGAATGCAATATCTCCAAATGTGCAGAAGACACTGAGCTGAATGAAAGTGCGTGCTGTGAGGAGGATGCTAAGAAGCTGCAGGGTTACTTGGACAGACTGGCTGAGTGGGTGAAAACTGGGCAAATGCAATATAATGTGGATAAATGTGAGCTTATCCACTTGGGTCACAAAAACATGGAGGTAGATTATGATCTGAATGGTGGCAGTTTAGAAGAAGGTGAGGTGAAATGTGACATTGGTGTCAAGGTGAATCAGTCAATGATGGTTGCATGCAGGTAGAGCAGTCAATGAGGATAGATAATGGCATGTTGCCCTTCATAGCGAGAGAATTGGGGTATTGGAGTAAGGATGTCTTGCTGTAATTAGACAGGGCCGTGGTGAGGCCACACCTTGAGTACTGTGTGCAGTGTTTAGTCTCCTCGTCTGAGAAAGGAGATTCGTGCTATTGAGGGATTCCAACGACGGTTCACTAGACTGATTCCTGGGATGACAGGACTGTCATATGAAGAAAGATTGGATTGACTGGGCTTGTAGACAATGGAATTTAGAAAATTAAGGGGGATCTCATAGAACCATATAAAATCCTGATGGGACTGGACAGGCTCGATGCAGGAAGAATGTTCCCGATATTGGGTAAGTCCAGAACTAGGGATCACAGTCTCAGAACAAGGGGTAAGACATTCAGCCATTCCTGATGAAGATCATATGCCCAAAACGTCGACTCTCCGGCTCCTTGGATGCTGCCTGACCTGCTGTGCTTTTTCAGCGTCACATTCACCAACCTGATCTCCAGCATCTGTCATCCTCACTTCCTCCTCATATGCCATTCAGGACAGAGATGAGGAAGACTTTATTCACTCAGAGAGCTGTGAACTTGTGGAATTCTCTTCCACAGAAAGCTGTTGGCGTCAGTTTGTTAGAAATATTCAAGAGGGAATGAGGCGTGGCTCTTGCAGCTGAAGGGAGCGAGGAATATGCAGGGAATGTGGAAGAGAAGACAGATTGCACTATCAACCACGATTATATTAAGTGGCGGTGAAGGCTTGAAGTGCCAAAGGGAATATTCAAGCTCTTTTTCCGATATTTCTGTGTTTCCCTCTCTTAGACACCACAGCAGGAGGACTGGAGTGGTGCAAGAAGACAGCTCGACATCTTCTTATCAAGGTCACCGTGGGGCAGGCAATAAATGTTGGGCCAGCCAGCGACACGATCCCACGATTGAATAAATTTTAAAAAAAACACACAGTTGTGTTGGATGGTCAGAAGGTATAGTACAAGAAACAAGCAACGAGTAACAGGATTTGTGCCCCTGGCAGTTCCAGAATGTCTGCAATTATCACGCAGAAAGAAGAAAAATGGTCACCGTTCTGGAAGTGGAATTTGTAAGTTGTGTCAGTGACATAGAGTTTACACATATAAAGAGGATAAAGGACTTTGTGGCACAAATATGGAAATCTTATTTCACAAATGAAAGGGACTGCAATGGCATCATTGGCATAAATATCGAATACTCATTCAGGGTTAGAACACATCGTGATAGGGGAGAATTGTATGGTATCTTAAAATCTTAGCCTGCTGGACACACTTTCCTCAATCCTGAAGAAGGGCTCATGCCCGAAAAGTCGATTCTCCTGCTCCTTGGATGCTGCCTGACCTGCTGCGCTTTTCCAGCAACACATTTTCAGCTCTGGTATCTTAAAACACTCCGTTAAATATGTTGTATTCTTCCTGTTAATTCTGTGTCGTGCTCTTGAACTCAACTATAAACCATTGTCATAATATTGTAGTTAGTTTTTGCTGAAACAAGCATTTTTATTCATATTACTATAAGTAATTTTACTTTTATTTTATGCATTGCATTAAATGGGTACTCAATGAACACTGCAATAAATCCAAACAAGCAAATACAACACGTCCAGAAGCCCTAGCCACACTCCCTTACATCAAAGACATCTCGGAAATGGATGCCAGACTACTCAGACCCCTTGGCATCATGGTAGCCCATAAACTCAACAACACACGAAAACAGCAGTTAATGAATTTGAAAGACCCTATAGAGACAACAAGCAAAACTAATGTCATTTACAAAATACCGAAGAAATGTAACAAACATTACTTTGGACAAACACTCAGAAAACTAGCCACTGGAATACATGAACATCAAATTGCAACAAAAGACATGACTCTCTCTCACTAGTATCCTTACATATAGATGAGGACAGACACCGCTTCGGCTGGGAAAACACATCCACCCATGGTCAAGCCAAACAGAGACACACACGAGAATTCCGAGAAGCATGGCATTCCAGACGGAACCCTATCAAAAACACAATGACTTGGATCACGTTTTCCCCCTGAGAAAAACGAACTGGAAATGGCATCACCACAGGAAATGATATCATCACAGGAATTATGTCAGCCACCCAAGGAAACCAGTTGGTAGCCATACCACCAGTGCTTCATTCAGAGGCTCACTGATGATATTACCTGGTATATTGACAAAACATCTGAAAACGAACTTCCAACTCAGCGAGCAAACCTACATACAAAACCTCAACCTGAGCTACAAATCTTCTCAAAACTTGCTAACACTTATGGGCGCAATACGCTAATACTGGCCCGAAGATTTGAAACCAATGCCATCCGACAGAGTGCCACCCACGAATACCTGCACCTCCTGCAGGTATTATGTAACTGTCTTAAACACAAACGTTCCCATAACAGCACGAGCCAAAATAATGGCTGCAGAATGATTAGATAAATTATTAATGACGCCCACAACAGACTCGGTAAATACAGCTGGCAAATTTTGCGCCAAATATTTTTACTCACTATTGCAACAGACAATGAATGGACAGAAACAGGACAAGAAGCCATAGACACTAAACAGCGACAAACACAGAAAATGAAAAAAAAACTAGACCTGCAGAAAAAAAATACACAAACATACACAAAGTAACAACATAGAAAACACTGAAGCATAGATAAATAACTTACCTGACAGACCCTTAACAGACACTGAAAAATCAGTCTTAGTAAGAGGATTAAATGACTCCTTCCAGGATGTGGACAAGAAAGATTAGAAACAACACTGAAAGCCAACCAACTCACCAGAGAAATCCCGCAAACCATCAGACAGACATTTGCACCAATATTCAGCAGAAAAAAGGAAGGAAACACACTCAATACACAAGAAAGGAAAGCATTGGAAAGACTAAAAAAAAGCTATAAATATGTTATCCTACCTTCAGACAAAGGACGCTATACAGTGATTTTAAATCAAAGAGACGACATTGAGAAAGTGAATGCATTACTTGCAGATACCAACGCTTACCAACAATTGGAGGTAGACCCGACCCCACAACTAGAAACTGGACCATGGACATCCAGTCCCTGTACACCTCCATCCCCCATCACGTAGGACTCAAAGCCTTCCGCTTCTTCCTTTCCCGCCGTACCGACCAGTACCCTTCCACTGACACCCTCCTTTGACTGACTGAACTGGCCCTCACCCTGAACAACTTCTCTTTCCAATCCTCCCACTTCCTCCAAACCAAAAGAGTAGCCATGGGCACCCGCATGGGCCCCAGCTTTGCCTGCCTCTTCGTAGGATATGTGGAACAGTCCATCTTCCGCAACTACACTGGCCCCACTCCCCACCTTTTCCTCCGCTACATCGATGACTGTATCGGCGCCGCCTCGTGCTCCCACGAGGAGGTTGAACAGTTCATCCACTACACTAACACCTTCCACCCCGATCTCAAATTCACCTGGACAGTCTCGGACTCCTCCCTCCCCTTCCTAGACCTTTCTGTTTCTATCTCAGGCGACCGAATCAACACGGACATCTACTACAAACCGACCGACCCCCACAGCTACCTGGACTACACCTCCTCCCACCCTGCCCCCTGTAAAAATGCCATCCCATTCTCCCAATTCCTTCGACTCCGCCGCATCTGCTCCCAGGAGGATCAGTTCCAAAAACGTACAACCCAGATGGCCTCCTTCTTCAAGGACCGCAATTTCCCCACCAACGTGGTCGACGATGCCCTCCACCGCATCTCTTCCACTTCCCGCTCCTCTGCCCTTGAGCCCCGCCCCTCCAGCTGCCACCAGGACAGAACCCCACTGGTCCTCACCTACCACCCCACCAATCTCCATGTACAGCGCATCATCCGCCGTCATTTCCACCACCTCCAAACGGACCCCACCACCAAGGATATATTTCCCTCTCCTCCCCGATCAGCATTCCGTAAAAAACACTCCCTCCGTGACTCTCTCGTCAGATCCACACCCCCCACCAACCCAACCTCCACTCCCGGCACCTTCCCCTGCAACCGCAGGAGGTGCAAGACTTGCGCCCACAACTCCCCCCTCACCTCCCTCCAAGGCCCCAAAGGAAACTTCCATGTCCGCCACAGATTCACCTGCACCTCCACACACATAATCTATTGCATCCTTTGCACCCGATGTGGCCTCCTCTCTATTGGGGAGACAAGCCGCCTACTTGCGGAGCTTTTCAGAGAACACCTCTGGGACACCCGGACCAACCAACCCAACCACCCTGTGGCTCAACACTTCAACTCCCCCTCCCACTCCACCAAGGATATGCAGGTCTTTGGACTCCTCCATCGCCAGACCACAACAACACGACGGTTGGAGGAAGAGCGCCTCATCTTCCGCCTAGGAACCCTCCAACCACAAGGGATGAACTCGGATTTCACCAGTTTCCTCATTTCCCCTCCCCCCACCTTGTCTCAGTCAAATCCATCGAATTCAGCACCGCCTTCCTAACCTGCAATCTTCTTCCTGCCCTCTCCGCCCCCACCCCAGTCTGACCTATTACCCTCACCTTGACCTCTTTCCACCTATCACATTTCCGACGCCCCTCCCCCAGGTCCCTCCTCCCTACCTTTTATCTTAGCCTGCTGGACAAACTTCCCTCATTCCTGAAGAAGGGCTTATGCCCGAATCGTGCATTCTCCTGTTCCCTGGATGCTGCCTGACTTGCTGCGCTTTTCCAGCAACACATTTTCAGCTCTGATCTCCAGCATCTGCAGACCTCACTTTCTCCCCACAACTAGAGAACCAAATCACAGCCCGACTCGAACAAACTTCAGAAATCTGGAGATATAAATAAGACCAACTTCCAAAACCTGAAACCGGATGGATCCACCACACCATGCTTCTGCGATTACCCAAAATTCATACACCAGGAGCTCCCAACACCCCCACCCCCCACCCCAACCCATGTTCTCACTATCTAGGACACCAACTTAGAGATTGTCCAAGGAGCTACACCAAACACTATAACACTGAGCAGAAGACTCATGCCACTCCATCCACTCCACTGAAGAATTACCGAAGACCATCAAAGACACCAAGATTGAAGAGGAGGAAATAATGGTCTCGTTTGAAGTAACAGCCCTGTTCACATCCATCAACATCAACCTGGCCCAGGAAACGCTGACTACACTATTAAAAGAACCAAAGACACATACACCAATCACCACCAACTTCATCAGCAAGGACAGTATCTTCAAGCCTTACCACACACTTCAGCTTCAGCAACAAAACCGACAGACAAACCAATGGAACACCCATGGGATCTCCGATATCAGAACTCTTAGCAGACAGTAATGGTGACACTCGAACAAACAGCTCTGCCAATCATCTCAACCAAGCTTTGGGTCTGCGATGTGGATGACACCTTTGTCTTCACAAAACAAAACAAATTACAGAAAACCTTCGAGACCATCAATAATATCCTCACTGGCATAAAATTCACTAAAGATGAAGAAAACAGAAACAAACTGCCATTCTCAGATGTCACAGTAGAGCGAGGAGCCAATGGGGAACTTCCAACCAGCGTCTACAGGAAAACAACACATACTAACCAAATACTGAACGACATAAGCAATCATCTCAATGCCCACAAACGAAGCTTCATTAGAGCATTATCTCAACGAGCCACCACATACTGCAGCACAGAGGAACAACTGAGAGCAGAGAAAAATCACCAAAACAGTGTCTTCCAAAAGAATGCTTACCCAATGAACATAGTTTCCCAATTTCTCAGCAACAAAACCAAACAAGCAGACAAAACACGTCCAGAAACCGGAGCCAGTCTCCCTACATCAAAGACATCTGGGAAATGGCTTGCAGCTCAGCAAGCCAAACTACATCCATTGCTTTAAAGCTACAAAAATAAACTTGTATGATATCCAACAATAACATTGTCCTTCAGGAAAACCGTTTTAGGATGGAAGCCACAGGATGTTAATTCACCAAAGAGTTGTATCCATTGTGCAACTGCCCTGCTGTCCCAGGCAGCAGTGTGGGTGCAGCATCTCTGTCATTTACAATGGACTGTGGGAATGGTCATCTCAATGTTATTATGTCTGCAAACATTTATCAACTTCCAAGTACAAGTGGCAATGACAAGTCCCTGTAATACTCCTTCACTCCCATCCCCAACATACTTTCCATCCCTCGATAGCCACAAGGCAGTCTGGGGTTATTCAGCACCTAAATGTGATCTCCAATAAACTACCTTCCCTTTATGTAGCAACTTAAACAACAGGAAAAATTTCATCCATCAAAAAGGAGCAGAACATACTGAACTGCCCTGCGAGGGGTCAGTTCCCTGAATGGCAATCCCCAACCATCACAGAGTTTCATTAGAAACAACTTTGCACAAAGTGAACACATATGAACAGTCTTTCCCACTCACCTCCACTTTCCAATCATCCAGAGTACAAGGAGCATGTGATAACATTCCGAAGGGGCAGGTTGGCTAGAATTGGCTGGTGAGGTCTTGGACTGCATCGCTATAACGACAGCAAGTCCCATGATAACTGCTTAAATGTGTATATCTATATTAATCCGTCCCTGTGGTGTCAATCACAATCACTGTTTGGATAGACATCCCGTGTGACAATCGGTACAATGATGGTCCATGCCATGTGGCTATATCAATATCTACAGATGGATCATATTCTGTTAGCAGCGTGTTACTGATGGACTATGGATCAACTGGTGAACCTGAAATAATCCAACTCAAAAAGTCCGTCAATACTGAACATCAGGTCAGTTGGAAGTCACAGTAACAGGGCTGACTTTCCCTCCTTATGGTCGAATGTTCTTGATCCTGATTGGATCCTCAGAGCAGAACCACAATATCAAATATCCAAAATCGCGTATCAGTCGCCACAAACCAACTTGACTTTCAGCAGCAAACCAATCCTGTTGTATCACCCAACTTCCAGCATTCTGAGCCGTGTGGACCAGGAACAAGAACAGAGATTTCACAAAGCGGAAGGAATAATACACTCCATGCTGTAACAATATGGCCTTACAGTGAATCGGTCTCAAAATATTTCCAGGGGATTCATCTCCAAAAGGTCAGTGTCAACTAAATAACGACAATAATAATCGAACATAATTATCCAAATCGATACCAAAGACTAAATAACAATCCCAAACTTAGGCACATGAGAGGCCCTTCACATCACCCACTATTGTGTAGGGAACATCAAAGGATAACAACAACAAAGGGCAGTGTGGGAAATTTCCTGTTGGTCAAAGGTGCTTGATTCTCTGTGGCAGAGCTGCGACCACAATATTCCAGATCTCAGTGTTTCTCCTATTCGACAGTACGGTGCATCTTTTTACAAATGACACAACTTGCATGCCTGTTGCACAATGCACATTGCAATTGGAACCGCGTGCTCAACACCCCTCCCAGTGAGCTGTCCTCACAAATATCACGTCCCCACCCAACAACTGACTTTTGAAAACACACAGGGTAGTGAAATAATTCTGTGCTGATGCTCGTTGATCACTCCATAATGACCCATTCCAGCCACCTATTGCCTACATTGTATCTGGACACCCATTTGGAACAAGCTGCCTGAGCAAGACCCACCAACACAATACTTTGTTATCAAGGATTGGGGAACAGCAGGGGTCACTAAGAGGTGGGTTGTTATAAAACCCATCTGATCTGTAGCAGGCTCTGAATTCCCACAGAGAGAGAATGGTCTTTCTAAACACTTTCTACACCAGCCAGGGCCGGTGCTCAGCCAAATTCCATCAATGTGGCCTTGTGCAAAACCATGAGGCACAGTGCACAGAAACAGACAATGCTGCACAATACTGAGGAGCCTCCTCATTAACAAACTTTACACTTTAAACTCAGTAAGTGATGTTCTGCTTCATTTAAAACCAGCAACATAGAAAAGATTTATCCCGTGCAGTAATCTGCAAACAATCGCGTGGCCAAGAACCAAGTAAAGTAAAAATTAACAGCTTTATTTTTAATATATAACAGAGAATAATTCCCTAAACGCTCTTTCCAATTTCTTTCACTGATTTATTTTTTATCTTCCAGTCTATAATACTAGTCGCATAAAACTCCCAAACAAATTTTCAAAACAACGCTTGTTATCTCAAACCAGGTAGGTGGAGGTTCTTGTCTTCGGATCTTCCAGTGTCTTCTTTTCTCCTTGTTATAAATGTCACAGGTTACTGATTGAAAAGCGAATTATAAGAGTGAGATTTTTTTCAAGCAGTCTCTTACATGCTTCGACGTGGCAGATCTCCTGTCAACTGTTCAATTTCGCCCGGTCTTATACTCCAGAATATTGGATCGTGTCATTGGCTTTTAAGATTGTTAGTGTACTCAATTCAAGCTTGATTGGAGTTTGATCTGTTTCAGCTATAATTTAAACTGTTTGGCAAAATTTCAATTTGTTTTTGTCTCCAAACAACAAACTAATTGCAAGGTTCGACCCAGTGTTACGATGTTACCATTTTTGAGTACACTTGGTGCTCAGTCAAGTAGTTCTGCTGCTTTTAAATCTCTTAAAGGCATATCCACAACTTCATAACAGTGAGGACACTGTCACCTGTCATCAGAATTTCCTTTGCTGAAAGGAAATAAAATAATTATCAGTCGTTGATTGGAAATAGGCCTGAAACAACGCAGAGATTTGTACACGTTGATTTGTTGCAAGACTTAACAGGAACACCAACAACAGCAAGGATGGTGTAGTATAATTTAGCGAACAATTGACTTGGAAGATATATTTTGTTCCTGTTCCTCTCTGTTCCTGTTGCTGGCAAAATGTCAGAATTGGATAGTTCTCCTGGAGTGGGAGCTGACATTGTTGCAGAACTTTATTTTACATTATGTGGTATCTCCACTGGGAAACTATGATTCTACCTTCATTTTTAACACCATTTTCAGTAAACACATTACGAGAACAGATTTGTTTTAAAGATATGATATCATTGAGATTTAAGTCTGTAACTGAATACCCCAAAGACTGGATTAATCTGATCCTATTAGGTGTCAAATGTTAATTGCGATTTATCTTCAAGCAAGGCTCCTTACATTATTTCACAAATTATCCATCCCATTAACATCTAAGCATCTTTTGATATCCTTTTCCGTGATG
The DNA here is from genome assembly GCF_037043375.1 of Chiloscyllium plagiosum. Classification (NCBI taxonomy): domain Eukaryota; kingdom Metazoa; phylum Chordata; class Chondrichthyes; order Orectolobiformes; family Hemiscylliidae; genus Chiloscyllium; species Chiloscyllium plagiosum. The sequence continues at coordinate 30,722,690 of NW_028270183.1, forward strand.
CCCTTCATTTTGCTGAGGCTCTTCAGTTATTCAATCCTTCATGTTGGCGAGTTCCTTGAGAGCTGTCCTACTGCACACTGTTATCCCACTGCCTTCGTTGTTCAATCAGTTTTCCAACTCATTAGGGAAATTCTGTCTGTAAACGAGCACTGTAATAGAAAAGCTGAAGATATACTGACCACATCAGCCGCTAAAACGTACACTAGATAATAATTCCTCAAAACAAAGAGAAAAACTGAAACTAATTTTGAAACTTCACTTTAGAATTCAAGAATGACAGAGTCGTAGAGAACAGAAAAGGCACTGTGGCCTGACGTGTTTTTCCATCAAATATGACACTAAATTTACATCAGTCCCATTTTCCAGCATTTGGCCCATAACTGTCAATGTTTTAACATTTCAAGTGCTCATCCAAGTACTTCTCTGAGTTTTCCCATCTGAATTGCAGACCCCTACCATCCTCCAGGTGAGAAGGTTTTGCCTCGTGTCCTCTTGAAATCTCCTGCCTTTCAACTTCAAATGATGTCACTTTGTTATTGGCGTTTGGACTAAGGGATGTAACTGCTTTCTATTCACCTTGTCCATGTCCCTCCCAGTCTTAGATACCTATGTCTCTACTCTCAACAAAGCAGCCTGAGCTTATCCAGCCTCACTATTCACAGCTAAACTCCCACAGCCCAAGCAACATTCTGGTGAATCCTCCAATGCAATCACATCCTCGCTCTGCTGCAGTGATCCAAATTGTACACAATACTCCAACTGTGGCCGAACCAAAGACCTGTACAACTCCAATGTGACCATCCTGCTCTTACAATCTATACCTCAACTAGTAAAACCAACTGGCCCATATGCCTCCTTAACTACCCTATTAACATGTCCTCTCACCTTCAGGGATCTGTTAACAATCTCCTCAAGATCTTTCTGTTGTTCTGAGCTTCTTCGTGTCCTACCATTCATTGAGTGCTCTCTTGTATTTTTACTCTCGCAACGTTCATAACTCACACTTATCAAGGTTTAATTTCATCCCCTGCTGATCTGTCCATCAGATCAATCTGTCTGGATCTGTCTGTCACCTCACGCTTTATTCCTCACTAACCACTGTGTCAATGTTTGTGTCATCTGCGAACTTACCCCCTGTGTCCCCCAACACACACTTTAGCTCACTCACATGCGCATACACACACACACTCACAAACATGGACACAAACATACAGACACACTCTCTCTTGCACATATACAAATACACACACACAGACACACGCAAACACACAGTCTCACACACAGCCGCACTTGCACGCACACATACACGCACGCATATGCATACACACAGTCTCACACACACCCGTGCCTGCATAGACGCACATCCACATACACACACCCACACACACATTCTCTCTCTCACACACACAGACACACAGACACATGCATACACACTATCTCACAAACATACACACACATGTGGCCACATGCATACATGCACATATACAATGTACACAATCAAACACGCATGTACACACATGCTAACGTATGCACACATGTACACACATGTACACACTCTCACACATACAATCACTCACTCTCTCACACATACACACACAACCATGCACAACAATGCGCACACTCTCTTTCACACAAATACATGCACTCTTTCACAGACACTTTCTCACACACACGCAGTCTCTCTCTCACACACACATATGCACTTTCACACAAACACACACACCCCGAGTCTCTCTCTCTCTCACACACACACACACACGCACTCGCGCACACAAAATACAACATTTATGAATATCACAGCAAAAGGGGTCTGGCACTGACCCCTGTGGCACACCACTAGACACCAGCCTCCAACTACACAAACAGGCACAAACCAAGCTCTATGGATGGACCAGTCTCGACGGGATGCATAACCAACTCCGTTTTATATTCCTCACTGGAATGTAGATGACACTGGCTTTTATGAGATGTATTACCGATCCCTAATTACCTGGAGGTCTTTGGAGTCACACGTCGGCCAGACAATGTAAGACCATGCTCTGTTTTAAAAAAGCATTAATGAACCAAACTGATGATTCCCCAAAAAAATCAGTGTTAAACGCTTAATTCCAGATACCTTGTTGATTGTTTAGTGAATTTTATTCCAGTGAAGGTATTATTGATGCTCTTGAAGTTGACGGTGTTTGGTGTACAAGTCTTTGGGTCTTCTAATAGTGTAGTCAGTGTTTCCTTGGCCAGGTTGATTTTTATTGATGTAAACAGTTATTTCAACCTCTTCTATGTTTGTGTCTTTGATGGTCTTCAGGAATTCTTTGGTGGAGTGCATGGAATGGGGTGAGTCTTCTACTAAGTGTTTTAGTCTTTGGTGTAGTTCCTTGGCCAATCTGTAAGTTGGTGTTCCAGGTAGCAAGACTATGGGTCTGAGGGAGGCTCCTGGTTTGTGAAATTTGAGTAATCCATAGAAGCGTGGTGTGTTGGAATCTTCTGGTTTCACTTTTTGGAAGTCGGTCATATTTATTTCTCCAGATTTCAGAAGTTTTTTGAGAAGAGCTGTGATTCGGTTCTCCAGTTGTGGGGTCGGTCTATCGTCACTTGTTGGTATGTGTTGGTATCTGTAAGTAGTGCGTTCACTTTCTCAATGTGGTCTCTTCAATTTAGAGTGACTGCCAAACATACTTTGCCTGCAGTAAGGATAACAATATTTTTTATCCTTTTTAAATTCTTTCTCGTGTTTTCCTTTCTTGTGTATTGTGTGTGTTTCATTCCTTTTTTCTGTTAAATGTTGGTGTGATGTTGGTGTCTGATAGTTTGCTGGGTTTCTTCTGTATGTTGGTTGCCTTTTAGTGTTGTTTCTAATGCTGTTTAGAAATCTTTCTTGTCTGCATCCTGGCAGTTGTAATTTAATTCACTTACTAAGACAGCTTTTTCGGTGTCTGTTAAAGGTCGGTCAGATAAGTTTTTTATCCATACTTATGTGTTATCAATATTGTTACTTTGTGTAAGTTTATCTATTTTTTTTCTGCAGTTTCAGTTTCTTTTCATTTTCTGTGCTTGTCGCTGTGTAATATCTATGGCTTGTTGTGCTGTGTCTGTGTATTCATGGTCTGTTGCATGAGTGAGTAAACACCATTGGTGCAAAATTTCCCAGTTGTATATACAGAATCTGTTGTGGGCATCATTAATCATTTCTCTAAGCATTCAGCGGCCATTTTGCTCTGCTCTCCTTTTGGCTCGTGGGTTTATATTGGTCAGTTTTGTATTTAATGCATTTTGTTAGTAACTGTTTTCTTAGGCATTTGTGCAGGAAATACAGGTGTTCGCGGGTGGCACTCTGTCAGATGGCATTCTTTTCCCATTTTTGGTCCACTTCACTGAAAAGGAGGAAAACTACAACAAACTGCCATTCCTGGGCGTCACAGTAGAGCGAACAGCCAATGGTGAACTTCAAATCAACGTCTACAGGAAGACAACACATACAGACCAAATACTGAACTGCGGAAGCAATCATCCCAGCATCCACAAACGAAGCTGCATCAGAACATTATTCCAATGAACAAACACGCACTGCAGCACAGAGAAACTACGCAGAGCAGAGGAAAATCACGCATACCAGATATTCAAAAAGAATGGTCCCCACTGAACACAGTGGGCTGATTTCTCAGCAACAAACCCAAACAGAGAGACAAAACACGCCCAGAAACATTCGCCACTCTCCCCTACATCAAAGACATCTCGGAAATGACTGCCAGAGTATTAAGACCCCTTAGCATCAAGGTAGCCCACAAACTTCACCACAGGAAATAACATCACCAAAGGAAATGACATCACCAACCCAAAGAAACCCAAACATATAAAGAGAAAGCAGGCAGTTTCAGCATTGCTTTGCATAAAATCTACTGAAGATGTTACCTAGTAAGGTAATGAAAGGTCTGGAAATGAACCTTTCAGCTCAGTGGGCAAACCTACATACAAAATCCAGTTTGGTGATATACACCATGGAACAAGCAGTGAGCTGAATCCATCAGGTTCATTTTCTGGATTCCATGTCCAGATCTCGACATTGAGATTGTTTGGTGCGTTTGGTGAGATGGAAAGCTAGATATTAATAAGGCAAGTTGTGCCGTCAATGAGATGTTAAACAAACAATCATTATCAGTGCTCAGCAAGAGCATAAATGATGCCACAAAATGCTCCCAATGTCAAGATGAGCCGCACTAGACTTCTCAAACAATTCTGATACAAATCTTGTCATACTCCACATCGCTCAGACCGCTACAAGATTCTGATCCACGCTTGAACAATGTCCATGTTTTGGCACAGTAGCTCTTTCACTCAGTGTGAGAGTTAGAGTACAAACCACCAAACTGGCTCATAAAGGCATCCCTCGCCACCTGTGTAGCTGCTTGTTCCAGGTGATTTCAGTATGATTTGAATTAGTCCAAGGTTTCTTGAATCTGATTACTGTGCATACCATCATATGCGTCAGTGTTAATATAATGGTGCATAACTGTAAAATCCAAGCTGTAGAAGAAAGTTAGTTCACAAAATAATGTCAGGTAATTTCGTTTGGCAAGGCATCGCTGGGTAGGAATAACTTAGTCGTCTTTTGAACTATCTTCCATTTATTGATTCATTTGACAGCTCAGTCTGTTCCTGTTTAATTGTCACAGACAGTAAACAAATCGTCTAACTGCCCTGGCATGCCATCAATATTTCACTACGAGAAAGTGAGAACTGCAGATGCTGAAGGTCAGAGCTGAAAAATGTGTTGCTGGAAAAGCGCAGCAGGTCAGGCAGCATCCAAGGAGCAGGAGAATCGACGTTTCGGGCATAGGCCCTTCTGCAGGAATGAGGAATGTCAATATTTCACTACTGGCAAACGTAGCAGGACTAATGTTAGCCAGTGCTGAGGAATGCACAAACTTACAAACAGGCAGAAGGAGATTGCGAATACATTAATTGCAGAAGAAATAAATATTTCCTGTTCCCAATCTCTCTCTATATATTCTAAATCAAGTCTTCAGTGGCAGTCAAATATATTCAATGTAAATCATGCAACTTTTGAACTAGACCTTGAAAAAGAGATAAAAATAAATGATAACTGCCAAAATTCAGGATTGACCTTGAGATATTTTGAATTCTGTGCTAATTGCATTTTTCAACTGAGCAATCTCAAGCACACAGTAACTTTTGTTGTTTATGCAAATACTCTGTGAAAGGCATTCCGGGGAGGCATGGCAGTCGGGGGTTAATCACGACCGAAATTAAAACACTTTCCAATACTCACAGCACAGAGCAGTGGGTAATATTCCCCATTGTTTCCTTTTCTCCTCTCAGTCTGTAACTGGACAGAGGAAATCCTTCTTCACTCAGTCCTTGCTTCAGTCTCACAATTAAAATATCTGAAACGAAGGAAGTCCAAGAAGCTAACAAAATCTGGCAGATGACTTAAATCAGTCAATTCGCTTGACCTTGGAATGTAGCTTTTTGAAAACTCACTCCACATCACCTTGTGAAATGTTTAGACAGCCTTAACATATCGTAATGTTCACGTCCCTCTCACTAAGACTCCCTTTGAATTCTTTAATCAATGCTGTGACGGTCCTTCTTCCTCTCATTGTCTTTCACACTGTTATCGTTTCCACAAGGAAATGAACGTCTTTTCCAATGAAAAGCGATCTGACGTATGCATGTTGAAACAAAAATGTTAATTTTACTCAGGAGAGTTTACGCAGTTGTCAATTGTTTTAATGCTTTTTCAAGAGGAAGTGATATGGAGACAGATTGTAGAAAGTTGCAAAAGCACCTGGGCTGTCACAGTGAGTGAGTTTACCTTCCCGAATCCTGCCTGGGACTCCCTTACACCAAGAGTCTTATATATAGCAGAAATTGCTCCGTACATCCAAGAGGGGCTCTTGAAACAGTATGTGGATGGTCCAACGAGACGAGGGGCCACACTGGTCTTTGTATTTTTTTTCCATATTGTGTGTGTGTGCAGGTGTGAGACAGAGTGAAAAACAACAGGTGTACAAATCTTTATTCAATTTCCACCACCATGAAGAAAGGAAACACCCAAATGTCTTCATTTCAAAGGGCAATGCTGAGTGATCAAAAAAAAAGTTAAAGTGAAAATTTCTTTATTTTCACAACTGAGGGGATTCTGATCACCTGTTTTTTCTGGTTATCTTTTTTATACCTTTTTTACTTTTTTTTCCTTTTTACCTCCACACCACCACCTAACTGTGATCGTGCTGAGTACTGGACCTTGTCTTGGCTCATGAGCCTGGCCAGATGACTGACATTTCATTGGGAGAGCATTCTGGAAAGAGTGATCATAACTCCTGAATTTTTAAGATAGTTCTGAACAAGGATAAGTCAGGACTTGTGGGAATGTACTAAACTGGGAGAGGGCAAATTTTGTCAGTATTAGGTAGGGATTCGGAAATGTTCATTGGGAGCAGCTGTTGCCAGGTAAATCCCCAATTGATGTTTGAGAGCTGTTTAAATGCGGACTGATCAGAGTTCAGGATCAGTTAGGAGGAAGGAAAAGGCCAGCAAGGTATGGGACCCATCACTGATGAGGGAGATTATGAATTTAATCAAAAAGATAAAGAAGGCATATGTAATGCTAAGAAGCTAAAATAAGATCGGGCCCGGGAGGAATATAAAGGCAGGAGAAAAGAACTAAAGCAGGGAGTGAGGCGAGCAAGAAGGGGTTATGAAATGATGTTGGCAAGTCAGGTAAAAGAGAATCCCAAGGCATTCTGTACATCCAGTAATAACAAATGGATAACGAGGGAGGAGGTGGAACTACTCAAGGATAAAGAAAGGAACTTCTATTTGGAGTCAGAGGATGTGGGTGAGATCCTGATGAGTACTCTGTCCCAGTATTCACCTCGGAGATTGATATGGGGGATAGTTTAGCTACAGAAAGGATCAACACAGGCTTGGAGGGCCGAAACGCCTGTTCGTGTGTTGTACCTGTATTTTGTTCTTGTTCTTTTGTATACTGAGGGAGGGTAAATACTTCCAGTATGAGGCACGAGCTTGGGAGTGTTCATTGGGAGGAGGTGTTCATGGGCAAGTCCACATTTGACATTTGGGAGTTGTTTAAAGACTGACTGGTCAGAGTTCAGAACTGGCACGTTCCAATCAGGAGGAGGGATAAGGATGGCAAAGGAAATGCACCTTGGATAGCTGGGGAGGTTATGAGTTTCGTCAACAAGAAAGCGGACGGATATTTAAAATGTTGAGAGTTAAACTCATACAGGGCCCTTGAGGAATATAAAGAAAGCCGGAAAGAACTCAAGCAGGGGATTAGGAGAGCAAAGGGAGGCTATGAAACGAATGTGACAAATAGGGTTAAGAGAATCCCAAGGCATTCTGGACATATATGATAAGCAAAAGGATAACGAGGGAGAAGGTAGGACCACTCAAGGATAAAGGAAGGAATCTGTCCTTGGAGGCAGGGATATGCGTCAGATCCTAAATGAGTCCTTGGTTTTGGCGCTCACACAGGAGAAGGATATGGAGGACAGTGTGATTAGTGTGGGGCATGCTAGTAATCCAGGGCCTTTTAAGATCAAAAAATAAGTGGTGTTGGATCTCTTAAAGATCATTAAGATGGATGGGTCCCGATGGTATCTCCCCCAAGTTATTGAGAGAGGCAAGAGAGGAGATTGCTGGGGCCTTTATCAAGGTCTGTGAATCCTCACTAGCCACTGATGAGGTCCCAGTGGACTGGCGAGGGGCTGATGTTGTATCTCTGCCTTTTTAATCACCAGGTGATCCCATACCAACCTGTTCAGTAACCTGTAAGTAATGACAAGTGGGACGCAATGAAACAGAACAATTAGGGAATCACTGTGCCTTAAATAAACCACTGCTGTCTCCATTTACTTACTGCTTCAGGCAGATTGTTTGCCTCTTTCTTCACAAAGAAGCTGTGCGAGTTATCACTTTACCTGATAGTGCTCATATACTATCCCATTCTTGCAGTGTTTGGAGTGCCTGGTATGTCAATTCAAAAGGTGGTGTGTTCAACACATTGTGGGACAATTTTTACCCAATGCCTGTTAAAGGCAGTCATTCTTATGTACTCAGTTTAGATCTTAATGCTTGTCTGATCGATAAAGTTGGATGTTCCAGGAGCCAGACCAAAACCAGATTCATGCCACTCATATACTTTTCAAGAGCACCATATAATCACTTGCTTTGACTCTGAGAAATTGAAGCATCATTTTTTGTTTGCTAATAACCAATCACTGTTTACACTCAGCTGCTCTGCTTATCTTCTCTCATCCTTAATGTTTTCTTTCCAGCTGCTCACATTTATCCTTCATCCTCGTTGCTTTACTTGTCCATCTTCACTTTGTTGTAATTTTACCTGCTGGTCTTAATCTTTGATGTTCTCGTTGATCCTGCTCTTCTTTTGAAACCCGAGGTGTCACCTCGACATTTCCTTATCTTCGGACGTCTTTCAATCAGGCAACAGTGTTACCTTTCTCTTCCACCTTCACTCATCACACTTCTCCTCCATCTTTAGTGCTGTATTTTTTCAGATTCATCGAATCCACACAGTGTGAAAGTTCAAAGAGTCCACACTGACCCCAAAGATCATCCCATGCAGACCCTCCCCATCACTGTATTTCTACATTTTCCATGGCTAACTCACCTAGCATGCGTTAGGCAGTTTTCCATGGCCAATCTACTGACCTTGCACATCTTTGGATTCTTTTAATCCTGTTCATTTCCTCATTGATGGTATTTTCTCTGTGACCTTTTCGTTATATCTAACTTTTATCTAACCTTGGTGTTTTCTTCTCTCAGATTCCCACGCTGCCTTTTTGTTGGCTTCTCTTTTGGTGAACATAATCCCTCATCTTGTCTCCCACTTTTTCCCATTCCTTGAGGTTCCTTCTGGTTTTTCTTCTACAGTGCTGGCTTTTTAAGGACTGTCTCGAACTCACCACCTGCACTCCCCAATTCCATTCCTTCAATTGCTCATAGAATCTCAACACCCTAAAACAAAGCCTTTTGATAGATGATGATTTGTTGGCTTCTGAGATTGGAGCAGGCATGCAAGGGGCGTATCCCAAAATGTCGACTCTCCTGTTTCTTGGATGCTGCCTGATGTGCTGAGATTCTCCACCGCCACACGTTTTGATGATGTAAGAGCAAGTTCTGGAAATGGACTGGAATAGTTTGGTGATTGTTTTTGACCTGATACAGACGTGATGGGAAAATTTGCCTTTTCCTGTGTTACAGACTCGGTAAGAGATCTCCATGGACTGTAGTAAACATGTGAGACTACTTGGTATTTCATATTTTCTCTGATGTATTCGTATAGTTATGGAATGGTTACATCACAGGAAGAGGCCATTTGACCTTCTGGCCCAATCCAGCCCTTTGCAAGGTTGATTTAGCTTATCTCACTTCCCCATACTTTTCACAACACTGCAAGACACAACCCAAACCCAGTTGCTTATCTGACTGTTTTGGAAGTTGGAAGGACATTTTTCCACCTATATTTCAAGGCAGCTCATTCTCTTTTACTGTATTTTTCTTTCCATCACAGTGAACCTGTTAGCAATCCTGATCCTGTCCCTTGGAAAGTGTTGGCTCTCTAAATGCATCACATGCTATCTGATCCGCCATCGCTGCAGCAGATCTGATGGTGGTGGTCTGCAATGTCATATTGTATCTGCTGGCTGGTCTTTATTGGTTAAACTCTTTCCTGCTCTACACTCCTGTGTGCAAGTTCATTCTTTTCCTGGCTCCGACTGCTATAGACTGCTCTGTTTGGTTAATTGTCGCTATTACATTTGATCGGTTTGTCACAATTTGCTGTGAAAAGCTGAAAACAAAATATTGTAAGGGAAAAATTGCAGTTGGGGTTATCGTGATTGTGAATGTCCTGTTCTGTTTGAAGAATATTCACTGGGCTTTTTCATATTTTCATTATTTCAAAATTAACAGTATTCCAATGGGCTGCCGAACATCATTAAGCTTTTAAATGTTACCCACATGGAGAGCATTTTCTTGGATTGAACAGCTGTTCACTCCAGTACTTGCCTTCATTTTAATTTTATTGCTTAATTCTCTCACTGGCAGACGTATTTTAATGGCTAGTCAGGTCCGAAACAGCCTCAGGGACCACAGCAGTTGTGCAAATATTCAGGACCCTGAGATAAAGAGCCGGCAAGAATCCATCATCTTACTTTTTACCATATCTAGCAGTTTTATCCTGCTCTGGATGACAGCAGTCACATATTTTATCTTCTACCGAATTATAAACATCTTTAACTGTAGATCTTCATTTAGCCATTTCCGCAGTTTCAAAGAAGCAGGAAATATGCTTCAGTTTCTGAGTTCTTGTACCAATACAGTCATTTATACAGTGACCCAGAGGAAGTTCAGAAGTGAGCTGCTTAATGTCCTCAGCTGTCCATTCATTCTAATTTATAAATCAATTCAATCAAACAGGAGGTAAATCTGACCTCCCCACTAGTAATTAAAGCTGCAGATCACAATGGGACTTTAATGTTTCAGAATGTCAGAACAATGGGAAGGGGGTACTATATACGACATAAAAGTGGATATTGCCCTAACTCCGAATTGACTTGTATGTTTTTTGGTGCTGAATGAATCTGGTCTTGTGAAGCTACTGTCTTTAGGAAACTGCAGTGGGTATCAACACATCGCAGTCATGCCACATTAAGCTGTTTCCAAGTGGAAGTTCCTTTGCCGACCTGTGCAAAGTGTAATCAACTGGTTCCAACCCTTGAATACTAATGATGCTATTTAACATGTAAGTATATAAGTTTAACAATTATGGAAGCCCATTTGAGGGAAAACTACTTTAAAGCTTGAAGAGATGGAGCCGGTGTCGGACTAGAGTGGGCAATGTTACAAATCACCCAACACCAGGTTGCAGTCCAACATTTGGGAGCACGAGCATTCAGAGTGCTGCTGCTTCCTTACCTACCCAATGAAGGAGCAATGCTTGGCAAACTAGTTGGACTAGAACCTTGTGTTTGGGAGACTTTTAACGTTAACTCTTGAAGGTGAACAGTCACTGGACCCACAATACATAATCTGCTCTCTTCTCACAGAAGTTGCCAGACCTGCTGCGTTTATGCTACAATTTCTGTTTTTGTGGCTTTTAAGGTGTATTTTCTGTCACTGTAAGTTGTTAAGTTCTCACTAGGGTATATAGCCATTAAGTCTTAGAGATGTATAGCACAGAACCAGACCTTTCAGTCCAACACGCTCATGCTGACCAGATATCCTCAGTATATCTAGTGCTATTTGCAGCATTTGACCGATATCCCTCTAACCCTTCATAGTCATATACACATCCTTTACATGCTGTAATTGAACCAGCCTCCGCCACTTCTTCTGCCAGCTTTTTCCAGACACACACCACCGTCTGTGTGAATAAGTTGCTCTTTAGGTTCTTCATAAATCTTTCCCATCTCACCTTAAACCTAAGCCCTCTGGTTTTGCAATCCCCCATCTGAGGGAGAGGATCTTCTGTATTTTACCTATCCATGCCTCTCCAGATTTTATAAACCTCTAGAATGTTTATAACCTTTATAGTTATGCTGAATCTGCTGGTTTGCAGCAGAGTTAAATTTTGCATGGAAATCCATAAATGCAATCTTGCAGTTGTTTGTCAGTTAGTTGAAAAACTAATTAAATGATCACTATAAATCTAAAATAGCGTGAGACTCAGAAAATTGTACTGAGAAGGATTTCATAAAGGAAGATCTTGCTGTGCTGTATGTTTTGAAGAAATAGCAGAGGGAGTAGGCCCTGGGTTGTGGCTGGCATCAATTACCTGCATTTCCAAAAGGCCTTGGATAAGATACTCCATAATGGGTGAATTAATAGGGTTGGAGACAAAAAACTGACTTGCTGCAATCCAATGTAGGCAAGCAGGAGGCTGGAAGAACACAGTAAGCCAGGCAGCATTGGAAGGGTGAGCCATGGGAAAGTAATGTCATGAATTGCGAACGGACTTCAAGCAAAACAACAGAGAGTGGGAGTAAAGGGTGGTTGATCAAAGTGGGAGAAAGTGAAGAGCAGTGTTCCACATGGATCAGTGCTGGGACCACAGCGGGTCACAACATCGACTTGGACTTTGGAATCCAGATTTTCTAAATTGGCAGCTGACCTCATATTTAAGGAGTCAGAGAGTCCGGTAAATATGCGAAAGTTAGGTCTGCAGATGCTGGAGAGTATAGTTGAGATTGTGGTGCTGGACAAGCACAGCAGGTCAGGCAGCATCCGACGAGCAGGAAAATCAATGGAAGGGCAAAAGTCCTTCTCCTGTTCCTCAGATACTGCCTGATCTGCTGTGCTTTTCCAGCACCACACTCTAGTCTGGGAAAAAGTCCACACCAATGAGGACAGCAACAATTTTTAAAAATGCATTAATAAACATGTAAAATGGTTAAATAACTGCCAAGGGGAGTTTGACGGGTAAATGGGAAGTGGTAGGTTGAATGAGAAGGTCACTGATGACTTGGAAGGTGCGAATGTAGGAGGGGATGGGGGACAGAAAGATTTCAGACTACAAACATATTGATCACGAAAGGCTAGATCACAGGGTCAGCAAAACTATTAAAATAACGGTAATGTAGGACTGGAATAAAATTGGAAAGTCGGGAATTTTCATTCTACTTGGTAATTAGGTCTGGTTATGGCATACATAAAGCTGATGCAATTCCTGTCAACGTGTTATGGAAAGGATATAGAAGGACTGGAGAGGGGACAGGGAAGATTGATAAGGTTGCTATCAGAAAAACAAAGGTAAGCATCTTAGTAAAGAACTGACAAGCTGAGTTTGTTTCCTCTTGAATAAAGAAGGCTGAGAGCTTATTTAATACAGGTCATAAAAACGATGGAATTTGATCGAGTAGATGCAGAGAGAATCTTTTCATATGTTGGGGAGTATAACTAAAAGCTATCAATATAAAATAGTCATTAAAGAATTCAGCAGGGAATTCAGTTTGGTGAGAATGTGGACCATGCCCCAGTAGAGATTGGGTGAAGTATAAATGTATTCCAGAGGAAGCTGAGACGTGAAGCTGAGTGAGAAGGTTGGCCGTTACAATGTTGGATTTAGATGAAGAAACCTGGGATGCAGATTGAGTGGAGCATAATCGACAGGATTGAGTCGAATAGTCTTTATTCCATAAAGCTTGTTTGATGTAATGCTAGCTTTGAAATGGCAGCACTGTTTGGATGAGTTGCGCGGAGTACCTAAGTCTATGTCACTAATACAGATTGCAAACACCGATAATGTGTAACATTGTACATGGGATGCTCTGTGCACAAAACCAAAACAAATCCAGCCCAGACAGTTACTACCCTATCAGTCTACTCATTTCTATCACCGGCATGGAAGTTGCAGTCAACAGTAGTACTTCCTGAAGAATAAACTGCTCACTGACACTCAGTTCGGGCTCTGGCAGGCCCGCTCAGCTCCTGACTTTATCAGCATGGGACAAAAGAGCTGAAAGAGGGGAAGTCGGGAGACTGGCAATGACATCAAGGCAGGTTTTGGCCAAGTATGGGAATGAGCCCTGGCAAAATTGGAGACAATAGGAATCGAGTGGCGTTCTCTACTGGTTTTAGTTTGATATGTGTGTGCATGTACATTTGTCACAAAGAGAGTGTTTGATGAAGTGAATTATCTCAGCTCTCAAACATCAATATAAAATAGTCACCAAAGAAGCCCCTCAGGGTACTTCCTAGGCACAAGCATTTTCAGTTTCTTCATCAATGAGTGCATCATGCTCTGCACCTTTTGTGACTCCTAATGTTCTGAAGCTATTTCCAACTGCAATAATTTGGTTTGACCTAATAACTTGTAAGTCACATTTGCACCACATAAGTGGCATGTAATGGCAATCTCCAACAGGAGAGAACCTAATTATTGCTCCTTGGCATTCAAAGGCATTACCATCACTGAATGCCTCATTACCCCTCACCCTGGGAGTTTCCATTGACTAGAAACTGAACACAACCAACTGTCTAAAGACTATGGCTACTAGAGCAGGTTGGAAGCTTGGAATTCTGTAGTGAATAACTCACCTCTTGACTCCTCAAAGTCTGTCTACAAGGCACAAGTCAGGAGGACAATGGAATACTTTCCACTTTCTTGCAGGAGTGTAGCTCCATCACCACAACAGTTATTTAAGGAAAGATATCAAAACATTGGAGGTTGCTCAGCGCAGGATTATTCGATTGATATTTGGTATATGCAGAAGTTTGTTTGTCTCAGCATGTTTTCACTGGAGCTGAGAAAAGTGAGGGGTTAATTGATTGAAGTGACAAAGACCCTGAATGGTCTTGGAAAGGTGGACATGGAAAGAATGTTTCCTCTCGTGGGTCAGTCCAGGATGACGGGTTACCATGAGGATGGCCTCACCTGGGACATTGGGTTCAGGTCACACTACTGCACTGTACACTCTCTCAGACACACACACACACTCTTACATTCTCACACAGACCGTCTCTCAGACACATGCTCTCTCTCGTACACACACACCCTCCATTCTCACACCCACTCACAAACATTGCCAAGGCTTATACTCCATCACATTGATACACACACACTTTACGAATCATGCACACATGCAAACACACACTCTCACAGGCGCATTAACACTTACATGCACACACTCACATGTAGACTCTCTCTTTCTCTGTGTCTCACTCTGTCATGCACGCACACAGGCATAGAAGTCTATGGACTGAATTTGCATTTGCAGAATTATATTTGCAGATACATTCTATTTTGCTCAAAAAGCACACACTCTGCAGGCAGGCAATGCAGGCAGTTAATCCTTGTAATATTTTATAACTTCCCCTACTTTGGAAATAGAACGAGTCTGACTCAATATTGGGATACAGACATATTCTAGTCTCACACATTTAATGCATTGTCTGAGCTGAGATGTCATATTTTTCATTAAACTTTAAGTCATCTCGTGAATGTGACCTAAAAGAAGTTCTGGAGTTTACATAATAATGAACCGAAGCCTGCAATCCATTCTAAAAGATGAAAGACTAGACAACAATCTAAATTTGTTCAATACATCATTTCAATTACATGCCACTGTAATGTTTTGCGATAAATTCTGTGTCTTATAATCCTGTCCCACAGCTACCTGATGAAAGAGCAGCACTCTGAAAGCTAGTGCTTCCAAACAAACCTGTTGACTTATAAACCGGTGTTGCGTGATTTTTTTTAACTCAGAACCATGGGGCACTCTTTTAAAAATATCATCATCCAATTAGGACATAGATGAAGGAATTTCTTTCCTCTCTGAAGTTTGTATGATTTTGGAACTCTCTGCCTCAGAAGCTGATGGAGGTCGGGGGTCATTGAGGTCGCGGTAAATAGATACACATTCGGCAACAATCCAAAGGTTATTGGGGCTAGATGAGTACGTGAATTTTGGAACACAAACAGATCAGCCAGAATGTATTAAATGGAGGAGTCGGCTAAGGGCCTCATTTCTACGCTTGGAAAAGCTTGACACAGTGCAGGCTTGATTGGCACACCATCAATATCCTTCACTATTCACCAACTCCATCATGATGTGCGCCATCTAAAAAATGCACTGCAACAGTTCACCAAGGCTACTTCGAAAACTCCTTTCCAAACTGAGAGCCTCTACTATATAGAACGACAAGGGCAGCAGATACACGGGGACACCTGTACCTACAAATTCCCCTCCAAGGCACTCACTCTCCTGATTGGGAATTATATCACTGTCCCTTCACTGTAGCTGGGCTGAAATTCTGGATTCCCTGACACCATCATGGAGGTAAGTAGACCCCATGGGGTCCAGTGGTCCAAGGTGAGATTCACCACTCCTTTCTCAAGGGAAATTAGAGTTGGGTTCTTCTTGTTTGCCCAGCCAACAACACACACACATCCTGAGACTGAATAAATTAATAAATACTGGACACTCCATCTAGCCAGGTTATCCATTCTTATTCATTAGTTGCATGGTTTTGAATGCCATACAGGGCTTTTCATATTGAGCCCAGGAAGTGGAAAGCCACGGCAAAGAGAAAATTCAGCACATTCGGTTTACAAAGACGAGAGAAACTGCTTCGAGTTCTTATCGTTGAGTTTGTTATTCAGTCCTTCCTAATTCTCAACTCTTGATTGCAGTTGTTTCTGTCACTAAGTAAATTACATTGCAAAATGTCTCAGCTCTAATACATTGCCTTTCTCTGCACAGTATTGTACCGTAGGATGTAGGGAGCGTCAGCATGAATTTGATAGGCCGAATAGACTTTTCCACAGTGTAGAGATTCTATGAAATGTAAAATTCAATCATAGGAGTGGCACGGTGGCACAGTCCTGAGCACTGCTGCCTCCTTACCATTTAAGGGCAGTTAAATGGTCATTGGATAGGCATATGGACGAGAATAGAATAGTACAGGTTAGATGGGATCCAGATTGGTTTCACACGTGCTGCAACATCGATGTCCAAAGTGCCTGTACTGCGCTATAATGTTCTATGTTCAAAACGCCAGGGACCTGGGTTCCATTCCAGCCTCAGGTGACTGTGTGAAGTTTGCACGTTCTCCCCATGTCTGCATGAGTTTCATCTGTGCGCTCCGGTTTCCTCCCACAGTCCAAAGATGTGCACGTTAGGGTGGATTGGCAATGGTAAATTTCCCGTAGTGCCCAGTGGTACAAGTTAGCCACGGGAAATGCAGGGTACAGGGATAGTGTAGCGGGATGGTCTTCGGAGGGTCAGTGTTGTCTTGTTGGGCTGAATGGCCTATTTCCACACTGTAAGGCTTCTATAGATTCTAATGATTCAGTTTCCCAGAGTGGGACAAATTGCGACATTCCATCCTTGCACTCTGCAATTAACTGCTGTATGCAAACATCCAGATATACAGATGGATTCAGCAGGGTAATGTTAATGTTAATATAATGTATTGTCCAGGTCAATGCTCCTCATCCACCATGATTAAGCTCGGGAAAATGCAAACGTGATTGAAGCATCCCAGTAGTATTGGAAAAAGTCCCAAATTAGTGAACCTTTCAAAGTCTGGGTTTGATGATGAACAGCTTCAGGTCAGTCCACTCGAGCAGAGGGTGGTTCATGGCTGACATTTGATAGCTCAAATGGTGGCGCGATGGTCTTGTTGTACATCCACTATGTGCTGTGGCCGTCCATGGAAACAGCTCTTAGCTGTTGAAAAGATCACTGCCAGGTTGAGCGGGGAGTGGCAGCAGATTCCACGTCCCATTTCAGCACAGAGGACAATGGGGGGCAGGGGGGAGTGGGGGAGTGTGAAGAACCAAAGACAGTACCACAGTAGAACCAAAACTCTATTCCCCAACCTGGGTTGCCTCAGCATTGTCAAACAATGCAGGCCCTGTTACAGCTGGGCTCAGTTCTGCAGAGCCCAATGGGATTGAGGGGTTATGTTCATGTCAGCTCTCACCACTTCTGACCCTCAGCAGGGGTTTAACATTACACCTGACTCTCCTGAATGTTAGACAACACCTTCTCCTGCAACATAATGTCAGGCATTGTGTAAGCCTTTGCTTGAATGATGTGCTGGTGTTAATGGACTGGTGGCTTAGAGTATGCCTAATGTGCCTGGGATGCGGCTGGGTGTGAGATGCTTTTGTGCCACATTGAGCAATGAGTGAATTCGGTGGTTTAGGTGCGTCTGAAAAGTCTGGGATGGCATGATGACTCAGTGGTTGCACTGCTGCCTCACAGCGCCAGGGACTCTGGCTTGATTTCAGCCTCGGGCGACTGTCTGTGTGGAGTTTGCACATTCTCCCCGTGTCTGTGTGGGCTTCCTCCAGGTGCTCCGGTTTTCTCCCACTGTCCAACTATGTGCAGGTTAAGTGAATTGGTCTTGCTAAATTACCCATAGTGTTCAGAGATGTGTAAGCGACGGGTGCATTAGTCAGGGGTAAATTTAGGGGGATGGATCTAGGTGGGTTACTCTTCGGAGGGTCAGTGTGAACTTGGAGGGCCGAATGGCCTGTTTCCACACTGTAAGGGGTCTATGAAATGAAAATGTATCCATTCACTTCAAACAGACTCATTTGTGTGAGAGCATTATACTGCCTCATATCCAGGGTGAGACTCTGTATTTACCTCCATCTACTCCTTGCACAGAATTCCTTGATAACTTACTGCCCTCCGCCCCCATACAGAAGCACGGCCTCTCACGGCCTCTCACAGGCTTCCAGGTGGGTGGTATTTCCCTCGAAGGTGCCATTTTTCAATCTGGAACCACTTGCCATTACCTGCTGTGGTATTCCCCTGCAGCTTGTACATATTGCAGCATCTTGCGGTTCATTATTTGCAGCAGTTTGTGTGGTGTGTGGGGAAGCTGTCCCTGGGCTGAAAGCTGTTGAGGGTACAGTCTGCTGGTAGCACTATAAGGAAGGCAGCAGTGTCAAACCCCCTTTGGCTTAACCTCCCAATTACTTCAATCAGGTCACAGCCCGGACAGAATGAGACACTTTCGAAATGGGAGGGGAATATGTGAGAGGCAGTTCGAGAAACTTGACGTCTGGTTTCACACATTTTCTCCGGCATATTTTCCTCTGAAAAACAATAAACAGGGAGGTTATTTCAGCATTGCTGCTTTTTCTTGTCGGGCTGAATGGCCTCAATAGCAACTCCGTGATCTGCTGCGTTTGAAATCTTTGGGCTGTCAAAGTGCTCTGAGAACAATCTTGTGGGAGATGGTAAGGGGGCGGGGTGTTCGGAAGGCAGGCTGGGACGAGGGGAGCTGGGGGTCACCTTTGGGGTGTAGGTTAGGGTAACAGGAAGGGAGTTGGTGATGACTGGGGTTTATGCAAATTCCAAGTATGTCAGGAAGAGCCAACAGGTGGATCTTCAGTTCTCTGGGTTACTGTTCAGTTTTAAGTGTCAGATTGCAACTTCCTCATTTACGTGGCTAATAGCCAGTGGTGTTTTATCCAATTCTGTTAAATTTAGTCACCGTGCCACAGATTTAACGTGATGACTCTCCAGGCCTCTGAGTCATGTGTTAGAAATGAGCCGTTGTAGAATGTCTTGTCCTATTCCATGAAATATGTAATCATGCTCCATCAGATGTATGTTCCTGTTCCATTTCACATACACTGAAGGTTCCAAACGTATTTATATAAAATGGTGACAAACGTTGTCATTTAGTGACATATAAAATGCAGGATGGCCGAGAGATACCAGCCTGAATTAGACAAGCAGAAGTATAAAATAAAATTACTGTGGATGTCAGAAATCTAAAATGAAAACAAAAACTGAGCAACAAAGATTCAGAATATCACGCAGCACCCAACCACCAGAGAAGTTAACTCTGATTTCCTATGAGGCATGAAGTTCAGTACAGCTAGTTCATCAAAGCAACTGTGATATGATAGCCACTATGTTCAGCTAACGGGAACAATTTAACCAGTTAAAGAAGGAACAGGATCTTTTCTATTATTAATCACCAAATAATCTTCGACAAATAAATCTAATACAATAGTCTGGAATGTTTATACCTGCATTCCTGAAACTGTACAGACTAATGTTCATAACAGCTGATAAAATAGCGATGATGAGAAAAGTTATTGAAGGAAATTAGCAGAATATTTATCCAGATAAGAAAGGGAACCAACGCTAGTTGTCAGTTTAAACAGTAACCAAATTTGAGGATAGGGCTATGCCAAATCATAAGCATATTTCACTAAATGATCTAAACAGTGAGTAAGGGCATGTCACATCAAGGTTCCATATTTATAAACTATTAAAGGTGCTGATTATTGAACCTAAACTTTAGTAAGACAAGGCATTATTAGAAGAGTCTAATAGTAACGAGCAAGGCCAAACATTTAAGAACATGTTTTCAGCACCCAGTACACATTTCAGGATTTACAGCGAACAGAAAAATCGTGTGCTTACAAAGTTTGTTTAGTGTTGGTGCTACATGTACAAGGCCATGCCAAATATCGCTTTGGTAATGACTTATAGGTTGTGTAATTGATGTTAATGAGAGAACATTGATTGGTCCAGAACAGTATGGTCTCATTCCTGATGAAGGGCTTTTGCCTGAACATCGATTTTCTGACTCCTCAGAAGATGCCTGACCTGCTGAGCTTTTCCAGCAAAACTCTAATCTAGACTCTGATCTCCAGCATCTGCACTCCTCTCTTTCGCCACAGAATGGTCTGGTCTGGTCTGGGCTGGCCTGTGGGGAATGTTGTGGAGGGCACCATCTTGTCCTTTAGTAATATCTGTGCTGAGTTGGAGAGGGAAGACAGGTATCTGCTGGCACTGTCACCCACAGGGAGGTAAGGAAAAGAAAAGCATTGCATTACTGACCCCAGGAATTACACTGGACTTTAATGTTTTTAGTTTCCTTTATAGATTTAATTTTTGTTGCAGTAATGATGACCATGAATCCATTAAACAAAAAAGAGAGAATTGTTTGTCATTTATATTAATGATTTGGATAGGAATACATAATCCCTACAGTGTGTAAACAGACCATTCGGCCCAACGAGTCCACATTGACTATCTGGAGAGTAACTCACCCAGATACCTGACCTACACATCAGTGAACAACACTTTGGACAATTTAGCGTGGCCAATTCACGCAACCTGTATATCTTTGGACTGTGTGAGGAAACCGATGCAGACACAAGGAGAATGTGCAAACCCCACACAGACAGTAGCCCAAGACTGGAATCTAACCCAAGTACCTGGTGCTGTGAGGCAGCAGTTCTCACCACTGAGCCACTGTGCCATCCTAGAATGCATGGTTAGTCAGTTTGTGGATGACGCCAAATTTGGTGGAACAGTAGACAGTGAAGGTTTTCTAAAATTACAGAAGGATCTTGATCATATGAGTCAATGGACTGAAAAATGGCAGATGGAGTTCAGTCTGGATAAATGCATGGTATTTCATTTTGCTGCAATAAACAGGGGTAGGACATGTACAATTAATGGCAGTGTTGTAAAATGGAGGGTCCTGGGGTTGCAGGTGCAAATTCTTTGATGTTTGCATAACGTATAGATAGCATGGTTAAAAAAATGTTTAGTACGCTTGCCTTCATTGCTCAGTCCTTTGAATATAGAAGTTGAGAGTCATGTTGAGGTTGTACAAGACATTGGTAAGGCTTTTTTGGAATACTTTGTCAAGGTCATAGAGTCATAGATTCCTACAGCAGGGAAACAGTCCCTTCAGCCCAGTCTCGTCCATGCAGACAAAAATGTTCGTCCATGCTAACCCCATTTCCCTGCACTTGGTCCATATCCTTTCCTATCCATGCATTTGTCCAAATGGCTTTCAAATTTTGTTAATGTACACGTCTCAACCACTTCCACTGGCCGCTCATTCCAAGTGCATACCACACTCTGTGTAAAATCGTTGCCCTTAAGGTTCCCCTTTATTTTTTCTTTTCTAAACTTATACTTATACCCTCTCATCCTCGATTCCCCAACTCTGGGAAAAAGACTGAGTGCATTCACTCTATCCATGCCTCTCATTCTCTTATACTCTTCTGTAAAATTCCCCCTCAATCTCCTGCGCTCTAAAGAAACACGTCTAAGCCTGCCCAATCCCTCCCTATATCTCAGACCATTGAGTCCTGGCAACATCCTTGTAAATTTCTTCTGCACTCATTCCAGTTTAATAAATTCTTCCAGTAACAAGGTGACCAAAACTGAACACAGTACTCCAACTGTGACCTCATCAACATCCTGCACAACTGCAATATGACTTCCAAACTTCGATACTCAATGTCCTGACTGTTGGAGGCCAGTGTGCCAAAAGCCTTTTTCACTGCCCTGTCTACCTGTGACTCCACCTTCCGAGAACCATGCACCTGAACTCCGAGGTCCCTCTGTTGCACTCCAATCCTTACGGCCCTACCATTCACCATGAAACTCCTGCCTTGATTCAACTTTTGAAGATGCAAGACCTCACCATTCACGGTGGCTCAGCGGTTAGCCCTGCTGCCGCACAGCCCCAGTGTCCCAGGTTTGATTCCAGCCTCGTGCGACTGTCTGTCTGGAGTTTGCATGTTCTCCCTGTGTCTGCGTGGGTTTCCTCCGCGTGTTCTGGTTTCCTCCCACAGTCCAAAGATGTGCACGTCAGGTGAATTGGCCATGCTAAATTGCCCATAGTGTTCGGTGCATTAGTCAGAGAGAAATGGATCTGGGTGGGTTACTCTTCGGAGGGTCAGTGTGGACTTATTGGGCTGAAGGGTCTGTTTCCATACTGTAGGGAATCTAATCTAATCTAATATTAAACTTAATTTGCCATTTCTCGGCCCAGTTCCCCAGTTGATCAAGGTCCTGCTGCAATTTCTGATAACCTTGCTCACTGTCCACGATTACCACCTATTTTAGTGTCATCTACTAACTTACCAATCATGACTTGTACATTCTCATCCAAATCAATGATATAGATAACAAACAGCAGTTCTGCTCCATTTCCAGGAAGACCCACAATGCCCTTGGGGAGGAACTACAGCATTTTGATCTGGTGAAGGAACAGCAATAAATTTCCAAGTCTGGATGGGGCTTGGTATGGATGGTGTTCCCAAGTATCTGCTGCTCTTTTCCTTCTAGATGGAAGTAGTTGTAGGTTTGGAAATTGCTGTCTGAGGATCTTTGGTGAATTTCTGCATTGCATCTTGGAGTTAGTACACACTGCTGCTACTGAGCGTCGATAGTGGAAGGAGTGGATGGTTGTGCATTTGGTGCCAATCAAGTGTGGCTGCTTTGTCCTGGATGGTGTTGAGCTACTTGAGTGTTGTTGGAGAATGCACCCATTCAGGCAAGTATATTGCCTTGTAGATTGTGAACAGGCTTTGGGGAGTCAGGAGGTGAGATACTCACTGCAGTATTTCTAACTTCTTGTAGCCGCTGCGTTTATGTGGTGGGTTCAAAGAACAACAAGGAATAAAGAGCAATACAGCACAGAAACAAGCCCTTCGGCCCTCCAAGCCCGTGCTGCCACATTCTGCATTTCCATACTAAAAATGTCTTCACTTCCACGATCCGAATCCCTCGATTCCCTTTCTATTCAAGGATTCATCCAGCTGTCGCTTGAATACCGCTTTTGTATCTGCTTCCACCACCTCCTCTGGCAGCATGTTCCAGGCACTCACCACCCTTTGTGGGAGAAAACTGCCTCACGCATCACTTTCAAATTCAAGCTCCCCCAGCCCCTTGAACCTGTCTCCCCTAGTAACTGACCCCTCCACCCTGGGAAAAAATACCTCATACATTCCACCATATCCATGTCATTCACAATCTTATGAACTTCTATCAGGTCACCACTCAACCTCCTGCATTCCAGTGAAGACAAACACAGTCTATCCAGCTTTTCTTCATAGCTAACCCCACCCCCACCCTCAAACCAGGCAACATCCTGGTAAATCCTTTCTGGACCCTCTCCAGAGCATCCACATCTGTCTGGGAGTGAGGTGACAAGTTTAATTTCTGTTCAATAGCAACTTCCAGTATGTTGTTATTGCAGGTTCTCGATGCTACCAGCCGAATGCAGCCTTAATGTCAAGGGATGTCCCTCTGCCCTCCTCTCCCCTCCGTCTAGAATTCAGCTCTTTTGACCCAAGGCTGTAATGGGCTCAGGAGCTGAGTGATCCTGGAGGATCCCAAACTGGGCAACACTGAGCAGGTTATTGCTGAGCAGGTGCTGCTTGATAGCGCTGTTGTTGGGAGATTGTGCTGGAGTACAATTCTGCTGCTTTTGGTGGCCCTGAGCACCTCATGAATGCCGCAGTTGTAAGGTGCTAGATCTGTGTGACGTCTATCCTATTTAGCACGAAGATAGTGCCACAAAACACAATGGAGAATATTTTCACCGTGAAGGTGGGACTTTGTCTCCACAAGGACAGTGCGGTGGTGACCCTTAACAATATTTTCCTGGTCAGATGCAGCTGCAGCTGGCAGATTGGTAAGGATGGGGTCAGGTATGTTTTTCCCTCTTTTTGGTTCCTTCCTCACACGCCGTAGACCCACTCTCGCAGCAATGTCCTTTAGAACACGACCAGCTCGATCAGTACTGCTGCTGCCGAGCCCACTTTTGGTTGTGAACTTTGAAATCACCCACCCAGAGACCGCATTGTGCCCTTTCCATCCTCAGTGCTTCCTCCAAGTATTGTTCAACATGGAGGGTTACTGACTCATCAGCCAAAGAAGGTTTCCTTGCTCGTGTTTAACCTGAAGCCATGAGACTTCCTCGTGCCCAGAGTCAATGTTGAAGACTCCCAAAGCAACTCCCTCCCAACTGTATCCCACGGTATCACTCCAACCCCTGGGTCCGTCCTGCCGGTGGGACAGGAAAGAGCTGATTCTGGGAGTATGTCTATGTAAGGCTATTGCTTGAAAGCTCTCCCAGTGTTGGCAGCAGCTCTAGATAGAGCCATAGAGATATACAGCACGGAAACAGGCCCTTCAGTCTAACCCGTCCATGCCAACCTGAGATCCCAAACAAATCTAATCCCACCTGCCAGCACATGGCCCAAATCCAACCAATACCTTCCTTTTCATATATCCATCCAGATGCCTTTTAAATGTTGAAATTGTACTAACCTCCACCACTTCCTCTGGCAGCTCATTCCATACATGTACAACCCTCTGAGTGAAAAAGGTGCCCTGTAGGTCTCTTTTCTGTCTTTTGCCTTTCACCCGAAACCTATGCTCTCTCGTTCTAGACTTCCCCATCCCAGGGAAAGAACTTTGTCTATTTATCCTATCCACGCCCCTCATGATTTTATAAAACTCTCTAAGGCACTCCTCATCTTTAAAGAAGCGCTTCGCAGGAGGCTCCCAAGTACTGATGATGTCGCCTAGCCAGGGGACGAAAAGTTTGCAACAAAAACTTCCAGCTCGGTGAACAGAACCACAGCACCCCTCATCCTCCAACACTCTAGTGAAAACAGCAACAAACTATTCAACCTCTCACTATAGCTCCAATCCTCCTACCCTGGCAAGATCCTTGTAAATCTTTTCTGAACCCTTTCAAGTTTCACAACATCCTTGTTGAAACTTTCTTGCTGGAACAGCACAGCAGGTCAGGCAGCATCCAGGGAACTTTGATCTCCAGACCTCACTTTCTCCTCACAACATCCTTGGGATAGGAAGGAGACCAGAATTGCGCACAATATTCCAACAGTGGCCTAATCAATGACCTGTACAGCCACAACATGACCTCCCAGCTCCTATACTCAATACTCTGAACAATAAAGGAAAGCATACCAAACGCCTTCTTCACTATCCTATGTACCTGCAACTCCACTTTCAAGGAGATATGAAACTGCACTCCAAGGTCTCTTTGCCCAGCAATGCTCCTGAGACACTTACTATGAAGTGTATAAGTCCTGATAAGATTTGCTTTCCCAAAATGCAGCACCTCACTTTATCCAAATTAAACTCAATCAGCCAGTTCTCAGCCCATTCGCCCATATGATCAAGAAACAGTTGTAATCTGAGATAACGCTCTTCGCTGTCCACTACACCTCCAATTTTGGTGTCATTTGCAAGCTTACTATCTACACCTCTTATGCTCACAGCTAAATCATTTATATAAATGATAAATAGGAGTGGACCCAGCACCGATCCTTGTAGCATTCCACTGGTCTCAGGCCTCCAGTCTGAAAAACAACCCTCCATCACCACTCTCTGCCTTTTACCTTTGAGCCAGTTCTGTATCCAAATGACTAGTTCTCCCTGTTTCCATGAGATCTAACCTTGCTCAGCAGTCTCCCATGAGGAACATTGTCAAACGCCTGAATGAAGTCCATACAGATCACATCTACCGCTCTGCCTGCATCAATCCTCTTTGCTACTTTTTCAAAAAAAAACTCCATCACGTTTGTGAGACATGATTTCCCACGCATAAAACCACGTTGAGAAGGACTTTGTGGGATCATTTCCAGGGCCTGTGTCTGTGTCTTGTTGTCTATCAGTTTCATTTCTTTGTTGAGACTTTGTAGCGATAGTTACAAGCGAGTGGATTGCTCGGCAAGTTTGGTGGATAGTTGAGAGCCAACCACATTGCAGTGGTTCTGAAGTCACATGTTGGCGAGACCAGGTGTGGATGGCAGATTTCTATGCCTGGTAGAGCTAGTGAACACAATGGGCTTTTCCAACAATCAACAATAGGTTCATAGTCATCATTAAACTCTTGATTCAAGGTATTATTATTGAATTCAAAATCCAACATTTGCTGAGGCACGATTCAAACTTGGGTCCCCAGAACATTAGTAGAGTTTCTGGATGAATAGCCCTGAACATAATCCTACGAGGTCGTTGCCTCCCCAGATTATTAGCCTATTCACCAATCCTGCCCACTGCAGGGATCTGTGGACAAGCACCTCAAGATTTCTGTCTTCTGCTGAGCTTCCTGTTGTCCTGCCATTCACTGAGGATTTATATTAATGATGTGGATGTGAACATGGGAGTAGTGTTAGTACGTTTACAGATGACACCAAAATTTGGTATGTAGTGGACAGCAAAGAAGGTTACCTCTGAGTAGAATGGGATCTTGATTAGATGTGCTAATGGGCTGAGAAGTTGCAGTTAGATTTTACTTTAGATAAATGTGTGGTGCTGCATTTTGGAAAGGCAAATCCTGGAGAATGTTGTTGAACAACGAGACCTTGGAGTGCAGGTTCATAATTCCTTGAAAGTAGAGTCGCAGTTAGATAGGATAGTGAAGGCGGCATTTGGTATGCTTTCCTTTATTGGTCAGAGCATTGAGTATATCAGTTGGGAGATCATGTTGCAGCTGTTCATGACATTGGTAAGGCCACGTTTGGAATATAGCGTGCAATTGTGGTATCCTTCCTACGGTAAGGATGTTGTGAAATGTGAAAGGGAACAGTAAAGATTGACAAGGGTGTTGCCAGGGTTGGTGAGTTTGAGCTATAGGGAAAGGCTGAAGAGGCCGGGGCTGTTTTCAATAGAGCTCTGGAGGCTGAGGCATATTAGAGTTGATAAAATCATGGGGTGTATGGAATCGGTAAGTGGAACATGTCCTTTCCCTGGTTTGAGGGAGTCCAGAACTAGAGGAAATAGTTTTAGTGTGAGAGGGTAAAGATATAAAAGAGATCTGAAGGGCTTCTTTTTCACACAGAGGATGGTGTGTGTATGGAATTAGCTGCCAGATAAATGGTGGAGGCTGGTACAATTAAAGCATTTAAATGGCATCAGGATGCGTATATGAATAGGAAGAGTTTAGAGGGATACGGACCAAGTGCTGGAAAATGAGATTAGATTTATTTATGATGAGTTGAACTGAAGGGTCTGTTTCCGTGCTGTTCCTCTCTATGACTCTATGATTCTGTGATTATTCCCTTGTTAAAAAAAATACAACACCAGGTGATAGCCAAACAGGTTTATTTGGAAGTAGTTTTCGATGCGCTGCTCCTTCATCAGGTAGCTGCGTGAAAAAATCATAGGGCACAGAATTTATAATAAAAGATCAAAGTGTCATACAACTGATACAATGTAGTAAACAATCTGAAATCGCTGTGAAGGCTTTAATGACTTAAAATGGGGGATGCAGGCTCCTGTTCATTAATATGTTAATTGCAGAACTTCTTTCATGTCACATTCTTGAGATAACTTAAGGTTTTGTTTAAAAAAAGGTGACATCTCAGCTCAGACAATGTATTATAAATGTAAGGTTAGAGTCTGTCTTTACCCCAATCTTGAGTCAGACTGGTTCTATTTCGAAAGTAGGAATTTATAAAATGTCACAAGGACTCCAGATTGTGTGTCTTTAGAACAAAATAGAATCCAAATAAAAATCTGCAAATGCAAATGCATCCCATAGATTTACGTGCGTGTGTGTGTGCGTATAGGGGGTTGGTGATATGAGAGAGACAGAGAGTGAGTGTGTTTGTATGTGTGCATGTGCATGTGTGATGGAGAGAGGTTTTGTGTGTGTGTGTGTCTGAGAGAGAGAGTGTGTATGTGTGCGTGAGCGAGAAGGAGTGAGAGAGAGTGTACATGTGTGAAAGACAGGGAGAGATTCTGTGAGTGTGTATGTGCGCGTGGAAGAGAGGGAGGGAGTGTGTGGGTGTGTCGAAGAGAGGGAGAGAGTGTGTGCGTGTGTGGAAGAGAGGGTTAATTTGTGTCCGTGTGTGGAAGAGAGGGAGAGAGTGTGTGAGTGTGTTTGTGTGGAAGAGAGGGAGAGAGTGTGTGATTGTGTACATGTGTTGAAGCGAGGGGGAGAGTATGTGAGAGAGTGTACGCGCGTGTGTGGGTGGAAGAGAGGGATAATGTGTACGTGTGTGTGTGAGTGCATGTGTGTGGAAGAGAGGGAGAGAATGTGCACTGTGTGGAAGAGAGGGGGAGAGTATATGAGTGCATGTGTGTGGAAGAGAGGGAGAGAATGTGTACATGTTTAGAAGAGAGGGGGATAGTATATGTGTGTGTGTGGATGAGAGGGAGAATGTGTGTATGTGTGTGTATGTGTGTGTGTGTGTATGTGTGTGAAAGAGAGGGGGAGAGTATGTGATTGTGTGCGTGTGTGCGGGTGTGATGGAATATCTGCCTGTGAGAGGCTGAGTGCGTGTGAGTGTGTGTGTCTGCATGAGTGTGAGAGTGTGATGGTGTGGAAGAGTTTGCGTGTGTATATGTGTAGAAGAGAGAGAGAGTGTGTGTGTTTGTGTGTGTGTGTGTTTGTGTGCATGCGCTTGTGTGCAAGAGTGTGTGTGTGAGTATGGTGTCGTGGGCTCTCCTGTAGTGTGACATGAACCCAAGATCCTGGTTGAAGCTGTTTGACATATTCCCTTGTCTTATTCCATTTCCCAAACTATATCACCTCACTGTGACCTCGGGTTAACTACCATTTGCCACTGATATGCCGATCTGACCAATCGGTTTATATCCTCCTGTAACTTAACACCTTCCAACTCACTGTCACACACTCAGCCATTTTTTGTGACATCAGCAAACTTCCTTATCATTCCTCGCATGGATAACCCAAGAAACAACAAATTCGTCAAGTTAACATCAGTCGTGTGTTATCCTTTACCCTTTTGAGAACAACGGTGTCACGTTTGCAATCCTCCAGTAACCCAGCATTTGCCCCATCTTTTCAACACAGTCTTCCAACTGCGGAATCGGGTATGCAGCAGTCTTTTATTTTACGATAGTCCTCACATAACCAATGGGTGCCATCTGGCTTTGGCATCATTACTCCAGGTGAGCTCCGGTCATTATAACTCCCTTTGATTATGCCATCTTGGAGCATGCATTTAATCTCCTTCTGAACCTGTGCCAATGCCTGTGCCAATAAGAATGTTGCTTAATCGGAACAACATCGCCTATATGTACATCATGCACAATTAGGTGAGTACTTCCCAGTTTATTTCAGCATCTCCCCCGTGTGATAGTAATAACTCTTTCAGCTCATTTCGGTTTTTCTTAGGAAGGTAACTCAATAACTTATCCCAATTTTTGACAACTTCCTCATTGTCTAATTTAATTTGAGGAATGTCCAGTTCAAAATCCTCTGAATTTGTTTCATCCCTCTGTGTTGTAATCATTAACACTTTCTACTCTTACTTTCCTTCCCTGTCAAAATACCTTTTGAGCATATTTACATGACACACACAGTGAGATTTCTTCCTGTCTAGAGACCCTATCAAGTCGTTCACCTCACTCAATTTCCATTCGACTCGATAAGGTCCACTAAACCTTGCTTTTAAATGTTCACCGATTACTGGAAATAACATTAATATCTAATCTCTGATTGCAAAATTATGAATTTTTGATTTCTTCTCTACATCCTGTTTCATTGCATGTGCGATAATTTTTAAATCCTGTCTAGCCAACTCCCCAGCTCTGTTTAATCGTTCTCTAAGATTTGACACATTGTCCAAATGTGTGGTGTCTGAATTCTGACTCATTAACTATTCCTTAATCAATTTTAATGGTCCTCTCACTTCATGCCAAAAAGTTAATTCAAATGGTGCACCTCTGATCGTAAAAAGCACAAATGGAATTCCCTTACCCCAATCATCTAGATGGTCCTGACTGTAAGGCCTTAACTTGATCTTTAATATCTGATGTCACCTTTCTCATCCTCCCTGTGACTCTGGAAGGTATGCAGTAGACTTTAATTGCTTTATTCCTATGCTGTCCCTAACTTCCTTGAATAGTTTTGATGTGATTTTTGACATTTTATCTAACTGCATCCCTATTGGTAGTCTGTATCTTGTGAAAAAATTAAACAATTCCTCTACAACCGATTTAGCTGTGATATCGTGTAATGGAACAGCTTCGGGAAATCTAGTCGATACATCCAATATTGTTAACAAATACCGATTCCCACTTTTTTGTTAGAGGTGGGTGGCCGACGCAATCAGTTAAGAATCTTGTAAAAGGTTCCTCAAATGCTGGAATAGGTATTAAAGGTGCAGGTTTTATTACGTCCTGTGGTTTTCCGATTACCCGACACGAATGACCTCTCTGGCAAATTTCAACTACATCCTTCTGTTGTCCAGGCCAGTAAAAATGTCTTTCCATTTTAGCCTGTGTTTTTCTCACCCCTACATGACCTCCAAAAGGTCGCTCATGTGCCACCAGCAACTCCTCCTTCCTATACCCTACTGACTTTTCAACGAGAGTAGACAGTACACCGACCAGTGAATCAACTAAATCATTTGCCAGGACAAACTGTATTCCTGGAGCTGAGAGTTTGTCCAATACTCCTACCACAAATTCTCCACTCTTCTCTGGACTCTCCAGCATCACTTTATATAACTGAGCACTTTTTGTCTCACCATGAATTCCTGTTTTTAATACCTTTTCTGGCAATAGTCCCTCAGGAGTACATATCTCCTCATCCTTCAGCATTACAGACTGAGAGGATCCTGCGTCCTTTAATAATGTAACCTCGTTACCTGCTGCTCCTGGCCTATGTGAATAAACTTTACTCTTGCATGTATATTTTTTAAGCAGATCTGGCACTTCCTCCTTACTCAACCTCCAATCAGCTTGTACACTCTGATGCAGCTTTCTACCTTCCACTGTACTTTCTGTACAGTTGCAGGCTTGTTCTGTTTTCCTACATCTGGCTTTTTTCTAGCCCACCAACATTGTGATTTCAGGTAGACAACTTTATTGCAATGAAAATACTGGAGGATTTTACGTTCTTTTCCCCATCAAGGGTTTCCTTTATAACCAGTGGTAAATTATCCTTATGATCTTCACTGAGATCTCCCTTTCCCTTTCCATATGACGATTTCTCTTTGCCCCAATTTCTATCCCTCATGTACTGGAACAGGTTCTTGAAGTCAAATTGAGTTTTACATACCAGTTCATAATCATCAGCCACTTCAGCTGCTAACCTTGCTGTTTTCACTCTCTGCTCTTCCACATGAGTTCATGCTGCTTCAGGAAGTGAAGGTTTTGAATTCCTCCAAAATAATTTTCTCTCTGAGTGCGTTGTAGGTTTGCTAGATTTTTAAAGCTCTTATCCACCTATCAGATTTACTTTGACCCTTTCAAATTCAATATGGGTTTGACCAGGGTCCCTGCTTAGATTCCTGAAACATTATCAATAGGCTTCCGGTACAAGCTCACCTGCACTTAAGATGGCTTTTTTCACCTCCTCATCCTCCCCAGATACCTCCTCTGACAGTGATGCAAATACTTCTCAAGCTCGACTCAGAAATTTGATTTGTATCAACAAAACCCACATGGCCACTGCATTTGTTTAGATAGTTTTTTAAATTAGATGCAAAAGTCTTTCAAATCCTTCTCATCGAATTTCAGCAATGCTTGAACATACTTTAACAGTTTCTTATCAGGCTGTAGACTCCCATGGATTTGCTCATCCTCACTCTCTTCCTCACGAGACTTACCTTCAGCCATCATCTCCATCCATTTAAGCCGACTTTCCTTTCTCAGTGTCATTTTCTGAAGTTCAAACTCTCTCTTTTTCTTTCTCTTCTGCTTTTAATGGTAACTCAGACAGTTTCATTTCAGCAGCCCTTTCCTTATCACTCGCCTCCAACTCAAGTTGCTTTATCTGCAGCTGAATCCTTGCCAACTCTGCACATCCTGATGGTTTTTCCAGCAAGTTTAAATACTGAGTTATTGCTGTAACCATCTCATTATTCCTCATGGTAGGAGGTATCTCCAACTCCAGCCTGCTAATTCCCACAGCCTGAACTTAATTACCTTTTGGAAAACCAGCAAGGTCACTTCTTTCACCTTCCAAAAACTCTTGGTGACTGAAAGAGCCATTGCTATCCCAAGCTCTGTTTACCCAACCAAATTAACACCCAGAAGAGAGACACTAACACCTACCACTCGCTGCCTGTGAGTCAAAACAATTCGATACCCAAATCCAGTTTCGAAACTACAAACAAATCCCGCAAAGAACCCCCAATCTGTTATGGACCAGGCCCGACTCCTCAAAACATTCTTAAGCAGATAGTCCAGTCCATAAATTTGCTATTTGTTTAGGTAAGTAAACACTGGCTATTCCTGGGGTGAATTAGCTGATTCAACTGCCAAGTTTTAAACAAACATAATTTATTGACAAAATTATGGAATGAAACACAAAGAACAGAAAATAGAATACCGGACAACTTATCTTATCCGAAAACCCAATAGACGATCCTGACGTAATGATGCCATTCTGAAAATTCTTGCAACAATCCCCATAAACAGATCCCTTAGCACAAAAGCAAAAATGACCCAAAAAGCCTACAGATTCCGAAGTCAGAATGGCATAAGGAGAAGAGAACCAGCAGCCTATCCTCACACACACTGCAACTGATATGAATCAAAAACTCTTATCTTAACAAAGGCTAGCTACACAGCTAGCAGGCCCCTCTCCTTTGACTATACCGGGGTTTTTGAAGACATGAAAGCCTTAGGCCAGAGGAATTATCGGTTGGGGGGAAGCAAACATGGGCCCAATTACCCAATCTCTGAAAAAAACAACTCAAGGGCAGAGTAACTTTGGAAAAAGACCAACATTGTGACAAAGGCATCTGGATGGGTATGTGAATAGGAAGGGTTTGGAGGGATGTGGGCCAAGTACTTGAAAATGGGGTGAAGTTTATTTAGGATATTTGGTTGGCATGGAAGAGCTGGGCCAAAGAGTCTGTTTCCATGCTATACATTTCTATAGAACATAGAACAATACAGCACAGAACAGGCCCTTCGGCCCTCAATGTTGCGCTGACCTGTGAACTATTCTCAGCTCAACCCACTACACCATCCCATCTTCATCCATGTGCTTATCCAAGGATTGTTTAAATCTCCCTAATGTGGCTGAGTAAACAACGTTGGCAGGTAGGGCATTCCACACCCTTACCACTCTCTGAGTAAAGAACCTGCCTCTGACTTTTATCATAAATCTATCAACCCTCAATTTGTCGTTATGCCCACCCCCGCCCCCCGCCCTCCCCATATAAGCTGATGTCATCATCCTAGGAAAATGACTCTCACTTCCCACCCTATCTAATCCTCTGATCATGTTGCATGTCTCTACCAAATTCATTCTTAGCCTTCTTCTTTCCAATGAGAACAGACCCACGTCTCTCAGCCTTTCCTCATAAGAGCTTCCCTCCAGACCAAGCAACATCCTGGTAAATCTCCTCCGCACACTTTCCAATGTTCCACATCCTTCCCGAAATATGGCGACCAGCTTAGTATACAATTTTCCAAGTATGGCCGCACTAGTGGTGTGATTAGTTGCAGAATGATATTGCGACTCCAGAACTCAATCCCTCTACCAATGAAACCTAACTCACTGTATGCCTTCTTAACAGCACTATCAAACTAGGTGGCAACATCAAGGGATCTATGTACAAGGACTCCAAGATCCTGCTGCACATCTACACGACCAAGAATTTTTCCATTGAACCAATACTCTCCCTTCTTGTTATTCTTCCCAAAGTGCATCACGTCACGTTTAGCTGTTTCTCACTCTCCTGCCTTGCTCAATCGTTTCTTTTTCTCTTCAGCTGCTGATATAATTTTCTTTTGAAAACCATGACTGAATCTGCCTTGCTGTTTTCTTCCAGCCACATGCCTGTCTATTTTAAATTCCAACATCTGCAGTTTTATTTTGTCTCTAACCAACTTGGTCAAACTCTCGAGCCGTACACTCCAGATCCTAACCATTCATTGTGGAAATCTGGTAACCTATGGTGCTGTTAGTTCCTTTACTAATCGTTTAACCTGACATCGTCACTCATATGAACAATCTCTTCCTCTTGACTCTGTCCAGGCTCCTCAAAATTGTGAATACCTGGATCAAATCTCTCTCTAACATTTTCAGGAGAAACATTTTAGATCAAGTGGTACAGTTTGGAGAACAAGATCAGTCTTAGCTTTTCATTAGAGTATCACAGAATCGAATTCCTACAGCGTGTAAACAGGCCATTTGGCCCAACAAGTCCATACCGACTGTCCGAAAAGAAACCCACGCTGACTCATTCCCCTACCTTATTACTCGACATTTACCCCCAGATTAATGCATCTAACCTATACATCCTTGAACACCAGGGGCAACTTTCACGGCCAATTCAACCCTATCTGCACATTGTTGGACGGTGGGAGGACACCGTAGCATCCAGAGGAAACCCACGCAGACACGAGGAGAATGTGCAAACCCTACACAGACAATCACCCGAGTCCCTGACACTGAAAGGCAGCAGTGCTAACCACTCAGCCATCATGCCACTGGGGAGAGTGAGGAGAGACCTTTATGGGTGAAATTTTAAAAATGTCTACTGCTTGGTCAGCTACCTTTTCACCAAACTTCTTCAACTGAAAATGATCGCCAAGTTCAGCGAAGGGTTAGGTTCAGAATTCCTTTTTAAGACACATCATCCGAACCATGTAAATGGGTAGAAATGGAGTTCAGATTTCTTTTTAAAGGGGGCTTGGGTCAGAGATTTCACAAAGGAAATAGAGAAAATACAGGGAGAAGATCAAGAACCAGAACAGTGAAGTACTGAAAGAGGGTTCCATCTGAAACGTTGCCGTGTCCTCCTCCTGATACTGCCTGGCTTGCTGTGTTCTCCCAGCCTCCTACATGTCTGTTCACTGGAGTATGAGCACCCACAGACAAAAAGTACAATAGCCTACTGTGGGGAACCTTACTGAACGCCTTGCTGAAATCCATATACGCCACATCAACCGCTTTATCTGTTTGCTAACCTTCTCAAAGAACTCAATAAGGTTTGTGAGGCACGACCTACGCTTCACAAAACCGTGCTGACTATCCCTAATCAAGTTATTCTTTTCTAGATGATTATAAATCCTATCTCTTATAACCTTTTCCAACACTTTACCAACAACTGAAGTAAGGTTCACTGGTCTCCAGTTACCTGGGTTGTCTCTACTCCCTTTCTTGAACACGGGAAACACATTTGCTATCCTCCAGTCTTCTGGCACTATTCCTGTAGACAATGATGATTTAGAGATCAATGCCAAAG
This sequence comes from Chiloscyllium plagiosum, assembly GCF_037043375.1. Lineage (NCBI taxonomy): Eukaryota > Metazoa > Chordata > Chondrichthyes > Orectolobiformes > Hemiscylliidae > Chiloscyllium > Chiloscyllium plagiosum. Next base: position 30,758,202 of record NW_028270183.1, read on the forward strand.
ACTTGCCAATCTCCTTCCGGGCTTCTCAGAGGTTCCTAGGATAAATCCCATTCAGCCCAGGGGACTTATCTATTTTCACATGCTGCAGGATTTCAAATACCTCTTCCTTGTGAATCTCACTCGCACCTAGTCTAGTAGCCTGTATCTCAGTATTCTCCTCGACAACATTGTCGTTTTCTCGAGTGAATACTGTCAAAAAATATTCATTAAGTGCTTCCCCTATCTCCTCTGACTCCCCAAACAACTTTCCATTACTATCCTTGATTGGCCCTAATCTAACTCTCGTCATTCTTTTATTCCTTAAATACCGATAGAAACACTTAGGATTTACCCTGATCCTATCCACCAACAACTTCTCATGTCTCCTCCTGGCTCTTCTGACCCCTCTGTTTAGGTCTTTCCTGGCTACCTTGTAACCCTCAAGCGCCCTAACTGAGCCTTCTCATCTCATCCTAACATAAGCCTTCTTCTTCCTCTTGACCAGAGATTCCTCTTCCATCGTAAACCACGGCTCCCACGCTCTACAGCTTCCTCGGTGCCTGACAGGTACATACTTATCTAGGACATGCAGGAGTTTTTCCTTGAATAAGCTCCGCATTTCTAATGTGCCCATCCCCTGCAGTTTCCTTCCACATCCTATGCTTCCTAAACCTTGCCTAATCGCATCGTAATTGCCTTTCCCCCAGCTGTAACTCTTGCCCAGTGGTATACACCTATCCCTTTCTATCACTAACGTAAACAATAAAAGAATTGTGATTGCTATCACCAAAGTGCTCACCCACTTCAAAGTCTAACACCTGGTCGGGCTCATTACCCAGTCCCAAATCCAATGTGGCTTCGCCCCTTGTTGGCCTGTCTACAGACTGTGTCAGGAAGCCCTCCTGCATACACTAGACAAAAACTGACCCATCTATAGTACTCGTACTATAGTGTTCCCAGTCAATATTTCGAAAGTTGTAGTCGCCCATGACAACTACCCTGTCTCTCTCACTCCTATCGAGAATCATCTTTGCTATCCTTTCTTCTACACCTGTGGAACTATTCATAGGCCCATAGAAAACTCCCAACAGGGTGACCTCTCCTTTCCTGTTTCTAACCTCAGCCCATACTACCTCAGTTGACGAGTCCCCAAACATTCTTTCTGCAACTGTAGTACTATCCTTGAGCAACAATGCCACCCCCTCCCCCCTGCCTTATCATTTTCTCTGTTCTTATTTAAACATCTAAATCCTGGAACCTGCAACAAACATTCCTGTCCCTGCTCTATCCATGTCTCCGAAATGGCCACAACATCGAAGTCTCAGGTACCAACCCATGCTGCAAGTTCACCCACCGTATTCTGGATGCTCCTGGCGTTGATGTAGACACACTTCAAACTAAAGCTTGCTTGCCGGTGCCATCTTGCGTCCCTGAAACCTGATTTCGGAACGCCCTACTCTCAACCTTTTCTATACTCGAACTACAATTTTGGTAGTAGTTCGAGTATAGATTAGTTTAAACCCACCCCAATAACCTGAGCGAATTGCCCCCCTGCACCCCCCCCCCCCCAGGATATTGGTACCCCTCTGGTTCAGTTGAAGACCATCCTCCTTGCAGAGGTCCCACCTACTCCAGAAAGAGCCCCAATTATCCAAGAATCCAAAACCCTCCCTCCTGCACCATCCCTGTAGCCTCGTGTTCAACTCCTCTCTCTCCCTATTCCTTGCCTCACTAGCATGTGGCACAGGCAACAAACCAGAGACAACAACTCTGTTCGTCCTAGCTCTATGTTTCCATCCTAGCTCCCTGAATTTCTGCCTTAAATTCCCATCTCCCAAAAAGACGAAAACTGGCACCTGGGAGGCAACACACCAACCATGAGTCTCTCTCGTCCCCACAGAACCTCCTATCTGTTGCCCTAACTATGGAGTCCCCAATGACTACTGCACTGATCCTCTTCCCCCTTCCCTTCAGAGCAGCAGGGAAAGGCTCTGTGCCAGAGCCCTGTGCCCCAGGGTTTTCTCCTGGTAAGTTGTCCCGTCCCTCCCAACAGTATCCAAAATGGTATACTTATTATTGAGGGGAATGGCCACAGCCGATTCCTGCACTGCCTGCCTCCCTTTCCGTCCCCTGACTGAAACCAATCTACCTTTTTCTTGTACCTTAGGAGTGACTACCTCCCTGTAACTCCTCTCAATATCTCCCTCTGCCTCCCGAATGATCCGAAGTTCAAACAGCTCCAGCTCCAGTTCTCTATCGCGGTTTTCGTGGAGCTGGAGTTGGGTGCACTTCCTACATGATGCAGTCAGCGTGGACACTAGTTGTAACCCTTACCTCCCACAGTCTGCAGGAGGAACATTCAACTGCCCTGACCACCCTTACCGCTATTCTGAATTCCCAAAGAGACTGTTGAAAAAATAAGGACTGAAAAAAAAACTCGTTACCTGACCAATCTGGCGCACAGAATCATTTTTCTTTTGTTAGAGGAGGCGCATGGGTGGGAGAGACTAAATGACTAGTATTTCAGGTAACGCAATCACACAAATATATGACTTCCCAGAACTCTTTCGCTCCTCCCTCGCACCTCTCGGCAAATGGAGGTCTGATCCCGGAGGTAAGTTCCTTTTAATGCAGGAAAACCCACCCTTCCCGGCAGCCTTCGCTTCACCGCTCCTTCTCTCCTCGCAGCTCTGGTAAAATGAGACTGAGAAGAACCGTAATTAAGATGAGGGGCTGATATGTTTGTAAGGCAGAAACCTATTCCCCTTGATGAATAGATCCGTCACTCAGGCAGAGTTTAAAGCAGGGTGTTGGGGAGATTTCACTGCGGTGTTTAATGTAGGGCTAGGGAGGGTGACACTTCCAGCCCTGAAATGGTTAACAACAGCCAAGCGAGCTGCTGCAGGCGATTGCATGACTGCTGGAGCATGTAAGGGATATGCATAATGTTAATTAAATCTTGGAGCCTGTAAATACCAGCCAGTATCAATTGCCCCATCGAAACTCGGGATTAATAAAGAAACTGATCGGAATCTGTAACTGTTAGACAAGTGTGAATTGCTCTATCGGAACCTGTAACTAGTGAGTGTGAATGGCTCTATTTAAGTCTAAAGTTGATAAGTGTAATTGACAATTTAGTTAAACTAAAACTATTGAAAATGGCTAGCCTGTCAGACGCATAGTAATTCCTTGACACAATGGACTATGGAATACGGGATCGGAACCGCTCCCGGGGATGGCTGAGCCATTGTCAAGCACAGCAGGAGCTGGACAGGCACTTCGATGCGGCCAATAGGAGGACGGATCCCCAGCGCGCGCAGATGAATGGACCAATGGGGAAGGCGAACTGACCGGGGACTCCAGGCAGCGCGAAGTATAATTGTGTCAACTTTGAACGGGAAGGGAGAACGCCTTCTCCAACGAATGCATGCTTGTAGATTCGTTGTATCAGTTAAGATTCTGTGAATAAACTGCTGTCTGCGTCTAATCATAGTTGCCAGTGTGAGTCTCTCCTTCCAAAAGAACACGCAAAGACGGGACCCTCCGGGTCCGTCTTAACATTTGGTGAGCCCGACGCGGGAAGGGAAAGAGACAACGGCAAGTTGGAAACGTTGGCGGATCAGGGAGCAGACAACCTTCGGCCGAAGTTTTCTAAAGGTGGGGAAGCGCCTGTTAAATCCAAGGCTTCCAGTAGTTAGATTTACTCTCAGTTAGTTTCTTGTCTGCTCTCTGACCCTCACCAACCCAAAAAACCTGATCAATTTGACAGCAGCATCGCAGAGTCCTGACTGGTAAGCTATTACTAACCTTTTGACGTACCTAGAGTGTGAATCACTAGCGTGGCTTTCGGAGCCGGAGCGCATGTGTTTTTTCCCCTGAATCTCTAGCGTGGCTTTCGGAGCCGGAGCGCATATATATATTTTTACCTGAATCACTAGCGTGGCTTTCGGAGCCGGAGCATGTGTTTTTTCCCCTGAATCTCTAGCGTGGCTTTCGGAGCCGGAGCGCATATATATATTTTTACCTGAATCACTAGCGTGGCTTTGGGAGCCGGAGCGCATGTGTTTTTTCCCCTGAATCTCTAGCGTGGCTTTCGGAGCCGGAGCGCATATAAATATTTTTACCTGAATCACTAGCGTGGCTTTGGGAGCCGGAGCGCATGTGTTTTTTCCCCTGAATCTCTAGCGTGGCTTTCGGAGCCGGAGCGCATATAAATATTTTTACCTGAATCACTAGCGTGGCTTTGGGAGCCGGAGCGCATGTGTTTTTCCCCCTGAATCTCTAGCGTGGCTTTCGGAGCCGGAGCGCATATATATATTTTTACCTGAATCACTAGCGTGGCTTTCGGAGCCGGAGCGCATATCTGTTTTGCCCGATTTTGCAGATAGTTCTGCCTGACGATTACCTGACGTTTCCTACCTGAGCGCTGACCATATTCGACTTCCTGGATCCATGTTACTGAGCACTTAAACCTGACGGACTTTTGGTTTGTATATTTGTTGTGACCACCGAACATATCCGGGATGACAGAGGTCGGAGCTCTTCTTATGAAGAGGGTGTAACCGTACAGACGTCTGCCTTAGACCGGTTGTTAAGAGCAGAGATCTGCCACGCGAAGGTCAGGTTTTGAAAGACGTACTGTTTTTGAAGCGGTTCCCTACAGGGGAGATCCGACATGGGGGACCTGAATTTCGGACCACCTAAGTTGACTCACCTCAGGACAGCAGGTCCCGGAGTGCCCTGGTGGCACTGCAGGGACGGTGGGGACATGCCTATTCACAGTCAGTTACTGCTGGATAGCGTAGCCCTGCATAAGGAAAGGGTGGACCTGGTGATTGCCCAAGCACCAGAACAAAAGGGAATTATCCTGACAAGATTGAGAGAAACATTTAAAAATCCCACATTAATGATCAAGATTCTGGACGGTCTCTACAGGTCGCCACATTATTCGGCTCTCCAAACAATTGTGCTAGGCAAGCCCCGCGCTGGGTGGGCACCCCCGAGCACTGATAGCTCCCGGGAATGGAAAACAAAAATGGTTGTGACCTTTACCCCGCAGTGGCGATACAGACCGGTTTGTTCCCCTAATGGCCCAACTGTTTCGGACGGTCTTACCCGGGAGCTAGACTATTTAGCCGCGACTGTTACTTTACCCACTGATGCGTACACTGACGAGTCCACCCCAGTCCCGAAAACCCCCGACTCGCGGCCACCAACAGGGGAGATATTGGGGGAGATCAGGACCCAGTTAAGGGAGAATAACACTGCTATGGAAGCTAAAAGAAAGGTCCGTAACCTAGAGAATAGTCTCAAGCTGTGGCGGGTTAAGAACTGGTTCCCTAAGGATGACCAACCCTTCTTTACGACAAGCGAATTTGATGCCTTCCAAGCTAAAGTCCAAACCTTCTTGCGGGAGGGGAAAGGGGATACCAAGAAAGGGTTTTTTAATTTAGTCAAATCTTCCAATAAAAAGGAGGATGGAGATGTTTACTTGCGGGAGCTTCTGATACGCTTCCAAAGCCACTTACCGACTTCACCTATTCACACACCAGTATTGGGTGAGCAGGGTCCTGTCCCGGAATGTGAGCCTGAGTGGTCTCTGAACCCTACTCCAATTTACCCCCCTACACCTTACACTTCTCCTGTGGCCGTGCCGACCCAAGGTACCAACCACGAGGGAAGTCTGCCACCCCCTTACACCAGCCCACAGTCAGGATCACCCGCCCCCGGTGCATCGCCCACGGCCCCGCTTGCGGACACCAGGGCACCACTGTGTCCGCTCCAACCGCGTTGCGAGGGGCCAACCATACAGGCCCCTGTTGTCAAAGTTCTAGGGGGAAATATCGCGTATGAGGACCCGATCCGGGACCGTGTAACAGAGCGACTGGAGAGTGTGCTCAATGATCATGAGCAGAAACTAAGCGCCCTCACTGAAATGGTCGCAGCCGGGACGGGGATGGTAAAGCCAGGGGGTGGTCTGTGTCGGATCGGCCAGCCGGACGGCATCCCACAGAGATGGGAAGTACAGGACATAGAGGTACAAGGGGAGGGTTGCTGCCCCGTGCTGGGACGGGATGGCTCCCATGCCCCAAAAAATCCTTCCCTGGGAAGACATGCCAAATTGGCTTCAATGAATGGCCAGTCCGCCAAGGCTGAACAGGCGCCCCGGGGAATTCAAAAATCCCGGCAGGACAGTAGGTCCATTGCTGCGGAAGGGGACACTTTAATTGTTACGGGAGCTCGCCTCCAGAGCAAGCTTGTGAAGGGAGGGAGCGAGTATGACTCCCAGCTAGATACCACCTCCTCGGAGGACGAGGGGGAGATTATTGGGGATTTTGATAAGGGCTCCTACACATCACTCCCACGGCCCCACGGTGGCCCAATGCAGGGGACTCTCGACACTATGCCGGCCGTTCAAGCGCCTCTTCTCGCCACTAGTATGGGGGTAGAGAAGTACGTCCCCTGGTCACGGACAGACCTAGACGCCCTGGTCAGGAGGCTTCCTCCGATTGCCAACGGGGCGTCTGCCTGGATAGCGGCTTTTGAGAGGGAGACCTGTCATGAGAAACTAGCGCTGGCGGATTTTAGAACCATAATGGTACGCATCAGAGCAGAGGAGGCGCTGATCAGGGCAGAAAGACTGGCTCGGTGTTCCAGGTCAGATGAAACTGTCTCGTTTGACCTCTACCGGAATCTAGTCTGGCGGTCCCTGCGGGACAGCTTCCCCACTACTTTCTCGCTGGACGCGTTGGGGACCCTCAGACTAAAGGACGGGGAGGACATACATGAATACCTGGGGAGGGCCTGGGACCTATGGCAGGCTGGGACAGGTGAAAGGCCAGATAGCTCTCCCTTGGCAATAGCACATTTCCGGAGGGGGGTGACCGAGGAGCTCCCTGCATCAGTGCAGAGCAAATTAAAAGACCTGGTGGGGGTGGATTCAATGCAGGAGGACATATGGAGGAAACAGGTACATCACTATCTGAACAGGCACCGTACCTCGGAAAAGATGAAAGTCGAAGGGCAGGCCTCCAAGACGGCTACACATATCTTAGAACAGTTTGGGAAGATTTTAGAGCAGGTGGGGGCAAAGACCGCCGCGCAGGAGCTGGTGCCTCCAGCCGCTCAGATGTACAGGTAACCCTAGTGCCTGATTCCCTCACTTTCATCCGGATGTGGGTGCTGTCTTCCACAGACCCAGCGCTGTGTCATCTGTCCGTTTAAATCGGAAACTCACCCAGCTTTTACCTCAAAGGGCCCTTGCTGTTTACACAGCCAACGGCCTGTGGTGAAATTGCTAGAGTTCTAGGTAATCACTTTTCAAGTGCCTTTAATATGTTTACACAGCTGGGGGGCTGGGGGGGAACTCCTGCTGATTCGAGTACTTAAATCCTAGAAAGTTTACCCAGCTGACAGCCGGATTGCCTCTGCGTGGGGGTAATTGTTTGTCTACTGATGCTTGCGGTTTATAATGATTATTTTTCTCTTGGATAGATACAGATGCTGCAGTTTGCGTGCATGTCCGTTCCCGGTAGACGGGGGATTATCATTAATGTACGGCAATTCACACTGCTCACGGTGACAGGTCTATTTGAGGATCATCTATTTCCATAGGGTACGGGGTTCCAATAGGTGTGCTTATGTTTTTGTTTTCCCCTACTTCTACCCAATACTATTCCTTCTCCCTCAATGTAGCATCTGCTGTTCAAAAAATATAATAAGCCCCTTCCATGTTAGTCTTGCCCACCTACATTGGCAGCACTTTGACTTATACTGTACGCTGCAGTCAGGGGCCGGGAAGTACTGTATGCCCCGGGATTCACCTGCTGATCACACCAGTGACTACTACACTGCAATCGGAGGTTCTACGTGGGTTTTGATCGGGTTGCCACTGCCCGGCTCTGTCCTCAGTGGCACCTGGATGGAGGTTGCTGTCCGTTACTGACTGGAGGTTGTCCAGTGGCGGAAGAGTCTCCTCGGGCACGGGTCAGCCTGGCACAGGTGCAATTGCGCTGTGCACTGGGAGGAGATTGCCTCCGAACACATGGCCTGCAGTACATACATCAGACGCCTGGACGGGCCTGCAGGCCTGTGAACCATTCTGGCCGGCAGGAAGGCCGGGGCACAGTACACTGTTCCAATGGGTTTCCGGTCGCTGGCGTATACCTGACTGCGGGCAGTATGCCCTTACACCTTCTCGTTTGTTGTACAAGGAAACACGAGACAAACCACACACCACCGTAGCGGATGGGCATTTGCACTTGGGACTTCTTTTTTTGGACAGCAGACGTGGCACCCTATGTGGTTTACTTTCCCCCTTTCGGCCCTCTTACGTTCGTTACTGTTTACATGGGTTGGTGTGACCTCAGTAGAGGCCAAGGGAGGGAATGTTGGGGAGATTTCACTGCGGTGTTTAATGTAGGGCTAGGGAGGGTGACACTTCCAGCCCTGAAATGGTTAACAACAGCCAAGCGAGCTGCTGCAGGCGATTGCATGACTGCTGGAGCATGTAAGGGATATGCATAATGTTAATTAAATCTTGGAGCCTGTAAATACCAGCCAGTATCAATTGCCCCATCGAAACTCGGGATTAATAAAAAAACTGATCGGAATCTGTAACTGTTAGACAAGTGTGAATTGCTCTATCGGAACCTGTAACTAGTGAGTGTGAATGGCTCTATTTAAGTCTAAAGTTGATAAGTGTAATTGACAATTTAGTTAAACTAAAACTATTGAAAATGGCTAGCCTGTCAGACGCATAGTAATTCCTTGACACAATGGACTATGGAATACGGGATCGGAACCGCTCCCGGGGATGGCTGAGCCATTGTCAAGCACAGCAGGAGCTGGACAGGCATTTCGATGCGGCCAATAGGAGGACGGATCCCCAGCGCGCGCAGATGAATGGACCAATGGGGAAGGCGAACTGACCGGGGACTCCAGGCAGCGCGAAGTATAATTGTGTCAACTTTGAACGGGAAGGGAGAACGCCTTCTCCAACGAATGCATGCTTGTAGATTCGTTGTATCAGTTAAGATTCTGTGAATAAACTGCTGTCTGCGTCTAATCATAGTTGCCAGTGTGAGTCTCTCCTTCCAAAAGAACACGCAAAGACGGGACCCTCCGGGTCCGTCTTAACAAGGGGTAGAACGTTTAGAGAAGATGAAAAGATTTTTTTTATTCAGCGGGTAGAGGGAATCTGGGACTCATGACCTCTGAGGCTTCAAATAGACAATAGGTGCAGGAGTAGGCCATTATGCCCTTCGAGCCAGCACCACCCTTCATTACCATCATGGCTGATCATCCTCAATCAGTATCCTGTTCCTGCCTTATCCCCGTAACCCTTGATTCCACTATCCTTAAGAGCTCTATCCAGCTCTTTCTTGAAAGCATCCAGAGACTTGGCCTCTGAAGCTTTCTGGGGCAGAGTATTCCGTGCACCCACTTTCTCTGGGTGAAGAGGTTTCTCCGCAACTCTGTTCTAAGTGACCTATCACTTCTTTTTAAACTGTGTCCTCTGGTTCGGGACTCACCCATCAGCAGAAACATGCTTCCTGCCTCCAAATGTCCAATCCTTTAATAATCTTATACGTCTCAAGCAGATCCCCTCTCAGCTTTCTAAACTCAAACGTATACAAGCCCAATCGCTCCAATCTTTCAGCATAAGATAGTCCCGCTATGACGGGAATTGACCTCGTGAACCTACGCTGCACTTCCTCAACAGCCAGAATATCTTTCCTCAAATTTGGAGACCAAAACTACGCACAAGTAATCTAATTCAATATTCAGTATTCCAGCTGCAGTCTCACCAGGGCCCTGTACAGCTGTACAGCTGCAGAAAGACCTCTTTGCTTCTATACTCAATTCCTCTTGTTATGAAGGCCAGCATGCTATTAGCTTTCTTCACTACCTGCTGTACCTGCATGCTTGCTTTCATTGACTGATGTACAAGAACACCCAGATCTCATTGTACTGCCCCTTTACCTAACTTGACTCCATTGAGGTAGTAATCTGCCTTCCTGTTCTTGCCACCAAAATGAATAACCACACAGTTATCCACATTAAACTGCATCTGCCATGCATCCGTCCACTCACCTAGCCTGTCCAGGTCACCCTGTATTCTCCTAATATCCTCCTCACATTTTACCCTCCCACCCAGTTTTGTGTCGTCAGAAAATTTGCTAATATTACTTTAAACACCTTCATCTATATCATTAATGTACATTAATCTCCCAGCACTGATCCCTGCAGCAAACCACTGGTGCCATTCTGATAGGGAGCCATTTATTACTACTCTTTGTTTCCTGTCAACCAACCAATTTTCAATCCATGTCAGTTTTTTGCCCATAATGCCATGTGCACTAATTTTGCTCACTAACCTCCTATGTGAGACATTGTCAAAGGATTTCTGAATGTCCAGGTATACTACATCCACTGGATCTCTCTTGTCCATTTTCAGAGTTACATCCTCAAAAAATTCCAGAAGATTAGTCAAGCATGATTGCCTTTTCATAAATCCATGCTGATTCTGACCTATCCTGTTACTGCTATCCAGATGTGTTGTAATTTCGTCCTTTATAATTGACTCTAGCATTTTTCCCACCACTGAGGTCAGACGTTGGTCTATAATTCTCTGTTTTCTCTCTCCCTCCTTTCTTAAAAAGTGGGACAATATTAGCCACCCTCCAATCCGCAGCAACTGATGCTGAATCTATAGAACATTGGAAAATGATCACCAATGCATCCACGATTTCTACAGCCACCTCCTTCAGTACCCTGGGATGCAGACCATCAGGTCCCGGGGACTTACCAGCCTTCAGACCTAACAGTCTCTCCAACACCATTTCCTGCCGAATATAAATTCCGTTCAGTTCAGGTCCTTCAGCCACTATTACATTTGGGAAATTCCTCGTGTCTTCCCCAGTGAAGACAGATCTAAAGTACCAATTCAACTCTTCTGCCATTTATTTGTTCCCCGTAATAAATTCACCCGTTTCTATCTTCAAGGGCTCAATTTTAGTCTTAACCATTTTTCTTTCTTTTCACATACCTAAAAAAGCCTTTACCGTCCTCCTTTATATTTTTGGCCAGTTTACCTTCATACCTTACTTTTTATTTGCGTATTTCCTTTTTAGTTATCCTCTGTTGTTCTTTAAAAGCATCTTCCGATTTCCCACTCATCTTTGCTATGTTATACTTTTTCCCTTTTGTCTTTATATGGTCCTTAACTTCCCTCGTCAGCCACGGCTACCCCTGACTCCCCTTAGGATCTTTCTTACTTTTTGGAATGAACTGATCCTGCATCTTGTGCATTATACCCAGAAATATCTGCCATTGTTCCTCCACTGTCACCTCTGCTAGGGTATTGCACCATTGAACTTTGGCCAACTCCTCCCTCATAGCTCCATAGTTCCCTTTATTCGACTGAAATACTGTCACTTCCGATTCGACCCTCTCCCTTTCAAGCTGCAGATTAAAGCTTATTGTATTATGGTCACTACCTCCTAATGGCTCCTTTACTTCGAGGTCCCTGATCAAATCCGGTTCGTTGCACAACACCAGATCCAGAATTGCTTTCTCCCTGGTAGGCTCCAGTATCAGCTGTTCTAAGAATCTATCTCGGAGGCACTCCACTAACTCCCTTTCTTGGGGTTCAGTACCATCCTGATTCTCCCATTCTACCTGCATGTTGAAATCCCCCATAACAACTGTAGTAATATCTTCGCAACAGGCCAATTTCAGCTCCTTATTCAACTTACACACTACATCCACGCTACTGTTTGTGGGCCTGTAGATAACTCCCATTAGGGACTTTCTCCCCTTAGAATTTCTCACCTCTATCCATACTGACTCTACATCCCCTGATTCTAGGTCACCTCACGCAAGGGACTGAATATCATTACTTAACAACAGGGCCACCCCACCCCGTCTGCAAGTCAGTCTGTCCTTATGGTAGCACTTATAGCCTTGAATATTCATTTCCCAGGCCCTGTCCATTTGAAACCACGTTTCTGTTATCCACACAACATCGTAACTGCCAATTTCCAAATGAGCCTCAAGCTCATCCACCTTATTTCTAATGCTTTGTGCATTCATATATAATATTTTTTAATGTTTTACTCCCCTCACCATTCCTATAAATACAGAAAGCATCATCACATTTTATAAATATTTCGATCTATACTTGTGATCCCAAGACAGGCAAGACGAGGGGCCAACAGTTGGAGATTGGGATTAGAATAGTTGGGTGCTTATTTCTGATCGGTAATGAGCGTTCCTAAGAATTTAGCAATGTCGAACTCATCTTGAAAATATTAAATGTTGGCCAGAACTGTTTTTTGTGACAGAGATTTCCACAGGATCACCACTCTCTGGATGAAAAGATTTTGCCTCATCTCCATCCTAAATGTCTAACACTGCATTGTTAAACTCTGATCCCTGGTACTGGACTCCCCAACCGTTGGGAACATTCTTCGTGCATTTACCCAGTCTAGCTGTTAGAGTTTTAATCAGAGCGATGCTGGAAATTCACTGCAGGTCAGGCAACATCCGAGGAGCAGGAAAATCGACGGTTCGGCCAACCTCTACTTATAACTCAGACCATCGAGTCCTGACAACAGCCTTGTCAACTTCTTCTGCACTCTTTCCAGTTTAATACAATCCTTCCTAAACTGACCAAAACTGAACACAATACTCCAAGTGCAGCCTCACCAACATCCTGTACAACTGCAAAATAACTTCCCAACTTCTACACTCACTTCTCTGACTAATGAAGGCCAGTGTGCCGAAAGACTTCTTCACTGCCCTGTCTACCTGCAACTCCTCTTTTAAGGGGAACCGTGCACCTGAACTCGAAGGTCCCTCTGTTCCACTGCACTCCTTAAGGACCCACCATTCACCATGAAACTCCTGCCTTGGTTTGACTTTCCAAAATGCAAGACCTCACTCTTGTCTAGATTAATCTCCATTTGCAATTTCTTAGTCCACTTCCCCAGCTGATCAAGATCCAATCCGTCTCCACCTTTATTCCCAACAGAACGCTGTCAGAGCTCCCTGCTTCTTCCTGATACAGAAACCCAAATAATCTCTAACTACCAGGGTGTCTCACGCTGAACTTATTTCATTTATTTATTAGTTTTGTGGAATGTCGGGGTCGCTGGCTGGGCCCAATATTTATTGCCTTGTCCCTAGTTGTCCCTTCAGAACGTGGGTGTGATCTATCTTCTTGGACCACTGCAGACTACCTGTTGCGGGTTGACCCACAATGCCCTAAGGAAGGGAATTCCATGATTCTGAACCAGTGACGGTGAAGCAACGGCAATATATTTCTAAGTCAGGATGGTGTGTGACCTGGAGGGAAATTTGAAGGTGGTGGTGTTCCAGGTATCTATTGCCCTTGTCCTTCTAGATGGAAGTGGGCGTGGGTTTGGAAGGTGCAGTCTGAGGATCTTTGGTGAATTTCTGGTGGGATGGTAAAAGAGAAGAAGCAAAATATGGGGATATAAACGGCAGGATCTTCACTAACTGTCGTTGGAAAGCAATCAAAATGATAGAAAATGATGACAGATATTTTATATAGTGAGGTACTCTTTCATGCCACATCACTGTTTACAGGATGCATGGTCACTGTCAGATTCTGAACGAATTCTGTCCGGTTTCCCATTGTTAACTCGAGTACAGCCAGTTACTCTCATTTTTAAAATACCTTGTTTCAGCAAACGGACAATGAGCCAAGTCTCCTATTCATTGGTTTTACAGAAATTCTGATCCTGCCGAGGTTCAGTGGATGATACAGGATCTTTAGTCCACCAGTCCATGCCAAATATAATCTCAAAACAAACAAATGGGCGGCACGGTGGCACAGTGGTTAGCACTGCTGCCTCACAGCGCCAGAGACCCGGGTTCAATTCCCGATTCAGGCGACTGACTGTGTGGAGTTTGCACATTCTCCCCGTGTCTGCGTGGGTTTTCTCCGGGTGCTCCGGTTTCCTCCCACAGTCACAAAGATGTGCGGGTCAGGTGAATTGGCCATGCTAAATTGCCCGTAGTGTTAGGTTAAAGGGGCAAATGTAGGGGTATGGGTGGGTTGCGCTTCGGCGGGTCGGTGTGGACTTGTTGGGCCAAAGGGCCTGTTTCCTCACTATAAGTAATCTAATCTAAATCCCACCTGACTGCTCCTGGTCCGTATATCTCAAAGATTTCCAATTCATAACCAACCCATAAGTCTTTTCAACGCTGTAATTGCACCCACACCCAGAACTTCCTCAAATAATTCATTCCATGTAAAAATCCACCTCTGTGTAAACGAATTACCCCTCTTATCTTTCTAAAATCTCTCTTTTCTCACCTTAAAATGTGGTCCTTAGTCTTGAAATCCCCAATCCTAAGGAAAAGAAAACTACCATTAACTCTATCTTACACTGCTCAGCCATTTATGTTCCAGTGAAAAATGTCCCAGACTATCTAGGCTGTCTTCATATCTCAAACCTGCATGCATGGCAACAGTCTGGCAAATGTCTTCTGAACCCTCTCCAGCTTAATAATATCCTTCCTATAGCTAAGTGACCAGAACTGGACACAGTATTCCAGAAGAAGTCTCATCAATGTCCTGTTCAATCTCAATATGACTTCCCAACTGCGATGCTCAAAGACATAAACAATAAAGATAAGCATATTTAATGCCTTTTAACTAGCTTGTCTATATGTTATATAAACTTTAAGGAATGTGTACCTGCACCCCAAGGTACGTCTGTTCGACAACACTACCCAAGGCCCTACGATAATTGAATAAGCCCTATCTTTGTGTATTGTACAAAAGTATAATACCTCACATTTATTCAGATTGAACTCCATCTGCCATTTTTCAGCCTGTCGAACCATTTGATCAAGATCTCTTTGTAATCTTAAAACACCTTCTTTCCTGTCTACGATGCTGCCAATTTTGATCTCGTTTCACAAACTCACTAACCATGCCCTCTATATGCTCATCCAAACCATTTATATATATCACAAACAAAAGAAGGTCCAGAAGCGATCCCAGTGGAACACCATTGGTCACAGGTCTCCAGTTCAAAACACAACCCTCCACAACCACTCTCTGCCTCCTGCTATTAAGCTAATTTGGTACCCAAGTGGCAAGGTCACCCTGAACCCATGTGAAAAAGTTTATTAATTAGTCTACCATGTGGAAACTTTACGAAGGCTTTACTAAAGTCCAAGTAAACAATATTGACTGCTTGCCTTCAGCAACAGTTTTGGTAATGTAAGAAACAAACTCAATAAAATTTTAGACGAGACCAACAAATCTGGAAACAAGACAATTTATTACGGACTTGCAAGTACGGACTGCAACTGCACAAAGCAATTGAGCGAATTAGACTTGAGTCAGTTTACAATTATGCCTCCAAACTCCTAATTACCCAATTTCTCTTGCTAGGCTATACAAGTGCCCATCTTCACTCCACCCTTGTTCCTGCCCCTTCCCCATGTTGGCAACCTTCCTCCCTGTTAGTGTTGACATTTTCATTTTTTTGTCGATAGTACATCAAGATATAGTTTAACATTTTGTATCAATACTGCTGGTACATTCTATTCTCCATATACTTATTCAATTTGGTATCATTTTTGTACAGCTTAGGCATTTTAGTTATCTCAGTTTTTTTCGTTGAAAATTTATTTTAAAAGAGTTAACTTGACTCCAGAATTAGTATTTAATTAACCATAATTAAAAGTAAATATACACTTCCCTAAGTACCTGCAGAGTTAATAGTTTTTCTGCTGGACCCCTTTTCTTCATGTTTTTATATATCTGCAAAAGCAACACTTCTTTTCATTTCTAACAACTCTCCCATTTCTTTTATTTTACTATGTGTTGTTTTTGCAATTTTTGTTCTCTGCCCTCTTTTGACCCTAAGGTGTAGAGGTTCACAATCTTACCGTTTCTGCTCTCTTAAGTCAGCCTTTTTTTTTCAAACTCTATGAGTAATATATTACTCTCTCTTTTTCGTGTGTTCAATGTTGTCATGATCATCATTGATTGTTGACCTCCCAAGGACATTATCAACTTACTCATTATCCACTTTAACACGATAAATCCTATTATTAGTCCTACTATTATTAATAAGACATGAATGCCTAAATTAGCTAACCATTTTCCCCAACTGGTCAGTCCCCAGTCACCCCATTCCCAACTATCATCTTTTCGAAGTTTATTCTCAATTTCTTTGATATTCTTTGTCTTTTTCTTTACTATTTCTGCCTTATCTTGTACTAGGGAAGTGGCGTCTGCGATGAAGGTGCAACGTTCCTTACCAATTAGTGCACAGGTTCCCCTTTTTCGGTCAAGAGATAATCTAGAGCCAATCGATTTTGTAAAGCTGTTAATCTTGTGGCAATCATTTCGGTGGTTATGGCTGATATTTGGGTCTGAGTTTCTTCCATTACATCGGAAGTATTATTAATTCATTTCTCAAGGGCAGTCGCCAGTTTATGTATCTCTCCCCCTGCCCTTGCAGTACCGTAGCTTGGGAATAATGTCCACAACAGACGGTCAGAGACCTCTCGGGTCTTACGTTTTACTCCCCCTTCATTTCTCATGTTGTGTTCATGTTTTTCTAATCAGAGGTGAGGAATTATATAAGCAAGATAACAGCAGCCACTCCAGCTTTTCTTGTTTTGAGGCAATGACTCATCAACATCAAAACATGCATTTCTTCCTATACATTTGGCTATTCTAATGTATTTCTTCCTGGGAATAAATGGATAGGCCTTCCAGCCGCATACCCAATATGTTCCATTCAATATTTGGGGAACGGTCTTGGCCACGGCTTGGCTGGTGTAGACACAAGACGATTTTCCTAATTGGAAGGGTGCAGCATTATTCTGATTACAAAAGCAGCTTCTGCTTTCAGTGGGGTAATTATAAAACCATCGATAATACCTTTTGTTCTCGGAGCTGGTCTAGGGAACCATCCTGCAAAGTTATATTTAGCCTTTTCGTGACTCCACATTGTGTTATTTGTGCCTGAATCAAATTGTTGCACATCATACACTTCCTTTTTGGTAAGTGGTATTACCGAGGTGGGGAATCCAGATTCACCATGGTGTGGGATCTCTGCACAGACCCAACAATTAGTAAGTCCTTTTTGTTCAGCATAATTTTGGTATAGTGTAGTAAAGGGATTTCTCCCGTTACCGAGAATAGTTAGTATTACTAATGTTATAATATTATACCAATACCCACCCAGTTCTAACAACTATCTACCTTCCTGTCTATCTATCTTATTTCTTCAGGCGCCAGGAAGAGGTGAGTCCACACAGCCCTAACAATCAATAACAATATATCAGCAAACTTTAAAAGAGTCTTTTGTCTCAATTCATTCTTTCTTTCTCAGCTCAATTTTCAGAGGATTTTCTGTAGGATGGGCGTGCCACTCCACTGGGGCATTCACAGGACCTTTGACACGCGTGTGATGGCTCCACCCTTTCTCAGCAGTCCGAACAGCTGTTTCGGTGGTTAGAAGAGTTTGGAACGGTCCCTCCCAACTTGGGTATAGTTTGGTATCCTTCCAGGTTTTAATCAAGACCCAATCAGCTGGTCATATACGGTGTACTGCAAACTCTAGTGGTGGTGTTTGTACCAACAAGCCTTTGTTCCTAAGAACAGATAATGAAGAACCAAGTGCCATAATATAATTTTCAA
This sequence comes from Chiloscyllium plagiosum, assembly GCF_037043375.1. NCBI lineage: Eukaryota > Metazoa > Chordata > Chondrichthyes > Orectolobiformes > Hemiscylliidae > Chiloscyllium > Chiloscyllium plagiosum. Next base: position 30,775,882 of record NW_028270183.1, read on the forward strand.
AAATGTATCATTAAACTTGGCTGTAGGTACCTCTCCTTTCCCTCCTAGAAATTCTAGTCCAAACATCATTTCGGAAGGGGAAGGACCAATATCGTGCCTCGGGGCAGTTCGGACACGTAATAGTACAATAGGCAAACATTTGGTCCACTGTAATCGAGTCTCTATGACTAATTTAGATAATTGTTTCTTCAAAGTCTGATTCATTCATTCCACACGTCCGGAGGAGGGTGGGTGCCAAGGGATTTCTAATCCTGTCATTATTCCTTGTAGGATACTGGAAGTAAGTTGGCTACTTTGATCTGAATCTATATTTTCTACTATTCCATATCTTGGAATAATATGTTCGAGAAGGGTTTTTACCACTCATTTTGAGGTGGCTGATGACATTGGGAATGCTTCTACCCACCCGGTTAAATGGCCTACTAAGACCAACATGTATTTCTGCTTTCCCACTGGGGGTAGTTCAGTGTGGTCTACTTATATACTTTGGAAGTGTCTCACCCCTGGGTTTCCTCCTCCTTTGGGTATTTCCCTTATTATTTTCTTATTAATCTTCTGGCAGCTTGTACATCCTATGCATATTTGTATTGCTAATGTATAGATTCCCTTGCATCCATATTTCCTTAACACAATGTCGCACATAACTTGGGAGCCCCAATGAGTACCTTGGTGTAAAGTAGCTAAGATGTTTCTCATAACCTGTTTACTCACCAATTCCCTCCCATCTGGCAAGATCCATTTTCCTTCAGTAGTCTTATTGGCCCCTATATACTGACATTCTTTTTCTTCTTCCTCCGTGTATACTGGGTTCACGGAAGAAGAATCAACTAGGGGCGTTAGTACTTGCATTCTTGTTACTGTGTGCTTCATAGCTGTTTCTTTGGCTATTTCGTCTGCCAGCCTGTTTCCCTTTGCTTCTCGTGTGTGTCCTTTCTGGTGTCCGGGTACATGGACTACAGCTATCAACCGGGTTAATTTTAGCCTCCCCAATACTTGTCCTATCAAGTCTTCATGCACTAATTCCTTTCCTCTACTATTGATTAGTCGCTGTTCTTGCCATATCTTTCCAAAGATATGAGCTACCCCGTAAGCATACTTAGAGTCAGTATAAATTGTTCCATCTCGATTCTCTCAGTGTTTTAAAGCTTGGTTTAATGCGTACAATTCACACGTCTGTGCTGACCATGTGTTAGGTAGCCGGTCAGCTTCCACTATTCGGTTCTCATTACCGTCCACTACTGCATACCCACTGTATCGTTTTCCTCCAGGTGTCGGGTGGTGAGGGAGCAGTGGTGAAGAAGGCCCAGGACGTCAATGTCCTCGGCTGAGTGGGAGGGGGAGTTGAAATGTTTGGGCACAGGGTGGTGTGGTTGACTGGTGCGGGTGCCCTAGAGATGTTCCCTAAAGCGCTCTGCTAGGAGACGTCCAGACGCCCCAATGTCAAGGAGACTGAATCGGGAGCAACAGATACAATAAATGAGTGGATGTGCAAGGAAAACTTTGATGGATGTGTTTGGCTCCTTTGCAGCACAGGTTTTGCAATTACTGCGGATTCAAGGGAAAGTGCCAGGACGGGTAGGTGGGTTGTTGTGGGGCGTGGACTCCACCAGGTAGTCATGGAGGGAATGGTCATTGCGGAATGCTGAAAGGGGTGGGGAGGGAAATCTATCCCTGGTGGTGGAGTCCGTTTGGAGGCAGCGGAAATGTTGTTGCATGATTTGGTTTATGCGAAGGTTGGTGCCCACACCTCCTCCCTCACCTCCATTCAATGAGTCAAAGAAGCCTTCCACATCCATCAAAGTTTTTCCTGCACATCCACCAATATCATTTATTGCATCCATTGCTCCCGGTGCGGTCTCCTCGACATTGGGAAGACTGGACGCCTCCTAGCAGAGCGCTTTAGGGGAACATCTCTGGGACACCCGTACCAATCAACCACACCGCCCTATAGCCCAACATTTCAACTCCCCCTCCCACTCAGCCGAGGACATGGAGGTCCTGGGCCTTCTTCACCTCCTTTCCCTCACCACCCGATGTCTGGAGGAAGAACGCCTCATCTCTGCCTTGGAACACTTCAATCCCAAGGGTTAATGTGGACTTCACCAGTTTCCTCATTTCCCCTTCCCCCACCTCACCCAGTTCCAAAATTCCAGCTCAGCACTGTGCCCATGACTTGACCTACCTGACTATCTTCCTTTCCACCTATCCACTCCACTCTCTTCTCTGACCAATCACGTTCATCCCCACACACATTCGCTCATTGTACTCTTTGCTACCCACCTCTACCCTCTTCCCTGACCTATCTCATCCATCCCCACCCCCATTCACCTATTCTACTCTATGCTACTTTTTCCTCACCTCCACCCTCCTCTCATTTATCTCTCCACCTTGCAGGCACTCTGCCTTTATTCTTGATGAAGAACATTTGCCCGAAATGTCGATTTTCGTGTTCCTCAGATGCTGCCTCAACTGCTGTGCTTTTCCAGCACCACTCTAATCTTGAATCCAATCAGCTTTTGAAAGTTCTTGTTTCACAATTAAATTTTGTCTTACTCCAAATTAAAACATTAGCTTTTATGGAAGGCTCATCCTTTTCCATAACAATTTTGAACCTATTGAATTATGATCGTCAGACGAAGAGTGATCCCTCACTATGACTTCAGTCACCTGAACTGACTTAATGCTTTAATGAAGTTCCAGTTTGGCTATTTCTCTCGTAGGAACATCGACATATTGATAAGGAAAATTGTCTTGTACACATTTTTGACATCCAAACCTTTAGCGCTATGGTAGCCCCAGTCGATGTTTGGAAAATTTAAATCTCCATTTATTGCAACCTTATGATACTTACACATATTTGAAACCCCTATATATCTGAGGTCTCCCTACATACCTGAGATCCTCCTACATATCTGAGATTCCCCTGCATATCTGAGGTCACACTACATATCTGAGTTTCCCCTATATATCTGAGATCCCTCTACATATCTGAGATCCCCCAAAATATCTGAGATCCCCATATATATCTGAGATCCCCCTATATATCTGAGGTCCCCCTACGTATCTGAGATCCCTGACATATCTGAAATCCCCTATATATCTGAGATCCCCTACATATCTGAGATGGTCCTCCATATTTATTTTTCAATCTCACTCTGACGATTGGAGAGCCTATAGTACAATCCCATCTAGGTGATCTTTACTTTTTTTTATTTCTAATTTCTACTTATATATTGTCCCTGGACAGTTTTCAGAAATATGTCCTGCAGTTAGAGAGGTAATGTATACCTTGCTTAAAAACACCACTCCCCCGCCCACCTTTCTTGTTTCCTTTCCTATAACATCTAAAATCCAGAACATTAAGCTGCTAGTCTTGTTAATCTCTCAGCTAGGTTCCTGTGGCAGGTATGATGTCCCAGTCTCGTGTTCTTAAATATATCCTGAGTTCATCAGCCTTATCTGTGAGACCCCTTGCGTTGAAATAAATGCAATTTAGTTCTTCAGAGTTACTACATACTCTGGCTCTCTCTTGTCTTTCTTTTCTAATGAATGCGCTATCCTCACATTCAGAATCTTCCCCTTCAATCTTTCTATTTATACTGAGATATAGATATTCTCCATGCTCCCTCTTTATTAGTATGAAGTCTCGCTTAATGGAAGGAGCAAATCTCCCTGCTAACCATTCCTGGTCATATTGAATGGGAGAGCAAGTGAGAGGGGCTGAATGGAATCGATCTGTTCCAATTTCTTGTGGTTTGATGGTCGTGTTGCGTTATAATAAATTGGCACCAGCATTTCTCCTGATTTCCGCTTTTGACATCACTTGTCAGAACATGTGATCTTATGGTTGCAAAAGCTTTGTGTCACTGTGAAAGTGGTGTGTGAGGCTAAGTACATGGAAATGCAGAGATTACTAAAGAAAACCCAGGCCGTATCTGCCGAGAGGGAAACAGAGTCACCATTTTCAGTTCCATGGAATCGTCACTTTGAAAACTTGGAGCTAGCCTGTGATTTGATCAGCTCTGAACGTCATTGACGTGTCTTTTTTGTGCAACTCATAAACAACTTCTTTGCCACTTGTGAATTTGTACCATCCTATGTATTTCTTGTGTTTTGTTTTGGGGTCTAACTCATGTGACCAATGTCCGGCGCGCTGCTACAAGATTTAGAGATTTCAATAAATGCTGCACAGCTCTGTGACAAATGGCATCTGTCACAGATTTTGCTGCTGTGTGTGCGTCACTCTCTCTAAAATAGCATGGGCCTATGCCTAAAGACAGTCATTCTCCTGCTTATGTTCATGTGTTTCACCCTTTTTGTTGTCCAGAAGATCTCTCCTAAAGGATTTAGCTCTGGAGAGAGGCAATTACTGAATCAAAGTGCTTCTCTGATAGTTCCTCTTGGGGAAAGTCGCACCCCGTCCCTTCTAGCAGCATCTTCTCACAAACTATTCAATAGATTCCTGGGGTTTCTGCCTTTATGACATGAGTTGTAATCAATTCAACTTGAAATTTATTATTCTGAGGACAAAACAACCTGCTTGATTATCGCCACATTCCAGAAACCTCTACTCCCTCAGCCACTGACATCTAGTAGAAGAAGTGTGTGCAATCTACAAGATGTACTGCAGATTATCACCAAAGATCTTCGGACAGCTCACCCATGACCACTTCCATCCAGAAGGACAGAGGAAACAGATACATGGGAACACCACCACCTGCAAGTTCCCTCCCAGCGACTCGCCATCTTGAGTTGAAAATATATTGCCATTCCTTCCGTGCTGCTTGGTCAAAATATTGGAATTTTCTGCAGATGTACCAACAGCATATGCAGTAGTTCAAGAAAGCAAATTACCACTATCTTCTCAAGTGGCAACTAGATGGATAATAAATGCTGGCCCAACCAATGATGCCCAGGAAATATAAATGAATTAAAATTATATCTAGGAATAGACATTAAATGCTGGTGATGCCTACATCAGACAAGGAAATAATACCTAGATCTAGTCTTCTGGAACTTTTTGTGCATCCATAGCAAACCTTAACATGTTAATTATGTTAGGCTCCCCTTTGCTGATGGCAAGTAAACATTTCTGAACTCACATCTTGCAATCACTGGTCATCTGAGCTGAAAAATAAAACGACGTACTGTTATAACTCGGAGTAAACCCTTCTGCAATTCAATCCAGAATCTTGCTTCGCAATCTGTAAAAGTTTGAGTGACAAAGACCTGCGCCAAATTCCATGACTAAAAGAAAACAAACTAACAGGTTACAGGTGAACTTCAATTATCCAAATATCAATTATCCAAAAATTGGATTATCCGAATGAGATCTCGATTAATGACGTGTTTCCAACAGTGATTGCATCCTTTTTTTACAGTGATTAAACAGGCACCGTCTCCAAATAACTGATGTCCTGTCCTCTCTCTCTCCCCACACTTTCCCTGGAATTCTACACAGGGGCGTACCCTAATCACACACCAGCACCTTCCCAGGAATAATCTCTCCAACATTGTCCCGTGCACGGCAAACGTGAAACCTGTCAAAAATTTGCAGTAAAAGTTGTGTGTGTGGCTGTGGCTGTGTGCTATTTGGAAACGTATCCCACAAAGGCAGCTGCAGTAACAGCAGTCTTGTTGTTGGTGTGTAGTCCAGATGTCCCGGCGAGGGACTGCGGGTGGACGGGAAGGTGGTGGGTCAGGTTGAGGGCGGGGAGTCGTGCACTTTGTGCTGGAGTACGGGCGGTGGGCTTGGACCAGGTTGGGGAGCGGGGACGGGACGGGGGTCGGGGCTGGACTGGGTTGGGATCGGGAGGGCGGGGTTGGACTGCATTGGAGGGGCGGTGTTGGATGAGGGTCAGGAAGGGGGGGGCAGTGGTGGACAGGGGGACGGGGTGTTGCGCAATGTATGCCGCTGCTAGTCTCCTGAACAGGGAGCACACTTTAAAAGTCCAAGCCCCAGAGGAAAGGCATTTAATCAATTTTCCAAATAATCAATTATCCGAAGAAAATAGTGCCCGGCCATATTATTCGGATAATCGAGTTTCCACTGTATATTTTATCTTCAAGCAAAAAGAGAAAATTAAACAACCACTATCCACTCTGTCAATCTCCGTTTTCTGATTGATTTATCGACCTGTCATCCTAAATATGCTGATCTCATAAAACCCCCCGATCAAGTTTAAAAAAAAAATTGAAAACCAGGCAACTGTCGGTCTTCCTTTCGTATTTTCCTCTGTGGGTATTCCTGGGTCAGGAATCTGTTGTCCAGATTTCACATGAAAAGGCAGCTTTCAGAGAGAGGGTCGGCAGACAGTACAGTGCTGTTTGCTGCTCTGGATACCTGTTCAAAATACATGCTTTTTCTACCACAAAACAATGAATCATCTCATTGGTTTGATGCAGTCAAATCAGAATATTTCAAATTCGATTTAATTTCGTTGTCTTGGGCATAATTTGAACTAATTGGCCAAATTCGAATTTGTTCTGGACAATAGCAACTCAGCTCAGTCATTTGTTTCACAGCCAAATGTTATATATTTTTTTCATTTTCAGCACACTCTGTGCTTGTTAAAGTCCTTGCCAGCTTTGACTCTCTCTATTAAAGGTACAGTATACGCCTACACCTTCATAAAATACTTTTTTTGAAAAGTTATAATTCATTAAAATGTCATTGGGTACTCATTCCCATCTCAGTGTCTCATACCTATTGTCAAAGATCATTGTTTTTATATTTTAAAAAGTGTAGCATTCATTGATTATCTGTTTCAGTATATTTTCTTCTCATATTTTCTATCTCCTGCTTTTCTAGCGTTGGAAACATGAAAAAAAATTATGTTAAGAAATACAGATTTGCCATCTCCAATTTGAAAGTTTGTGGTTGGATATTTTATCCACAAGCTGATGTTTGCATGAAATAAGGAATGATGATGCCTCCCAGGTTTCTCTCTCCCTCGCCGCTGTATTGGGGTCAGCACGTGGCTCAGTGGTTAGCACTGTTGCGTCACAGCACCGGGGACCCGGATTCAATTCCCACCCCGGGCAGCTGTCTGTGTGGAGTTTGCACATTCTCACCATGTCTGCATGAGCTTCCTCTGGGCGCTCCGGTTTTCTCCAACAGGTGAATTGGCCATGCTAAATTACCCATTGTGTTAGGTGCAGGGGTGAATGTAATGGAATGGGTCTGGGTGGGTTGGGCTCTTTGGAGGGTCGGTGTGGACTTGTTGGGCTGAAGGGCCTATTTTCACACTGTAGGGAATCTAAGAAAGTGGAACAGCTAAACCATTCAGAGGATACAGGGAAGGTTTGTTATCATTGAAATAAGTTTTTAGTGATTTGGTATGTGTATTTTCTTTTCAGAAGAACTTGGTAGCCAAGCTGTGAGGAACATCAAACTATTAAATTAAACATTAAATATTATTTAAAACAAAATCAGAACAGTATCTTTACAGTACTATTGTTTCATAGGAAGAGAGAAACAGTTTGTTCATTGCCTCAGTACAGGATTGTAATGTTCAACCTTGCTAGTATTTGCAAATTAATGGTTAGGAATTTCTATCAGCTTGCAAGAAGTTATATTTTAAGCAGAAAGCAATTAGCTATGCCTGCTTTATTCACAGGAAATGATCATCTGAATCGCCAAATTATTGATGTTATGTTGATTTTCCAGACAAAGGACCTGCATTGCTAACCGTGACATGCATGTTGCCTTCAGCTCAGTAAGCGCAGCTAATGCATCAACGGTCGTGTGATCCCACGATGCATAAGAACAGTACATGGGAAATGTTGTAGTGAAGAATCCAGCAGAATTGACAAGTTTTGGCCCTCTCGTTTAACTTGCTTATATACCCTGCAGCATCCTCATCACTGGCCTTTCAACGTATTTTTGTGCTATCCACAAACTTGGCTGGAATTTTTTCACTTCTTTCATCCAAGTCACTGATGCATGTTGTAAATAAATGTGGTGCCAGCACCGATCTCTGAGCTAGCCTATTAATCAGCCCTGCCTGCCACCTTAAAGAACTTTGGACAAACAGTCCAATATCCCTCTGTTCATCTAAGCATCCTAGTGTCCTTCCATTCATTGAGAACATCTATATTGACTCTGCAGTATCAGCAGATCATGTGCCTCTCCCCTCTCCTATCACTCTTTTTTTCTTTCACTTGGCTTTACTTTCCCTCTCTCTTTCACTTTCACTCTCTCTCTCTCTATGCTTCCCTCATTCAGGATCAAAGATGGAGACAGGAAGAATGATGGGGGACATGCAACATCCGACCTCCGTACAATGAACTGAAATGTCTGCCACAGACCATTTCATTTCACGATTAAATTCATAAAGTTTCCTGAAATACAAGCATTATCGAGGAAGTGAATTCAGGTCTTTACACGTTTGGAATTTATTCAGCCTCTGGGTGAATCAATTGGATGGGCCCATTGAGGAGAGTCTGTGGTGACGGCCTCAATGTGGCCTCTGTGGGGGAAGACCACTCCCTCCGTGACTCTCTCGTCAGGTCCACACCCCCCACCAACTCAACCTCCACTCCCAGCACCTTCCCCTGCAACCGCAAGAAATGCAAAACTTGCGCCCACACCTCCCCCCTCACTTCCCTCCAAGACCCCAAGGGATACTTCCATATCCGCCACAAATTCACCTGCACCTCCACACACATCACCGATTGCATCCGCTGCACCCGATGTGGCCTCCTCTATATTGAGGAGACAGGCCGCCTACTTGCGGAACGTTTCAGAGAACACCTCTGGGACACCCGGACCAACCAACCCAACCTCCCTATGGCTCAACACTTCAACTCCCCCTCCCACTCCACCAAGGACATGCAGGTCTTTGGACTCCTCCATCGCCAGACCATAGCAACATGACGGTTGGAGGAAGAGTGCCTCATCTTCCGCCTAGGAACCCTCCAACCACAAGGGATGAACTCAGTTTTCTCCAGTTTCCTCATTTCCCCTCCCCCACCTTGTCTCAGTCAAATCCCTCGAACTCAGCACCGCCTTCCTAACCTGCAATCTTCTTCCTGACCTCTCCGCCCCCTCTCCACTCCGGCCTATCACCCTCACCTTGACCTCCTTCCACCTATTGCATTTCCAACGCCCCTCCCCCAGGTCCCTCCTCCCTATCTTTTATCTTAGCCTGCTGGACACACTTTCCTCATTCCTGAAGAAGGGCTTGTGCCCGAAACGTCGATTCTCCTGTTCCTTGGATGCTGCCTGACCTGCTGCCCTTTTCCAGCAACACATTTTCCTCTCTGGGGGAAGTACCAATGAGGAGAATCCTCAAACAGGCCTTCTGGGTTTGGATCATAAAGTTGCAGTATTCACGTTCTTCACCGGGATGGAGTTGGGGTTGGTGGTTGGGGTGAGAAATTTGTTTAAAAGCTAACACAGCTGTGGTTCTTCTTCCAGTTACACATTTCTTCAGCAACAGTTTAAAGCAATGAGCTCAACCTGCAATTATTTTTACAGCTGACCTCATCGTGGTTTATAAAGCCATGAGGGACATCGAGGCAGTGAACAGCCAAGGTCTTTTCCTCATCTGGGGGTGTCAGTGGGTATCAGTATATGTTGAGAGGAGAACGACTTTAAAAAGGACCTAATGGGAAACAAGATCACGCAGAGGGACGTACATGGATGTAGGCTTGCTCGCTGAGTAGGAAAGTTCATTTCCAGATGTTGGGTCATAATACGAGGTAGCATCTTCAGTGGGCCTCCGGGAGAAGCACTGCTGATAATCCTTGTTATCTATTTATATGTTTGGGTTATTTGGGTTGGTGATGTTATTTCCTGTGGTGATATCATTTCCTGTTCTTTTTCTCGGCGTGAGGTAGATGGGGTCGAACTCGATATGTTTGTTGATAGAGTTTCAGTTGGACCGCCATACTTCCAGGAATTCTCCTGCGTGTCTCAGATTGGCTTGTCCTGTGATTGATGTGTTGTCCGAGTCGAAGTGATGTCCTTCCTTACCTGTATTTAAGGATAATAGTGAGAAAGATATATGTCCTTTTGTGGCGGATTAATGTTCATGTATCCTGGTGGCTAGTTTTCTGCCTGTTGGTCCAATGTAGTATTTATTACAGGCATTTTGTAAATGACATTAATTTCGCTGATAGTGTGTATAGGGTCTTTCAAGTTCATTAGCTGCAGTTTTGTGTGTTGATGGGTTTGTGGGCTACCTTGATGCCAAGGGGTCTGAATAGTCTGGTAGTCATTTCCGAGATGTCTTTGATGTAGGGGAGAGTGGCGAATGTTTCTGGGCGTGTTTTGTCTCTCTGTTTGGGTTTGTTGCTGAGAAATCAGCCCTCTGTGTTCATTGGGGACGCATTCTTTTTGAATATCTGGTATACGTGATTTTCCTCTGCTCTGCGTAGTTTTTTTTTTGTGCTGCAGTGCGTGTTGGTTCATTGGAATAATGTTCTGATGCAGCTTCGTTTGTGGATGTTGGGATGGTCGCTTCCGCAGTTCAGTATTTGGTCTGTATGTGTTGTCTTCCTGTAGACGTTGGTTTGAAGTTCACCATTGGCTGTTCGCTCCACTGTGACGCCCAGGAATGGCAGTTTGTTGTAGTTTTCCTCCTCTTCAGTGAAGTGGCCCAAAAATGGGAAAAGAATGCCACCTGACAGAGTGCCACCCGCGAACACCTGTATTTCCTGCACAAATGCCTAAAAAAACAGGTACTAACTAAATGCATTAAATACAAACCTGACCAATATAAACTTACGAGCCAAAAGGAGAGCAGAGCAAAATGGCCGCTGAATGCTTAGAGAAACGATTAATGATGCCCACAACAGATTCTGGATATACAATCGGGAAATTTTGCACCAATGGTGTTTACTCACTCATGCAACAGACCATGAATATACAGACACAGTACAACAAGCCATAAATATTACACAGCGACAAGCACAGAAAATGAAAAGAAACTGAAACTGCAGAAAAAAATAGATAAACTTACACAAAGTAACAATACTGATAACACATAAGTATGGATAAAAAACTTACCTGACCGACCCTTAACAGACACCGAAGAAGCTGTCTTAGTAAGTGGATTAAATTACAACTGCCAGGATGCAGACAAGAAAGATTTCTAAACAGCATTAGAAACAACACTAAAAGACAACCAACATACAGAAGAAACCCAGCAAACTATCAGACAGGTAATCACACCAACATTTAGCAGAAAAAAGGAATGAAACTCACACAATACACAAGAAAGGAAAACACGAGAAAGAATTTAAAAAGGATAAAAATATTGTTATCCTACCTGCAGGTAAAGTATGTTTGGCAGTCACTCTAAATCGAAGAGACCACATTGAGAAAGTGAACGTACTACTTACAGATACCAACACATACCAACAAGTGACGATAGACCGACCCCACAACTGGAGAACCGAATCACAGCTCTTCTCAAAAGACTTCTGAAATCTGGAGAAATAAATGTGACCGACTTCCAAAAAGTGAAACCAGAAGGTTCCAACACACCACGCTTCTATGGATTACTCAAACTTCACAAACCAGGAGCCTCCCTCAGACCCATAGTCTTGCTACCTGGAACACCAACTTACAGATTGGCCAAGGAGCTACACCAAAGACTAAAACACTTAGTAGAAGACTCACCCCATTCCATCCACTCCACCAAAGAATTCCTGAAGACCATCAAAGACACAAACATAGAAGAGGTTGAAATAATGGACTCCATTGATGTAACAGCCCTGTTTACATCAATAAAAATCAACCTGGCCAAGGAAACACTGACTACACTATTAGAAGACCCAAAGACTTGTACACCAAACACCGCCAACTTCAAGAGCATCAATAATACCTTCACTGGAATAAAATTCACTAAACAATCAACAAGGTAGCTGGAATTAAGCGTTTAACACTGATTGATTTGGGGAATCATCAGTTTGGTTCATTAATGCTTTTTTTAAACAGAAATCGTTGTCCTTTCATGGTCTGGCCTACGTGTGACTCCAAAGACCTCCAGGCAATTAGGGATCGGTAATACATCTCATCAAAGCCAGTGTCATCTACATTCCAGTGAGGAATATAAAACGGAGTTGGTTATGCATCCCGTCGAGACTGTTCCATCCATCGAGCTTTGTCTGTGCCTGTTTGTGTAGTTAGAGGCTGGTGTCTAGTGGTGTGCCACAGGGGTCAGTGCCAGACCCCTTTTGCTGTGATATTCATAAATGTTGTAGTTTGTGTGTGCGAGTGTGTGAGAGAGAGAGAGAGAGACTCGGTGTGTGTGTGTGTGTGTCTGTGTGAAAGTGCATATGTGTGTGTGAGAGAGTGCATGTGTGTGAGAAAGTGTCTGAGAAAGAGTGCATGCATTTGTGCGTGTGTGTGAGAGAGAGTGTGTGCATTGTTGTGCATGGTTGTGTGTGTATGTGTGAGAGAGAGTGAGTGAGTGATTGTATGTGTGAGAGAGTGTGTACATGTGTGTACATGTGTACATACGTGAACATGTGTGTACATGCAGGTTTGAGTGTGTACATTGTATATGTGCATGTATGCATGTGTCCACATGTGTGTGTATGTGTGTGTATGAGATAGTGTGTATGCATGTGTCTGTGTGTCTGTGTGTGTGAGAGAGAGAATGTGTGTGTGGGTGTGTGTGTGTGTGTGTGGATGTGCGTCTTTGCACGCACGGGTGTGAGTGAGACTGGTGTATGCGCGTGCGTGTATGTGTGTGTGCACGTGCTGCCGTGTGTGAGATTGTGTGTGTTTGTGTGTGTCTGGGTGTGTGTTTATTTGTATATGTGCGAGAGAGAGTGTGTCTGTATGTTTGTGTCCATGTTTGTGAGTGTGTGTGTATGCGCATGTGAGTGAGCTAAAGTGTGTGTTGGGGGACACAGCGGGTAAGTTTGCAGATGACACAAACATTGACACAGTGGTCAGTGAGGAATAAAGCTTGAGGTGACAGACAGATCCAGACAGATTGATCTGATGGACAGATCAGCAGGGGATGAAATTTAACCCTGATAAGTGTGAGTGATGAACTTTGCGAGAGTAAAAAGACAAGAGAGCACTCAATGAATGGTAGGACACGAAGAAGCTCAGAGCAACAGAAAGATCTTGAGGAGATTGTTAACAGATCCCTGAATGTGAGAGGACATGTTCATAGGGTAGTTCAGGAGACATATGGGCCAGTTGCCATTATGAGTTGAGATACAGATTGTAAGAGCAGGATGGTTACATTGGAGTTGTACTGGTCTTTGGTTCGGCCACAGTTGGAGTATTGTGTACAATTTGGATCACTGCACCAGAGCGAGGATGTGATTGTATTGGAGAATTCACCAGAATGTTGCTTGGGCTGTGGGAGTTTAGCTGTGAATAGTGAGGCTGGATAAGCTCAGGCTGCTTTCTTTAGAGCAGAGACATAGGTATCTATGACTGGGAGGGACATGGACAAGGTGAATAGAAAGCAGTTACATCCCTTAGTCCAAACGCCAAAAACAACGTGACATCATTTGAAGCTGAAAGGCAGGAGATTTCAAGAGGACACGAGGCAAAACCTTCTCACCTGGAGGATGGTAGGGGTCTGCAATTCAGATGGGAAAACTCAGAAAAGTACTTGGATGAGCACTTGAAATGTTAAAACATTGGAAGTTATGGGTCAAATGCTGGAAAGTGGGACTGATGTAAATTTAGTGTCATATTTGATGGAAAAACACAACAGGCCACAGTTCCTTTTCTGTTCTCTACGACTCTGTCATTCTTGAATTCTAAAGTGAAGTTTCAAAATTAGTTTCAGTTTTTCTCTTTGTTTTGAGGAATTATTACCTAGTGTACGTTTTAGCTGCTGATGTGGTCAGTATAGTGTCAGCTTTTCTATTACAGTGCTCGTTTATAGACAGAATTTCCCAAATGAGTTGGAAAACTGATTGAACAACGAAGGCAGTGGGATAACAGTGTGCAGTAGGACAGCTCTCAAGAAACTCGCCAACATGAGGGATTGAATAACTGAACAGCCTCAGCAAAATGCAGGACATCACGGAAAAGGATATCAAAAGAAGCTTAGATGTTGATGGGATGGATAGTTTGTGAAATAATATAAGGAGCCTTGCTTGAAGATAAATCGCAATTAACATTTGACACCTAATAGGATCAGATTAATCCAGTCTTTGGGGTATTCAATTACAGACTTAAATCTCAATGATATCATATCTTTAAAATAAATCTGTTGTCGTAATCTGTTTACTGAAAATGGTGTTAAAAATGAAGGTGGAATCATAGTTTCCCAGTGGAGATACCACATAATATAAAATAAAGTTCTGGAACAATGTCAGCTCCCACACCGGGAGAATTATCCAATTCTGACATTTTGCCAGCAACAGGAACACAGAGGTTGTTTCACAAAAAACAAAATGCATCTTCCAAGTCAATTGTTCGCTAAATTATACTACACCATCCTTGCTGTTGTTGGTGTTCCTGTTAAGTCTTGCAACAAATCAACGTGTACAAATCTCTGCGTTGTTTCATATCTATTTCCACTCAACTACTGATAATTATTTTATTTCCTTTTAGCAAAGGAAATTATGATGACAGGTCACAGTGTCCTCACTGTTATGAAGTTGTGGGTGTACCTTTAAGAGAGTTAAAAGCAGCAGAACTACTCGACTGTGCACCAAGTGTACTCAAAAATGCTAACATCGTAACACTGGGTCGAACCTTGCAATTAGTTTGTTGCTTGGAGACAAAAACAAATTGAAATTTTGCCAAACAGTTTACATTATAGCTGAAACAGATCAAACTCCAATCAAGCTTGAATTGAATACACTAACAATCTTAAAAGCCAATGACACGATCCAATATTCTGGAGTATATGACCGGGCTTAATTGAACAGTTGACAGGAGATCTGCCACGTCCAAGCATGTAAGAGACTGCTTGAAAAAATCTCACTCTTAAAATTCCCTTTTCAATCAGTAACCTGTGAAGATCTGAAGATCTGAAGACAAGAACCTCTACCTACCTGGTTTGAGATAACAAGCGTTGTTTTGAAAATTTGTTTGGGAGTTTTATGGGACTAATATTATAGACTGGAAGATAAAAAATAAATCAGTGAAAGAAATTGGAAAGAGCGTTTAGGGAATTATTCTCTGTTATATATTAAAAATAAAGCTGTTAATTTTTACTTTACTTGGTTCTTGGCCACGCGATTGTTTGCAGAATACTGCACGGGATAAATCTTTTCTATCCTGCTGGTTTTAAATGAAGCAGGAGGGTTTACATTGTGTCAGAACATCACTTATTGAGTTTAAAGTGTAAAGTTTGTTAATGAGGAGGCTCCTCAGTATTGTGCAGCATTGTCTGTTTCTCTGCACTGTGCCCAATGGTTTTACACTAAGGCCACATTGATGGAGATTGGCTGAGTACCGCCCCTGGCGCGTCTAGAAAGTGTTTAGAAAAACCATTCTCTCTCTGTGGGAGTTCAGAGCCTGCTACAGATCAGATGGTTTAATTAACAACCCACCTCTTAGTGACCCCTGCTGTTCCCCATTCCTTGATAACAAAGTATTGTGTTGGTGGGTCTTGCTCAGGCAGCTTGTTCCAAATGGGTGTCCAGATACAGTGTGGGCAATAGGTGGCTGGAACGGGTCATTATGGAGTGATCAACGAGCATCAGCACAGAATTATTTCACTACCCTGTGTGTTTTCAAAAGTCAGTTGTGGGGTGTGGACATGATATTTGTTAGGACAGCTCACTGGGAGGGGTGTTGAGCACGCGGTTCCAATTGCTATGTGCATTGTGAAACAGACATGTGAGTTGTGTCATTTGTAAAAAGATGCACCATACTGTCGAATAGGAGAAACACTGAGATCTGGAATACGGTGGTCGCAGCTCTCCCACAGAGAATCAAGCACCTCTGACCAACAGGAAATTTCCCACACTGCCCTTTGTTGTTGTTATCCTTTGGTGTTCCCTGCACAATAGTGGGCTATGTGAAGGGCCTCCCAAGTGCCTTAGTTTGGGATTGTTATTTAGTCTTTGGCTATCAATTTGGATAATTATGTTCGATTATTATTGTCGTTATTTAGTTGACACTGGCCTTTTGGAGATGAATCCCCTGGAAATATTTTGAGACCGATTCACTGTAAGGCCATATTGTTACACCATGGAGTGCAGTATTCCTTCAGCTTTGTGAAATCTCTGTTCTTGTCCCTGGTCCACACGGCTCAGAACGCTGGAAATTGGATGATACAACAGGCTTGATTTGCTGCTGAAAGTCAAGTTGGTTTTTGGCGACTGATGCGCGATTTTGGATATTTGATATTGTGGTTCTGCTCTGAGGATCCAATCAGGATCAAGAACATTCGACCATAAGGAGGGGAAGTCAGCCTTGTTACTGTGACCTCCAGCTGACCTGATGTTCAGTATTGACGGACTTTTTGAGTTGGATCTATTTCAGGTTCACCAGTTGATCCATAGTCCATCAGTAACACTCTGCTAAAAGAATATGATCGGTCTGTAGATATTGATATAGCCACATGGCATGGACCATCATTGTACCGATTGTCACACGGGATGTCTGTCCAAACAGTGATTGTGATTGACACCACAGGGATGGATTAATATAGATATACACATTTAAACAGTTATCATGGGACTTGCTGTTGTTACAGCGATGCAGTCCAAGACCTCACCAGCCAATTCTAGCCAACCTGCCCCTTCGGAATGTTATCACATGCTCCTTGTACTCTGGATGATTGGAAAGTGGAAGTGAGTGGGAAAGACTGTTCACCTGTGTTCACTTTGTGCAAAGTTGTTTCTGATGAAACTCTGTGCTGCTTGCGGATTACCATTCAGGGAACTGACCCCACGCAGGGCAGTTCAGTATGTTCTGCTCCTTTTTGACGGATGAAATTTTTCCTGTTGTTTAAGTTGCTACATAAAGGGAAGTTAGTTTATTGGAGATCACATTTAGTTGCTGAATAACCCCAGATTGTCTTGTGGCTATCGAGGGATGGAAAGTATGTTGGGGATGGGAGTGAAGGAGTATTGCAGGGACTTGTCATTGCCACTTGTACTTGGAAGTTGATAAATGTTTGCAGACATAATAACATTGAGCTGACCATTCCCACAGACCATTGTAAATGACAGAGATGCTGCACCCACACTGCTGCCTGGGACAACAGGGCAGTTGCACAATGGATACAACTCTTTGGTGAAATAACATCCTGTGGCTTCAATCCTAAAACGGTTTCCTTGAAGGACAATGTTATTGTTGGAGTAATGGGTGGCAAGATATCAAACAAATTTATTTTCGTCGCTTTAAAGCAATGGATGTAGTATGGCTTGCTGAGCTGCAAGACATTTCCCAGATGTCTTTGATGTAGGGAGAGTGGCTCCGGTTTCTGGACGTGTTTTGTCTGCTTGTGTGGTTTTGTTGCTGAGAAATCGATGGACTATGTTCATTGGTTATGCATTCTTTTGGAAGACACTGTTTTGGTGTTTTTTCTCTGCTCTCAGTTGTTCTTCTGTGCTGCAGTGTGTGGTGGCTCGTTGAGATAATGCCCTAATGCAGCTTCGTTTGTGGGCATTGAGATGATTGCTTCTGTAGTTCAGTATTTGGTTAGTGTTGTTTTCCTGTGGACGCTGGTTTGAAGTTCCCCATTGGCTCCTCGCTCTACTGTGACATCTGAGAATTGCAGTTTGTTTCTGTTTTCCTCATCTTTAGTGAATGTTATGCCAGTAATGGTGTTATTGATTGTCTTGAAGGTTTCCTGTAATTTGTTTTGTTTCGTGATGACAATTGTGTCATCCACATCGCAGACCCAAAGCTTGGTTGAGATGATTGGCAGAGCTGTTTGTTCGAGTGTCACCATTACTGTCTGCTAAGAGCTCTGATATCGGAGATCCCATGGGTGTTCCATTGGTTTGTCTGTAGGTTTTGTTGTTGAAGCTGAAGTGTGTGGTAAGGCATAGGTCCACATGCTTGACGATACTGTCCTTGCTGATGAAGTTGGTGGTATTTGGTGTATGTGTCTTTGGTTCTTTTAATTGTGTAGTCAGCGTTTTCTGGGCCAGGTTGATGTTGATGGATGTGAACAGGGCTGTTACTTCAAAGGAGACCATTATTTTATCCTCTTCAATCTTGGTGACTTTGATGGTCTTCAGGAATTCTTGGGTGGAGTGGATGGAGTGGCATGAGTCTTATGCTAAGTGTTTTAGTGTTTGGCGTAGCTCCTTGGCCAATCTCTAAGTTGGTGTCCTCGGTAGCGAAACCATGGGTCGGGGGAGGGGGCTCCTGGTGTGTGAATTTTGGGTAATCGTAGAAGCATGGTGTGTTGGATCCATCCGGTATCATTTTTTGGAAGTTGGTCATATTTATTTCTCCAGATTTCTGAAGTTTGTTCGAGTCGGGCTGTGATTTGGTTCTCTCGTTGTGGGATCGGGTCTACCTCCAGTTGTTGGTCAGCGTTGGTATCTGCAGGTAATGCATTCACTTTCTCAATGTCGTCTCTTTGACTTAACATCTCTGTATAGCGTCCTTTGTCTGAAGGTAGGATAACAATATTTATAGCTTTTTTTTTATCTTTCCAATGCTTTCATTTCTTGTGTATTGAGTGTGTGTTTCCTTCCTTTCTTCTGCTTAATATTGGTGCAACTGTCTGATGATTTGCTGGATTTCTCTGGTGAGTTGGTTGGCTTTCAGTGTTGTTTCTAATGCTGATAAGAAATCTTTCTTGTCCACATCCTGGAAGGAGTAATTTAACCCTCTTACTAAGACTGATTTTTCAGTGTCTGTTAAGGGTCTGTCAGGTAAGTAATTTATCTATGTTGTTACTTTGTGTACGTTTGTCTTTTTTTCTGCAGGTCTAGTTTTTCTTTTCATTTTCTGTGTTTGTCAGTGTTTAGTGTCTATTGCTTCTTGTACTGTTTCTGTCCATTCATTGTCTGTTGCAATAGTGAGTAAAAATGTTTGGCGCAAGATTTGCCGGCTGTATTAACCGAGTCTGTTGTGGGCATCATTAATCATTTTTCTAATCATTCTGCGGCCGTTTTGCTCAGCCATTATTTTGACTCGTGCTTTTACGGGAACGTTTGTGTTTAAGACAGTTACATAGTACCTGCAGGAGGTGCAGGTATTCGTGGGTGGCACTCTGTCGGATGGCATTGGTTTCAAATCTTCGGGCCAGTATTAGCGTATTGCGCCCATAAGTGTCAGCAAGTTTTGAGAAGATTTGTAGCTTAGATTGAGGTTCTGTATGTAGGTTTGCTCCCTGAATTGGAAGGTTTGTTTTCAGACGTTTCATCAATATCCTAGGTAACATCATCAGTGAGCCTCTGGATGAAGCACTGGTGGTATGGCTTCCAACTGGTTTCCTTTGGTGGCTCGCATAATTCATGTGATGATATCATTTTCTGTGGCGATGCCATTTCCAGTTCGTTTTTCTCAGGGGCTAAACGTGATCCAAGTCAATGTGCTTTTTGATAGAGTTCCGTCTGAAATGCCATGCTTCTCGGAATTCTCGTGTGTGTCCCTGTTTGGCTTGTCCACGGATGGATGTGTTTTCCCAGCCGAAGCGGTGTCTGTCCTCATCTATATGTAAGGATACTAGTGAGAGAGAGTCATGTCTTTTGTTGCAATTTGATGTTCATGTCTTCCAGTGGCTAGTTTTCTGAGTGTTTGTCCAATGTAATGTTTGTTACATTTCTTGCACGGCATTTTGTAAATGACGTTAATTTTGCTTGTTGTCTGTATAGGGTCTTTCAAGTTCATTAACTGCTGTTTTCGTGTGTTGGTGAGTTTATGGGCTACCATGATGCCAAGGGGTCTGAGTAGTCTGGCAGCCATTTCCGAGATGTCTTTGGTGTAAGGGAGACTGGCTATGGTTTCTGGACGTGTTGTATTTGCTTGTTTGGATTTATTGCTGAGACATCGGCGGACTGTGTTCATTGGGTACCTATTTAAGGCAATGCATAAAATAAAAGTAAAATTACAAATAGTAATAGGAATAAAAATGCTTGTTTCAGGAAAAAACTAACTTTAGTCCCGACAATATAATGACGATGCTTTTTAATTGAGTTGAAGAGCATGACACAGAATTAACAGGAAGAATACAACGTATTGAACGGAGTATTTTAAGATACCATACAATTCTCCCCGATCACAATGTGTTCTAACCCTGAATGAGTATTCGATATTAATGCCAATGATGCCATTGCAGTCTCTTTCATTCGTGAAATAAGATTTCCATATTTGTGCCATAAAGTCCTTTATCCTCTTTATATGTGTAAACTCTATGTCACTGACACAACTTACAAATCCCATTTCCAGAACGGTGAGCATTTTACTTCTTTCTGTGTGATAATGACAGACATTCTGGAACTGCCAGGAGCACAATTCCTGTTTCTCATTGCTTGTTTTTTGTACCATACCCTCTGACCTTCCAACACAACTGTGTGTTTATTTTTGAATTTATTCAATCGTAGGGTGTGGGTGTCGCTGGCTGGGCCCAGCATTTATTGCCTGTCCCACGTTGACCTTGATAAGAAGATGTTGAGCTGTCTTCTTGCACCACTCCAGTCCTCCTGCTGTGGTGTCGAAGAGAGGGAAACATAGAAACATTGGAAAAAGTGCATGAATATTCCCTTTGGCACTTCAAGCCTTCACCACCACTTAATATAATCGTGGTTGATTGTGCAATCTGTCTCTTCTTCCACATTCCATCCACACTCCTCACTCCCTTCAGCTGCAAGAGCCACGCCTCATTCCCTCCTGAATATTTCTAACAAACTGACGCCAACAGCTTTCTGTGGAAGAGAATTCCACAAGTTCACAGCTCTCTGAGTGAATAAATTCTTCCTCATCTCTGTCCTCAAGGGTATACAAGTCCAGTCGCTTCAGTCTTTCAGTGTAAGGTAATCCCGCCATTCCAGGAATTGACCTCGTGAACCTACGCTGCACTCCCTCAATATCCAGAATGTCTTTCCTCAAATTTGGAGACCAGAACTGCACGCAGTACTCCAGGTGTGGTCTCACCAGGGCCCTGTACAGCTGCACCTCTTTGCTTCTATACTCAATTCCTCTTGTTATGAAGGCCAGCATGCTATTAGCCTTCTTCACTACCTGCTGTACCTGCATGCTTGCCTTCATTGACTGGTGTACAAGAACACCTAGATATCTCTGTACTGCCCCTTTACATAAATTGATTCCATTGAGGTAGTAATCTGCCTTCCTGTTCTTGCCACCAAAGTGGATAACCATACATTTATCCACATTAAACTGCATCTGCCATGCATCTGCCCACTCACCTAACTTGTCCAGGTCACCCTGTAATCTCCTAACATCCTAATCATTTTTCACCCTGCCACCCAGCTTTGTATCATCAGCAAATTTGCTAATGTTATTGCTGATACCATTTTCTATATCATTAACATATATTGTGAAAAGCTGCGGTCCCAGCACGGATCCCTGCGATACCCCACTGGTCACTGCCTGCCATTCCGAAATGGAGCCATTTATCACTACTCTTTGTTTCCTATCAGCCAATCAAGTTTCAATGCAATCTAGTACTTTGCCCCAATACCATGCGCCCTAACTTTACTCACTAAGCTCCTGTGTGAGACTTTATCAAAAGCTTCCTTAAAGTCCAGGTACACTACATCTACTGGATCTCCCTCGTTCATCTTCAGAGTTACATCCTCAAAAAATTCAAGTAGATTAGTCAAGCATGATTATTCCCCTTCATAAATCCATGCTGACTCTGTCCTATCCTGTTACTACTACCCAGATGTGCCGTAATTTCATCCTTTATAATAGACTCCAGCATCTTTCCCACCACTGAGGTCAGACTAACTGGTCTATAATTTCCTGTTTTCTCTCTCCCATCTTTCTTAAAAAGTGGTATAACATTAGCCACCCTCCAATCCTCAGGAACCGACCCCGAATCTATCGAACTCTGGAAAATAATCACCAACACATCCACGATTTCCCGAGCCACCTCCTTCAGTACCCTAGGATGCAGACCATCAGGCTCCAGAGACTTAGCAACCTTCAGACCTAACAGTCTCTCCAACACCAAATCCTGGCAAATATAAATTCCCTTAAGTTCAGGTCCTTCAGCCACTGTTACCTCAGGGAGATTGCTTGTGTCTTTCCCAGTGAACACAGATCTGAAGTACCCATTTAATTCCTCTGCCATTTCTTTGTTCCCCATAATATATTCCCCTGTTTCTGTCTTCAATGGCCCAATTTTAGTCCTAACCATTTTTTTGCCTTGCACATACCTAAAAAAGCTTTTACTATCCTCCTTTATATTATTGGCCAATTTGCCTTCGTACCTCATTTATCCTCTGCGTATTTCCTTCTTAGTAATCCTCTGTTGCTCGTTAAAAGCTTCCCAGTCCTCAGTTTTCCCACTTATCTTTGCTTTGTTCTACTTTTTCTCTTTTAACTTTATATGTTTCTTCACTTCCCTCGGCAGCCACGGTCGCCCATGCTTCCTCCTGGGATCTTTCTTCCCTTTAGGAATGAACTGATCCTGCATCTTCTGCATTATACACAGAAATATCCACCATTGTTCTTCCACGGTCATCCCTGCTAAGGTATTGCACCATTGAACTTTGGCCAGCTCCTCCCTCATAGCTCCATAGTTCCCTTTATACAACAGAAGTACTGTCACTTCCGACTGTACCCTCTCCCTCTCAAATTGCAGATTGAAGCTTAATGTATTATGGTCACTACTTCCTAATGGCTCCTTCACTTCGAGGTCTCTGACCAATTCTGGTTCGTTACACAACACCAGATCCAGAATTGCCTTCTCCCTGGACGGCCCCAGCACCAGCTGCTCTAAGAATCCATCTCTGAGGCACTCCACAAAGTCTCTTTCTTGAGGTCCAAGACCATCCTGATTCTCCCAGTCTACCTGCATGTTAAAATCCCCCATAACAACTGTAGTAACATCTTTACGACAGGCCAATTTCAGCTCCTGATTCAACTTGCATCCGACATCCAGACTACTGTTTGGGGGCCTGAAGATGACTCCCAAGAGGGTCTTTTTACCCTTAGTATTTTGCAGCTCAATCCACACTGACTCTACCTCCCCTGACTCTAGGTCCCCCCGCGCAAGGGACTGAGTATTCTCCCTTACCAACAAGGCCACCCCACCCCCTCTGCCCGTCAGTCTGTCCTTACGATAGCACGTGCACCCTTGAGCATTCATTTCCCAGTCCCTGTCCACTTGAATCCACGTCTCAGTTATCCCCACAATATCGTATCTGCCAATTTCCAAAAGAGCGTCAAGCTCATGCATCTTATGTCAAATGCTTCGTGCATTCATGTATAGTATTTTTAATTTGTTACTGCTCTCACCCTTCCCATCAACCCCTATTTCACTCAACCTTACAGCATGATCCCTTTCCCAGTTTTCTGCCTCATTGATACAGTTGTCTTTCGTGACTTCACTTGTTCTAACTTTCCCTTCAATTTCCTTTTTAAACATCCAGTTTCTCCCCTCCCCCCCACTAGTTAGTTTAAATATAGTGGTTCTGCAGTAGAAAACCTGCCTGCAGAATGCTGGTCCCTAACCTATTACGGTGCAAACCGTCTCTCTAGTAGAATTTATGCTTACCACAAAATATAACCCAGTGATCCAAGAACTTAACTCCTTGCTTCCTGCACCAGTTCCCCAACCACACGTTCAAGTCCATTATCTCCCTGTTTCTGGCCACACCAGCCCGAGGAACTGGAAGCAACTTGGAGATAACCACCTGGGACATCCTTCTTTTCAGCATTCTTCCTAGTTCTCCGAAGTCCCGCTGTAGTATGTTCCCCCTCTTCTTCCTGACATCATTCGTGCCGACATGTACCACCACCTCTGGCTCTTCACCCTCGTCCTTGAGGATTTCCTGCACTCTGTCCGCGATGTCTTTCACCCTGGCACCAGGAAGGCAACACGCCATCCTTAAATCCCGTCTGCTGCCACAAAAACCCCGGTCAGTTCCTCTCACGATGGAGTCCCCTATTACCACGGCTCCGTGCGATGTCCGACTCTTCCGCTCTGCCTCTGCACCAACGTTTGATTGACACACCTGGCCGCCTTGCGAACTGGCAGTCATCAGTCTCTCCTGTTTAAAAAGCTTCAACTTGTTGCTGACAGGTACTTCTCCCGGGGTCTCTTGTACCTGTCTCCTCTCCGCCTTTCTCATCGTCTGCTCACTTCTGCTCTCTTCTGGCATGATTAGTGTAATAACCTCGCTGAAGGTCTTGTCCAGAAAGATCTCGTTCTCAAGAATGAGCCAAAGGTCCTCGAGTTCTTTCATCAGAGCTGCAATATGCTCAGTCAATAGCTGAATGTGCACACACTTTCCACACATATACGAGCCAGAAACACCAGAGTCGTTGACCTCCCACATCAAGCACATAGCGCACTGAACCAGCTGGGCAGTCATGTCTTCACCCTCTTCAACTGTGGCGTAATCACTTCACTGAAACCTCCTTGTCAAAGATTCCTCAACTGAAGCCTCACTCTGATCCAAAATTCCTTCGACCCTCTTTTTGTGGCTAGTCTGTGGACTCTTAATTTAGGTAAGAGGAGGAGGGAGGGAGGGCGACCCTACTTTGTGGGACCTGGGGTTTAGAAGTCACCCACTCTAATAGCAATCACTTACCTTCCCGACCGGCTTTGCGCTCCGCCTGAACTTCCGCCCAGCTCCCGCCGCTCTCTGCTGTGAAAAGACCGTTGGCGTCGAGGTAAGTTCTTTATATAGCAACCACTTACCTTCCCGACCGGCTTTGCGCTCCGCCTGAACTTCCGCCCAGCTCCCCCTGCGCTCTGCTGCGAAAAACACCGACATCACTGGCATCGACAGCCATCTTGAAAGGTTCTGTGTCATCCGATGTGGGTAATACTGGGGCAGTGGTTAACACAGTTTTTAGGCTGGCAAATGTATTTTTAATGTCCATTGTCCACGGAAACTTCTTGCCCTTTTTTAACAATTCAGTGAGTGGAGCATCCACACTGCGAAAGTTTAGCACAAATGTTCAGTAAAATCCACTCAATCCCAGGAATTACAGTATTATTTTTCTTTTTGTCGACAGTGTGGGAAATTCCCCAAAAACTTTCATTTTTGCATCTCGTGGGGCCATTTGTCCATGCCCGATAACATGGTCCGGGAAGGTGACTTGGACTTTGGCAAATGTACTTTTAGCTAGGTTTATCACCAAGCCTGCTTTCCAAAGTTGATGGAATGTTCCTTCCATAAGTGACTAAAAATCACCAGGTAATCACACATCCCACATAGTTGTGAAATCTGGCAATGACCTTATTAGTTAGTCTCTGAAATGTGCCCGGAGCGTTTTTCACACCAAATGACATAACGTTGAACCAATATAGACCATCTGGCGTTACAAAAGCCAAAATTGCCTTTGCTCCCTCTGACAGAGGAACTTGCCAAGTAGCCTCTGAGAATATCCACCTTAGAAATGTAAGTTGTTTGTCCCACTGTTTTGACACAGTCCTCCAACTGCGGTATTGGATATGTGTCAGCCTTTGTAATGACGTTGATTTTGTGGTAGTCCACACGTAAATATTGGATACCATCTTGCTTTGGCACCACGTCTACAGGTGAGCTCCAGCCACTGAAACTCACTTCAATTATGCCATTTTGGAGTACGCACTCCATCGTCTTCTGAATCTGTGCCAACATTAGACGGTTATGCCTATTAGGATGTTGGTTAATAGGAACATCATCTCCTATATCTACATCACCTTCTCCTCTTGCTTTCCTTCCTTATCAAAATGCTTTCTGAGCATTTTCACATGACTCACTCTGTGAGATATCTTTCTGTATAGAGTACTTATCAAGGAGTTCACCTCACTCAATATCCACTCAATATGATCCGGCCCACTAAACTTTGCTTTTAAAGGCTCACCTGTTGCTGGAAATAACACCAATATCTTTTCCGCAATTGCAAAATGATGAATTTGTGATTTTTTAAATCCGATTTCTGTTTCATTGTATGCTATGATACTTTTATATGCTGTCTAGCCAACTCCCCAACTCTATTTAATCATTCTCTAAGATTTGACACGCGGTCCAAATGTGTTGTCTTTGAATACTGACTTACGAATTTCTCAGTATTCATTTTTAACGGTCCTCTTAATCCACAGCAAAAAAAGTATTTCGAATAGACTGAATTTAGTCAATTCATTTGGTCCATCTCTGATCATAAAAAGTGCAAACAGAACTCCCTTATCCTAATCATCTGGATAATCCTAACCTTAAGCCCTCAATATGGTCTTCAGTGTTTGATGCCATCTCTCAAAAACTCCCTTCGATTCTGGATGGTATACCGTAGATTTGAATTGCTTTATTCCCAAGTTATCCATAACCTCGTGAATAGTTTGGATGTGAAGTTTGACCCTTGATCTGACTGGATCCCTATTGATAGTCCGTATTTCGTGAAAAATTGAAGTAATTCTTCTACAACTCTTTTCGCTGTGATGTTGTATAATAGAATTGCCTTTGGAAATCTAGTTGATATATCCATTATTGTTAATAAATGCTTATTTCCACTTGTCTGATCAGAAGTTTCAGATAACAACATGTCAGATTCCTTACCTGAGTCTTTTTATCCCTCCTGATTCAGCTTGTGCCTTTATGATCTTGTGACTATATAATCAGGGAAATTTCCTGGATAAACATTCTCCATGTTTGCAGTTGTTCTGACTCCATTGGTTTTTCAACTAATGTAAGCAGCTGCCTACCAGTGAATTACTTATATCATTTGCACGGACAAATTGTATTTCTGGAGCTGAGAGTTTGTCCAGTACTCCTACCACAAATTATCTACTCTTCTTTGGACTCTCTAGCCTCACTTTACATAATTGAGCACTTTTTGTCTCACTTGGAATTCATGTTACCAGTACCTTTTCTGGTAATACTCCCTCAGGAATGCAAATCTCCTCATCCTTCAGCATTACAGACTGAGAGTATCCTGTATTGTAACCTCCTTACTTACTACTCCTGGCCTATGTGAATAAAGTTTCCCCTTGCATGTTTATTTTTAAGCAAACCTGGCACTTCCTCCTTAATCAACCTCTGTCCATCTTGTACACTCTGAGGCAGTTGTATAACTTCTCTTGTGCTTTTTGTTACGAGTCCAACAAAACCTACAGGCTAGTCTGGTTTTCCACCATCTAGCATTCTCCTAGCCCATCAAGTCTGTGATTTTGTGTGGCCTACATTATTGCAATGAAAACGCTGGAATGTTTAAATTGTTTGTCTCCCTCTAGCGTTTCTTTTTTACCCTGTGGTAAGTTATCCTTATGATCTTCACTAAGATCTCCATTTCCCTTTCCACGTGAGGATTTCTCTTTGACCCAATTTCTATCATGAAGTGAAATAGGTTCTGGAAGTCAAACAGTGTTTTACAGACCAGCTCATCATCATCAACCACTTCAGCTGCTAACCTCGCTGTTTTCACTCTGTTCTTTCGCACTACTTCAGCCAGTATTTTTTTTTTAATTCCTCCACGATAATTAACTCTCTAAGGGCATCATAGGTTTGCTACATTTTTACAGCTCTTATCTTTCGATCGAAATTAATTTGTTTGATCCTTTCAGACACAATATAGGTTTGACCTGGGTCCCTCCTTAGATTACTGAAACATTGTCTGTAGTTTCTGGTACAAGCGCATATGCACTTAAAATTGCATTTTTTCACCTCCTCATACTCCCTAGATACCTCCTCTGATAGTAATGCGAATACCTCACTAGCCCTACCTACAATTTTGTTTGGATGAACATAACCCACATTGCCACTGGCCACTGCATTTGTTTAGCCACCTTTTCAAATGACGTGAAAAAGGCTTCCACATCCTTCTCATCGAATTTAGGCAATGCTTGAACATACTTAAACAGTTTCTCACTGGGCTTCCAAATACCAGGGGGTTATCCATCCTTACTCTCTTCCTCACTAAGTCTACTTTCAGGCTTTATCTCCAGCCTTTTACGCTGACTTCCCTTTTTAAGTGTCAGTTTTTGAAGTTCAAAAGCTTTCTCTTTTTCTTTCTCTTCTGCTTCTCTCTCTTTTTTCAACTCTTCTGCTTTTAATGGTAACTCAAACTGTTTCATTTCTGCTGTCATTTCCTTATCTCTCGCCTCTAACTCAAGCTGCTTTATTTGCAGTTGAATTCTTGCCACCTCTACAGATTCTGATGGTTTCTCCAGCAAGTTTAAACGCTGTGCTACTGTTGTAATTATCCCTCCTTTACTCACAGAAGCAGTCAGTTCCACTTTCAGCTTCTCTGCTGGCACTTGCATCTTGGTCTTTTTCACTTTTTGAAAATCTTCCAAAGTCACTACATCCAGATCCAGACAAGTTTTGGCGACTGAAAAAGCCATATCCTATCCCAAGCTTTGTCCACCCAACCAACACCCGAAATAAAGACACTAGCACCTTCCACTAACTGTTTAAAATCCCACAAAAAGCCTCCAACCTGTTACGGACAAAGCCAGACTACTCAAAACATTCTTAAGCAGGCAGCTCAGACCATAACTTTGCAACTTGTTTCAGTAAGTGTACAGTGAAAATTAAGTTAGCTTGGTTGACTACGAGATTTTAAAACAGACTAAAATTCTATTCACAAAATTACACAATGAATCACAAAGAATAGATTAAAGAACCCCAACACAACTCAGCCTATCGAACTCGACCTTATAAGATTTCTTTTTTCTCTTGGAATTTCTTTAATTGCTTGTTTTGCTTTTCATCGTTGAGATATTAAGTTTGTAAAAACGCTGAATTATGCATGTTCGATTAAGGCGGGTTTTTGTTTTCCCCAAAATGAGCAAAATGTTTATGAAAACAACTTCATGCGCCATACTTTATGAAAAAATAAAAGAACTCGACAATTTTTTCACTAACATTTCATAACATAAAATTACCGAAATATGGCTTGGAGAGGGACAGGAATGGCAGCTTAATGTGCCAGGTCACAGGATGTTTAGGTGGGAGAGAGATGGTTGAACGAGGGGAGGGACAGTTCCATTATTGATTAAGGCGAGTATCAAAACAGTGATCAGAGATGAAATAACTGAAGGGTCATACATTGAGACTTTGTGGGCATAGCTGAGAAATAAGAATGCGATGGTGATGTTATTGGGGTTGTGCTATTGGCTGCCAGATAGTTGAGGAACAAATAAGCAGAGAAACAGAGGAGAATTGCGGGCGTAATTAGTTTGTCAGATTAGGGTATTTTAGTTTTCCTAACATAGATTGGGACTGCCATAGCATTCAAGGCATGGGTAGGGTCAAATTTATTCAGTGTGCTCAGGAACGTTTCCTCAAGCAGTACGTAAAGGGTCCTACTCTGGAAGAGACAACACTCGAACAAGTCTTGGGAAATAGGTTCAAGTTATGAATTAGGGCAAGTCGAACTTTGATGGAATTCGAGCGGAGCTTGCAGGGCTCTGCAAGGTGCTACTGAATTTTAATGCACATGCTTCATGAAGTTGTCTTGTCATCCTCATTGGAGTAGTTTCTTTGAACACAAATAGAATGCTGTCAAATGGAAGACCTTTAAATCTTCAAGGTCTATATGTTCCTGAGCGGGTGAAGAGCAATGTTGGCAGGAATAAGAAACACTGTATCAGAAGATATATTGATGCTCTGACCAGGGAAAAATAGGAGGAATGGCTCAGATACAGGAAGCTGGAATCACGGAATCCCTGGAGATAAATAGGGATACAGGAGTTTAGAGAAGGAGGAAATCAGGAGTGAGCAAAGTGGGCAAACGAGAGCCATGGCTCAGAAGATTAAGTGAATGCAAAGAGTTTATTTCAGTATATTAAAGGAAAAAATAATAACTACAGAGAGAATACCACCCTGATGACTAAAGTGAACATGTAAATGAACTGTAGGATATGGACGAGGTCCTCCATGAATATTTCTCATCTGTGTTTACCGTGGAGAAAGTCATGAGGACTTGGGAACTTGGGGAAGTGAATGTTGATACCTTGAGGACAGTCCATATCACAGTGGAAGAGTTGTCCAACATATTAGAATGTATGAAGGTTGGTAAATCTCCTAGTCCTGAACAGATATATCCAAAAACTGTTCAAGACGCTCAAGAAGAATATTTGGGGATCTTGGCTGATATATTTGATTCATCTTTCGCCACAGCTGAGTTCACAGACGACTAGAGGGCAGGGCTGGTTGTGCCCATATTCAAGAAATGTTGCAAAGAAAAACTTGGAAACGACAGAGCAGAAAGCTGAAATTCTGTGGTAGGTTAGTTATTTGGTAGCATTCTGAGGGATGATATTCATGCTTTTGCTAATATTGAGTTTGATGAGCAGTCGTCAGTACCGTATTGTGCTTGGGAGATCGTGACTCACACATTTGTTGGAGTTCTTTGATTAAGTGACCAGGAATGTTGATGATGGCAGGGCGGTAGATGTAGTCTTCATGGACGTCAGTAAGGTCATTGATAAGCTTCCACATGGTAGACTGCTCTGGAAGTTTGGATCGCGTGGAATCCAGGGCGAGTTGGCAAATTGGATACACAATTCGCTTGATGATAGGAAGCAAAGTGTAATAGTGGAAGGCTGCTTGTTGGATTGGAGACGTGTGACCAGTGGAGTGCCTCAGGGGTCAGTGCTGGGCCCATTGTTGTTTGTTATCTATATCAATGATTTGGATGAGAATGTATAAGGCATGATTAGTAAGTTTGCAGATGAGAGTAAAAGAGGCGGCATCGTGGACAGTGAGAAAAGTTATTAAAATTACAGCAGGACCTTGATCAGCTGGTGAAGTGGTCTAAGACATGGCAAATGGAGTTCACTATAGATAAGTGTGAGGTCTTGTACGTTTGAAAGTCGAATCAACGTAGGGGTTTCGTGGTGAATGGTAGAGCCTTAACGAGTTGAGTGGAACAGAGAGACTTTGGATTTCATGTGCATAGTTCTCTGAAAATGGAGTCACAGATGGACAGGGCAGCGAAGAAGTCTTTTGGTGCACTGGTCTTCATTAGTCAGAGCATTGAGTACAGAAGCTGGGAGGTTATGTTGCAGTTGTACAGGACGTTGGTGAGACTGTAATTGGGGTATTTTCTGTTTCGGTCACCTTGCTATAGAAAGGATGTAATTACACTGGAAAATGTGCAGAAGACATTTACAAGGATGTAACCAGAACTCAACAGCCTGAGATATAAGGAGAGTTTGGACCAGCGAGGACTTTCTTCTTTCGAGTGTAGGAGACTGAGGGGGGTTCACCTAGATGTGTGTAGGCTCACGAGATGCATGGAACTGGTGCATGCAGTCAGGTCTTTTACCAAGGTTGGGGAATCGAGGACAAGAAGACATCAGTGAAAGTTTGGATAGGAAAGAATAACATGAACCTGAGGGGAAAGTTTTACACAAAGCTTGTTCGGAATATGGAATGAGCTGCCAGCGAAAGTGCTTGAGGCAGGTGCATTAACATTTAAAAGGCATTTGGACAAATGCTTGGTTTTCAAGGATATCAACAAGTCCAAGGAAATGAGGTCAGCGATGGTGCAAATTTTGGGCAGCATGGACTTGTTTGTACCGAACAGCCTGTCACGGTGCTTGGGACTCCATGACTCTATGACCATAAAGTTTAGAGGCCAGAAAAGGAATAATTGTAACTCTATCACACCCCAGGCCTTTGTTGACTGATAGTCAATTAATACAGAAAGTAATAATCCCTCATTTCTTCTTAAGTATATGTACATTTGCAAATTGTCTCTGTTCTCGAAGTTTCAAGAGTCTCTCCCCAATGGCGACAAAGGACAAGCAAGAAACACGATGAAATAATCCACAGCCAAAACAAAATCAACACCATCTTTGACAAAGCAATCCACTTTATTGACAACTCATAAAGATCTGGTACATTTGGACCCTTAACTATTAATGAAGTGTAGCAGCAATGTGAGATATCTACGCGAAGTACTGCTGCAAGTTACCAAGACTCCATTGACAGTATATTGCAAAAGCATGGATTTAACCTTGGAGAAAGATAAATGCAGCAGGTCCACAGGCTCAACACCACCTCCAATGTTTGCTCGCTTAATTGAAATAATATGATTTGTCATGATAACTTGCTTCTTCATTGCTGATGTTGGAAAGATGAGGAGGAATTTGATTAAAACTTTCAGAATTCTGAAACCCTTGTATAGGGTGGAGGTGGAGAAGAAGTTTCAACTCGTACGAGAGAATAGGAGCCAAGGGCACAGTTTCAGAGTGAAAAAATGTCCCTTTCGAACTGAGATGACGATTTTCTTCAGCCAGTGGGTGATTAATCTGAGGAGTTATTCACCACAGAGGGCTGTGGATGCCAAGACATTCTGTGTGTTGAAGGCAGAGATCAATAGTTTCTGGAGTAGTTAGGGAATCAAGGACTATGGGGAGAAGGTAGGAGAAGGATTGTGTGAAACATACTCGTCAAAATCGAAAGGCAGAGACACTTTGATTGGCTAAATAGTGTAACTACGCTTTTATACTTTATGGCCTTTTGTGATTAACATGTGATTCAAGCATTCACAAAGAGAACAAATAGAGAGAACAAATAGTGGTGATTGAGTGGAAGATGGATGGATGGGTAGGTAGATGGATAGATCGACAGATAATTAGATAGATAGATAGATAGATAGATAGATAGATAGATAGATAGATAGATAGATAGATAGATAGATAGATAGATAGATAGATAGATAGATAGATAGATAGATAGATAGATAGATAGATAGATAGATAGATAGATAGATAGATAGATAGATAGATAGATAGATAGATAGATAGATAGATAGATAGATAGATAGATAGATAGACAGACAGACAGACAGACAGACACACAGATCGATCGATCATGATGACAACAAATCTTCAATAGTCTCTCTATCGTTCCATGAATCTTTTCTAATATTGTCGTGGTGTGTCTGCATCACATCATTTTATCGACTTATTATTGCACTTATTTCACCTACTAGTAACAAAGATAAGCTAACGAAGGGATCATGCTTTTAACAGAGGCAAA
This sequence comes from Chiloscyllium plagiosum, assembly GCF_037043375.1. Classification (NCBI taxonomy): domain Eukaryota; kingdom Metazoa; phylum Chordata; class Chondrichthyes; order Orectolobiformes; family Hemiscylliidae; genus Chiloscyllium; species Chiloscyllium plagiosum. The sequence continues at coordinate 30,808,903 of NW_028270183.1, forward strand.
TTGCGCCTAAAGCAATTCTGTTCGTGATTTTGATGGAGAAAACTGTTCAGCAGAGATAGAAAGCGTTGCCATTTCGCCTGCTTGTTAGTTTCCTTTGTTTGCCCAGTGTGATGAATTCCCCTTATTAAAATGATATGGAGGGCTCCAAACACCGATTCAAAATGGGAGAGGTTCCAGTTATCATCGGGATGCATGAAAATGGTTCTCATTGGCAAGGGTATATACTGACATGTAGAGAATCAAACTATTAGCTATCTTCCAATCACAAAAAAGTGCTAAGAAAGAGAATCAAGCAATAACTGAAAATAAAAACCGCAAATATATTGACTCACTTCGTGCACAAATTAGGCAGCTGATGTAAACATTCTGGATGCAGCATCAGCATTCTTACAGAGCTGCCTGCCCCTGTCCTGATATTTAGGAATTATTTTTTTTTTACAGAGGACAAGGGATTAATTTACTGTGAGAAACTGTTGTCTACATTGATTGCTAGTGAAATCAAATTGCGCACTGAGGACACAGCAGCAATTTCATCATCTTGTTCCAGGTACTCTCGCACTTCACTGTGACAATGTTTTGACAGAGTGAACTGGGCAGCACTAAGCTTGGTAAAAACCGAAAGAAAGACAGAATCTATAAATGAGGAACAAAACAGAAGTTGTTGAAAAAGCCCAGCTGCTCTGGCAGCGTCTATGACGAAAAGTCAGTTTTTATATTTTGAGTCCGGTGAAACTTCCTCAGAACTGATGTTATCTGGTAAAATTTCAGTGACGTGCAGACGATAGGGTGGGAGGAGGGGGCAAGGAGTAAATAGTAGATGGGAATAGAGCACAAAGAAAGAGAGAAGAACAGTTCAACAGACAAAGAAATTGATACCAATCTTGCTGGGGGTGGAATTAGCTGATCATAGGGACTGATGACGGCTAACAATTGGTAATCTATAATGGCAGGCTCTATGATAACAAGGCCTGGTTTGTGGTGTCGGGGGATCGAAAATGGGAGAACTCAGGCTCTGAAATTATTGCATTCGATGTTGGGCCCAGAGGGCTGCAGCGACCCCAAGTGTAAAATAAGTTGTTGTTCTCCCAGCTTGTTGTGAGTTTCAGTAAAACACTGCAGCAAGCTTGAAATAGAGATGTTGGCCAGAGAACATGGCGGTGTGTCACACATCTGGAAGCTCTGCAAAGTGGTCAGCTCACTCAACACTTCATTTGTGAGCAGCAAATGCAGGAGACCAGATTGTAAGAAGTGCAAGTAAAGAGCTGCTTCACCTGGATGGTGTGTTTGGGCCCTTGGCTCCTGAGGAGGCAGGAGGGAAGTGGGCAGGTGTTACTCCTTCGGTACTGGTAGGGGAAGGTGCTGTGAGGCGGTGGGGCAGGTTACTGGGAGTGAAGGAAGAGAGGAGCAGTGTTTCCCATCGGAAATGGCCCCTTGGAGAGGCAGACAAGGGAGGCGAGGAGAATATGTGTCTGATGGTGGCATCTCACTGGAGGTCAGTGAAATGAGGGCTGATGATCTTCTGGATATGGTTGCTGGTGGGCTGGTAGATAAATTGAGTTCAATATCGAGTTCAATATTTTTTGATTCTTAACTGTTCGAAATCCGAGCCCCCATCCCAAACACCCAGGCTTATTCTCACATAGTCTGCCATTACACAGCACCTATTGTTGATCACTGACAGTCTCCACTAACAACAATTCACCCTCTGGCCAGATCGTTCCCAACTCCTTTAATTGTACAACTGGTCTTCTCTTTCTTTCGGTTCTAGCCCGACTTATGTTTTGCTTAGACCCCCAACCCTGCCTACGGCTGATATTACGACATTTTCCAAGCTACCATCAGATCTGAGGAAGGGTCACCGGACTCGAAACATGAACACAGATTTCTCTTGGCTGATGCAGCCAGACCTGCTGAGATTTTCGGTGTTTGAGCATTAAATTTGAAACTGCACACCCGGAATATGACAATGCTGATTTAAACAGATTTTCGCTGGATTGAAAAAAGCTGAGTTCTGTATTTCAAAGCCGTGGATACCTTGTGCTGAGTTTGGTCGTAGTGAACTCGACGGATACCTCTCGTAATGCTAATAACGTGTGTGCATCTGTGCTGCATTTCGTCCTGAAGAACTTAGTCTTCGTGCTTCCCAAATAAAGCAGGTAGAGTGGAGTGAAACTTTTTACACGGTGCCATGCTTTCACCTGATTAGTTTTCACATGATCACAAGAATGATGAAAGCGTGGAGCTGAGTTTAGTTTCTCAGAATAATCTGATGCATTATCTCTGCCAGGTTCTAAAATACCTGTGCTGTCATAAAGCCAATAGCCGGGAACTTATCTTTTTATATAAATGGTTGTCAGAGATCATCCTGTACATTTCGTCTTTTGTCTGAATTTTGTAAAAAATTACATTCCATAAAAAAACCACAAATAACAAACAAACTGTAGGTCCACTATGCTGTCTGTTTCAAATGATTTGACGAATTAAAAATGCGCACTTCTAATTAATTGTCGGGAGCCACAACATTAACATAAATTTGAGAATGTTTCAGAGGTGTACATGTTTCTGTCAGACTTTCTGATAGATATGCATGGAATACCATCAGGTCTGCGGTTTCCCATTTATTATCCCGCCATTTCATCGGGGTTCTGGGTAAAATGTTGCAGTCATTTCCTAGCTATTTGAATCATCAGCATTACTGACCTGTTACTTCGACTGCAGCTGAGAACATTTTTCCCCCAAAACTGCAGGTATATTTTCTTACATTTAAAAGCATGTATTCCAGCAATGGACAACTACTTCAGTATAACTGGAATACATTTACTCCCATAGCATTATTGCACTGTCTTACAAACATTAAGATGACATGTAACAATAATATTTCTTGCATTTGCAAAAATAAGAGATGACATCAATTACATAATTGGCATTCTTTATACCAGATTCTTACCTCATCAGCATATTTTAATGATATTATCTGTATCGTTTCATATCCTTAATGTTATTCTATCTTCCCTTATCACACACATTTAATCAGGTTTGGTTTATTATTGTCCCATTCATGTCTAATATCTCACAATTTAAATATAAGTTGACTATCATATTTCATTCCTCATTCCGGATGAAGGGCCTGAAACGTCGATTTTCCTGCTCCTCGGATGCGACTTGATCTGCTATGCTTTTCCAGCAACACTGTAATCTTGAATCTGATCTCCAGCGTCTGCACTCCTGACTTTCACTTATCATATTTCTTTACCAGCGTGTGTACATTATTATCTTACTTCACAATATAAAAGAAATATTCTTGCACTGTTTGTACTATTGTGGGTTAATGAAAGCAAACTTACTGTAACGGCATCTCCAATGTGGCCAAGCACACCTGTCCCCGATTCATTCCTGCTTTGTTAGAACAGTGTACGTTAAACTCTAATGTGTCATTTATGTTAGAGAATTTCCATTGCTGTCTTGTGAAAATTAATGTCCCCGGTGCGTTTCACGCTCATGCTCTTGATGAATTAACTCACTTGGGCCATCTTTGTGCGTTTGCTACCAGGTCACATTTTCTTTCTCCAATTGCTTTGTGTTAATTGAGAATTCGTAAGTAGTGGAATCTCGGGTGTGTCAGTTTTATTTATTTCATTTCACCCAACATTGTAGGATAAAGTTATTATTTTACATGAACAGTACTTTGCAGAACCACAGAACAGATCCATTACAGCAGCCTGCTCTTCTCAATCTGAGTTTATCATCTGCCAATTCGACATTTTCAGATCACTATCGCAGAGCGATTGTGATTCTCAAAGGTATTGCTCAGGTTTACAGTTGGATGCTCCCAAACGTTTCCTTTGCAATGTCAGTGAATTATTTTCCAACAATCAGACTCTTGACATACTAGAAAAGGAACAAATCCGCACATCGAATTGTAATGAGTCTCTTCCACTGTTTATTCACAGAATGTGCCTGTCACCGACTGGCCCAACATTTGGATGGCATTCCAAGCGGCTCTGTAGAAGATGTCAGGACACGCACAGTGCTGTCAGGGAAGGTGTTCCAGGACGTGGAAGAAAGTAACAGCAAAGAAAAACGTATACTTTCCCGATGGAAACTTACAGCGAGTGTTGTCCCCCTGCATCTCCCGATGTCATTCACACAGGTGTTATTTCTGAGTTCTCGACTTGGCTACCCACATCATCTACTGCATCCGCTGCAGCCGGTGTGGCCTCCTCTATATTGGGGAGACAGGCCGCCTACTTGCGGAGCGATTCAGGGAGCACCTCTGGGCCACCCGGACGAACCAACCCAACCAACCTGTGGCACAGCATTTCAACTCCCCCTCCCACTCCACCGAGGATATGCAGGTCATTGGACTCATCCACCGCCAAACCACAACAACCCGACGGTCGGAGGAGGAGCGTCTTATCTTCCGACTGGGAACCCTCCAACCGCAGGGGATGAACTTGGACTTCACCAGTTTCTTCATCCCCCCTCCCCCCACCTTGTCTCAGCCGGATCCTTCCAGCCCGGCACCGCCTTCCTGACCTGCAGTCTTCTTCTTGACCTCTCCACCTCCACCCTACTCCGACCTATCACCCTCACCTTGACCTCTTTCCACCTATCACATTTCCAACTCCCCTCCTCCAAGTCCCTCCTCCCTACCTTTTATCTTCTCCTGCTGAACACTCTCTGCTCATTCCTGAAGAAGGGCCTGTGCCCGAAACGTCGAATCTCCTGTTCCCTGGATGCTGCCTGACCTGCTGTGCTGTTCCAGCAATAAAGTTTCAACTATTCTACTAATTACCCACGTCAGTATTTGGTATAATTATTTCCGGATGTATAATTTGTCTTGTGTATTTCATACTTCCCTATTGTTTTTTGGGGGGATTCTGTTGCATCTTCTGTTCAGTGACAGGTCTCACCCTCTCTCTTCCTCTCTTTATTTCCGTGAATCTGGTAGTGGCAGTGATCCTGTCCAGATGAAAATGCGGTTGGCCAGAGTGTTTCATGTGCTACCTGTTTTCCATGGCAGTGACGAATCTCCTGGTCATGGTCATGACTGCGATATAACATTTGGTCGCTGACATTTATTTTCCCTATCTATCTCACCAATTTGCAGTTTCTGCTTGGTCTTAAATTCAACTCCGATGGATAGTTCTACCTGGTTTACTGTCGGTTTCACCTTCGATCGATTCGGGGCAATTTGCTCCCAAACACTGAGAGTAAAATATTGCACTAAAAAGATGGCGGCTTATGTCATAGGAATAATAATTAGGCTGAACTGCGTTACAAATTCCTTCATATATTTTGTGTATGAACCTGTTTCCATATTAAATAATATAAATGGAATAATATATGTGTGTTATTGAATAATATGCATGTTATTATATGCATATAAAATAATATGTATAAAATAATATATGTAATAAAACCTTGGCTTCGCACATAAAATCAAAAATTTACATCTCATCTGCATGTGCTGCATATTACTTGACTCGTTGTACTTTTACTACCTTTCAAAGAATCCACACAGTATGGAAACAGGCCCTTCGGTTCAACAAGTCCACAATGATTGCCCGAAGAGTAACACATCCCCCTACATTTACCCCTGACTAATGCACCTAACCTACACATCCCTGAACAATTTGGCATGGCTAATTCACCTAAACTACTCATCTTTGGACTGTGGGAGGAAACCGGATCACCCGGAAGTAACACACGCAGACACGGGGGAGAACGTGCAAACTCCACACAGAGAGTCGCCTGAGGTTGGAATCGAACCCGAGTCCCTGGTGCTGTGAGTGAGAAGTGCAAACCACTGAACTGCCGTGCTCACCTTCATTCTAACTTCCTTACTCAACACTCGGATAGCCAACCACATTCTCATGAACAATGGAGCCCGCAGAAGAATCCGGGCCCTGAGGATTTAAGGAAATCCGAGTGATCCCGAAATGGATCAAAGAAGTTAATTATTTTGCACGCTTGTCTCTCAGACAGTTTAATCCTCATATATTTGCTGTTTACATTAACGATTGTCTCTGTACGATTTGTGAAGGTTCCTTATTTATCATGATCTGATTTCAGTGATTTGAGATTTATTCTGAACGAAGCCAGACATTTCCATCTGTTCTTGCGTAGACTGCTTTATTTATGCAGGGACACAGAGTAAATTTAGAGCTGAATTTAAAAATGGGATGCAATATCCACTTCGCTTATTTGTTCAAATACATAAAAAATTGAAATAAAACATTGTTCAATCAGGTACGTGTTATGCTGATCTACTCGAAAGAAATAATGCAGTCGCTCTCTCTGGTTTGAATCTAGATGTGTCTCCACGTGTAAAACAATCGAATTTCAGGGCCACGAGCGTGGAAATTAAAGGAACATCAGGAACGGACAACAGCCCCTAATCTATCAACAACCACCATATTGAGTCATAGAGACATACAGCATGGAAACAGACCCTTCGGTCCAACCCATTCATGCCAACCAGATATCGAACCCAATCCAGTACCACCTGCCAGCACCTAGCCCATATCCCTCCAAACCCTTCCGATTCACATACCCATACAAATGCCTTTTAAATGTTGCAATGTACCAGCCTCCACAGTTCCTCTGAAGGACATAACTTCAAAAATACAAAGTTTAACATGTATGTTTCTTGTCCATGGCACACAAGACACAACTTCAAAGATGCGTGCTTTCAGAATTAATGTGCAGAAAGTCAGTGAATGTATCGCAAACACATTTGGAACACATATCTGTCAATGTTAACTTGGTACATTTCCATCAATCCGGAGGGCACTGGAGGCGATGTTAAAGTTCAAATGAAATGATACAGACTCATCACAGGAAGGACTTCATTTCTATATATTTATTTATATGTCTGTTCCTTTCCTCATTTATTTATTCAGGTGAGGTGAACATTGCTGAAAAGGAGAGTCTTCTTCAATTCCCAAACCATATCCAAGGCTATGTCCTAGCTTGGTTGACATTCCCATGTTAGTGCATCGGTGGGAAGAGTCTCTCGAGGCTCTGCCAGATTTGCAGTCGTCCCACTTTCTTTATAGCTTTTGACTTGATTCCAAATTAATGAAATCAGCTTGAAATCGACCACCACAATATTCCCAAAATGAGTGGCTGCAACTGCCAGTGTGCCTGCCAGTTGCTTGAATGTATCTGTGTCACATTCATGGAATTTTCTCCCTGCTATGAAATGCCAGTCACCTGTCTCCCAATGTTTTGGATCTACAAGGATGGTGATCGTGGTGCAATGAAATGACGTGCAGCCTTGGCAGTCACTCTCGTCCCGAACCGTATCAGAGTCTCGATTTCTGCTTGGTTCGCTTTCTGCTGCTCAAAGAAAGAATTGTGGTGTGAGAGCAACACACACTTTTGACGACTCACCATTTTGCGATTGCCAGGCCAGCAAACAGGACACAAGAAAAACAATCTGACTATGAGGAAGAGTTTTGAAGTCAGGTGAGGGTGACCAAGGGAAAGAGAGAATGTGAGAGGAAGCTTGTGTGGAATATAAAAACTTAGAACACAGAACATTACAGCACAATACAGGCCATTCGGCCCACAACGTTGCACCGACCTGTGAAATTAATCTGAAGCCCATCTGACACGCACTATTCCATTTTAGTCCATATGTTTCCCCAATGACCAGCTAAATGCCCTTAAATTTGGACTCGACTACTGTTGCAGACAATGCCTTCCACGTCCCTACTTCTCTCTTAGTAAAGAAGCTACCTCTGACATCTACCCGATATCTATCAACCATCAGTTTAAAGCTATGCTCCTCATGCTCGCCATCACCATCTGAGTAAAAAGGATCTCACTGTCCACCCTATCTAACTCTCTGATTATCTTACATGTTTCAATTAAGTCACCTCTCAACCTTCTTCCCTCTAAAGAAAACAGCCTCAAATCCCTCAGCTTTTCCTGGTAAGACCTTCGCTCCATACCAGTTGACACCCTTATAAATCTCCCTGATACCATTCCAAAGCTACCACATCATTCCCATAATGTGGTGACCAGAACTATATGCAATACTCCAACCTCGGTGTCAACATTCAAGAATGCATGTCCATGGACACTGAGGTCTCTCTGTTCAACTACACTACCAAGAAGTTTTACCATTAGCCCAGTAGTCTACATTCCTGTTACTCCACCAAAAGTGAATCACCTCACATGTTGTATATTAAACTCCATTTGCCACCTCTCAGCCCAGCTCTGCAGTTTATCTATGTCCCTCTGTACCCTGCAACATTCTTCGGCACTATCCACAACACTACCGACGTTATTGTCATCTGCATATGTACTACCCCATCATTCCATGCCCTCATCCATGTTGTTCATCAAAATGACAAGTAAACAGTGGACCCAAAACAGATCTTTGCGGTACACTACGAGGAACTGAACTCCAGGATGAACTTTCCCATTAACCACCAACCTCTATCCTCTGTCAGCTAGCCAATTTCAGATCCAAACCGGTAAATCATTCTCAATCCAATGCCTCTGCATTTTGTGCAATAGATTATCGTACGGAAACTTATTGAATGACTTTCTGACATCCATATAGACCACATCAACCGCTTTACCCTCATCCACCTGTTCAGTCACCTTCTCAATGAACTCAATAAGGTTTGTGAGGCATGACTTACACATCTCATAATTGTGTTGACTGTCCCTAATCAACGTATTCCTTTCTAAATGATTTTAAATCCTACCTCTTATAACAGTTTCCAAGTATTAACCACAACCGAAGTAAGACTCACTAGTCTGTCATTACCAGGGTTGTCTCTACTCCCCTTCTTGCAGAATTGAACAACATTTGCTATCCTTCAGTCTTCTGACACTATTTCTGTAGACAATGACAACGCAAAGATCAAAGCCAAGGCTCGGCAATCTCCTCCCTGGCTTCCCAGAGATTCCTAGGATAAATCCCATCCAGAAAGGGGACTTAGCTATTTTCACCCTTTCCAGAATTTCTAACACCGCCTCTTGTGATCATGAATCCTATCTAGTCTTGTCGACTGTATCTCAACATTCTGCTCGACAACATTGTCTTTTTATAGTTTGAATACTGAAAAAAAAAAATCTTTTAGCACTACCCCATCTCATCTGACTCCATGCACAACTTTCCACTATTATCCATGATTGGCGCTAATCTTACTCTAGCCATAAAAACTGATTGTGAAACATTCTAAAAATTACAAGAAAATGCTGAGAGCGAATTTACATCTCTTAAGTTCAAATACGAGGGAAATCACAACAGCAAATGACGAAAAGGCTGAGAGTACAAGTCCATACTTACCTATGTCTTCTCAACGGAAGACACGCATGACGTACAGTACTACATGTTATAAAGAACACAGAGTTCAGTGAGAGGGAGAAACTAAAACAAATCTGAATTATCAAAAAAATGTTGTTGAGAAACATATGGAATTGATGGCCGATAAATTTCCACTGATCAATTCATTTTGAAATAACGACCAGTTTTTCAGTTACCAGCCCGATTATCCACAGCCCACTGAAATGGAATGTTCGGTTTATCTGATTCTTTTGTAAGTGTTCCTGAGTGCCTCTGTTCTCGAGCTATTTTTTTACATTTAAGTTAATTCCAGCTCCTCTATTATTTCCCTTAAAACGCATCAGCATGAACGATTATCAACTATCCCGTTCAAACTCAGCTACCTGTTAGTACAATGGAATGGCTGTATCACATTGTATGCTGTGTGTGAAGAGACAGCTATTAATTGAAATACAAACTATGCGTCAGACACAGCAGGTGACTTGTTACATTTGGTTCTAGTTCTGTGGCGGAGGTGGAGCACGTTGCTGACATTAGTCTGCATGCCATTAAATAATACTAGTCTACCCAATCTTTGAATGGATTAAGGGAATCTTCAGCCAGTTGGCTCACTGCTGTGTCCACACTAATGTAAAGATGTTTAGTTGGCCAATGTGATGAAAGGAAGTCCTCCAAACTGCTGATGTACCAACGGGTCAAACTGATTATGTCGATCATGATTAATTTGGTCTGTCGGTCTTCCCTTTCCTAATTCCACTTTTTTGTGCGTGATCCACGACCCTATGTGGACCTTTCTGCGGCTTCTACTATTCTGAGCACTCATAATCTCACATAAGCTTCCCCTTTTTCTTGCCTTATTCCATCACGTACGGTTCTCACTATCCAGGTTATTCTGGCATTCTGGTCCCACGCTTCATGTTTACAAAAGATGTGATTGCTGCTTTCTCACAATTTCCTTTTTTTTGAAATACGCCAACTGATCTGATGTAGATTTTCTATAGACTTTTGTTTTCTTAGATTGTTCTATGTTTTCTCTGTATTACCTACAGTTTAACTAAATTCTGTTACATTGAAATCAAAATAAATTAATGACAAACTAATACCTTGATTTCATTCCATCTTTGATTTTTCATAAGAGTACCTTAAATCCTATCGTTTGAAGTTCCCTTGCCCTGGAATACTCTTCGGCTGACACTTTTCCCACTTGTTTGGTACATCGCTCTCTTGGCCGAATTACGACAAGTTGAAATGAGAAGCCCTCCTGGAGGCATTTTGAAAAGGACAGGCCCGCTAAGGTTTGTTGAATTTGATCTGTTCAAGTTACTATTGAGAACAGGAATTTCCCTCCTGTCATTGTTGTATTATTTTTACAAATCTGCAACTTGTGCCCACATATCTGACTCTCTATCTCTTCCTGACTGCTTGGACGTCTATAGTGCATGCATAACAAATGTGATTCCCCCTGTTTACTATTAAGCTCTAACCATCTGCATTTAAGTGAAAAACCTTCGAAGATACAATTGCTTATTATTGTTCTTATTGAAACTATGACAAATATGCGAAACCACTGCCCCTTTCAACCATACTCTGAAGATTCTATCACATAGAATACTGAGCGGACAGTGCTGCCCCTCTATGAAACATCTTGTTTTGATAACAATGCTGTCATATCCACTTGTGATAGTCAGGCCCCTTAAATAATCTGTCTTATTCTTCAGACGTGCATTGAAGTAAATATTATCGAAGCTTCTGAACTCACATCTGCCTTAAGTTGATTACATATGCTCTGTCTGCAAGACTGACTTGGCTTTTCTTCTATGTTTTCTGCGCTTCATCAGCCATTGTACCTGGACATCTTTATCCTATTGTCTGCAGTCAACATTGGGACATTTCCCACTGGTTTTGTTGAAGTTCAAGTACAAGCTGACTGGACTTGAACTTCCCATATTTCTCAGCAGAGTAACAATAATGCAGCAATAGAAATGCTTCATTTCTACCCATTCCCCGCAAATGTTCACTTGCATGTTTGTACAATATAGAACATAGAAAAGTTCGACGCAGTAGAGGCCACTCATCCCTCGATGTTATTTTTTATCCTACTCTAAGATCAGACTAACGTACAAAACCATCATTGTACTAGTCTCCATGTGCCTAACCAGGGTTGCTTAAATGTCGCAAATGTATCTGACTCTACTACCATTGCTGGCTGTGCATACCACGCACCTACCACTCTCTGAGTAAAGAACCTACCTCTGACATCTCCCCCCAAGCATTCCTCCAATTACCTAAAAAAATGCCCCCTCATGGTAGACATTTCTGCCATGGGAACACGTCTCTCTCTGTCCACTTTATCTATGCCACTTAACATCTTGTACACCTCTATTAAGTCATCTCTCATCCTTTTTCACTCCAGTATGAAAAGCCCTGGCTGCCTCAACCTTTCGTCAAAAGACATACCCTCCAGTCTCGCCAGCGTTCTGGTAAATATCCTGTGTTCGCTATATAAAGCTTCCACATCATTCCTACAATGAAGTGACCAGAACTGAACACAATATTCCAAGTGCGGTCTAACCAGGACTTTATAGAGCTGCAGCGTAATCTCATGGCTCTTAAACTCAATCCCCCACCAATGGAAGCTAATATGCCATACGTACTCTTAACAATCCTATCAACCTCAGTAGCAACTTTGTGAAATCCATAGATATGGACACCAAGATCCCTTTGTTCCTCCACATTGTCAAGAATCCTGCCTTTGACCCTGTATTCCGAATTCAAATTCGACCTTCCAAAGTGAATGACTTCACTCGTTTCCAGGGCGAACTTCATCTGCCAATTCTCAGCCGAGCTCTGCAGTCTGCCAATGTCCTATTGCAACCTACAACAGCTCTCCACACTATCTACCACTCCAACAACCTTCGAGTCACAGGTAAACGTACTAACCCACCCTTCCATTTCCTCATCGGATTCATTTTTAAACATTAAACTTCTTTTTCCGAGCTGAAAGTTTGCAGTTAATTAGACAGTCACGAGTTACTATGCTGACTCTCTTGAGCATAGAGAGAACACAAGGTGAAATTGGATCAAGTCCCTCGAGATTACGCAATGTTTTACACTTTAAAGAAGTAATTGACGTTTCAAGTAATGGTAATGTGTAAAATAAGAGGACAAAAATAGATGGTAATGATTAATTAAAAGAAACATAAGCAGAGGAAGATTAGCAGAAATAGGCCATTCCACGATTCTAACCTGCTTAGCCTCTCAACATGATCATTGATGATCATTCAACATTGGAACTCTGCTCCCAGTTGCCCATTTTCAACACGTCATGAAGGAAACAGAGCAACATGGACAGGACCCTTTTATAATTGTGGCCAAACGAACAACTATTCTTTTCATTTAAAGAAAATAACGTCCGCAGAAAGATAGGTATTGCTGGTTGATCTACTATTTATTGTCCATTCCTAAACGCCATGGTGCAGTGTGTTGATGTATGATTATAGTCCGTGTGCAGTAGACGTAGTCGAATAGGACCGTTCCCTCACAATATTCAAAAAAATGTTTTATCATTACAAATACTGTGAAAATGGAATTTATATATTTTGATCGAAACTTACAATGTCAATTGTAAACCAACAGAGAAATTCAGACATATAGACATTGAGACACACACGTGTATGACTTGCAATTCTCATGAACTCAAATGTTCCGAAATATAATGCAGCTAAGAGAAAGCAAAATCATATCTGAACACAAAAAGCGATTTGCTAATTATCACTAAATACGAAAAGAAGGACACACAGAGATAGGTAACTTAACATGATGCTGCTAATGGATATAAGTATGTTTATTTCAACACAAGGAGTCTTATCGGTGAAACAGATGGGATTACAGCCTGGATTAGTACATGGGACGATGATATTATGGTCATTACAGAGACTCATTGAGAAAGGGACTGCTCAACTTTCCAGGGTTTTGTTTTTTGAGACAAAATAGACAGGAAATTTTAAAATGTGTAGGAGTAGCATTACAAATCATGAAGAAAGTCACATCTGCACTCAGGGAGAATACACTGGTGGGTTCCTCTACTGAGGCAATATGGGTCAAAAATAAAATTGGTACATCCCTCTGATCAGAGTGCAATTTATGTCCTCCAACTGCCACTTTGACATTGAACAACAGATATTCAGGCAGATTGTAAAAAGACATGACTGAAGTCACCTTATCAAATGCCTTACTGAACTCACGTTATAAACGTCTTACTGAACTCACGTTATAAACGTCTTACTGAAGTCACCTTATCAACGCCTTACTGAAGTCACCATATCAAACACCTCACTGAAGACATGGTCAAATGTGAATATGTTGTAACTGTGTATTCACTCTGAGAATGTTCAATTCTGAGTCCACATATTGGCATTTCTTTTTCCACCATCAGGAGCCTAACCTATCATATTCCAGTCCATTCAGAATATTTTTAATTGCTACGTTTTTCTAACTAGACAAATCCCTGTACATTTTCTTGTTCCTGCAATTCCCCACAATATCTAAACTCCTCACTCCCCAACAGGTTTGTTGATTTCCAGTACTGTCCTCACACCTTGACTCTTTCTATCTCGATAACCTGTTTTCGGTCCTACAATGTGTTATATACTTCTCATCCTCTCCATGCTCTGTGACCCTACCGAAAGCTTTTAGTCATCTGCACCACATGTTATCCTCCAGAATTCTATAACGTTCACCAGCCACAGCCATTTGCACGGCTTTGTGACATAATTCATTCCCTTAACACTTTCCATATTTCTGCCATAAATTCTAGTGCCTAAAAATCTCCACATAGTAGTGTCATCGAGTTTTACAGCATGAAATCAGGCTCTTTGGCCCAAACTGGTCCATGCTGATCAAATGTCCATTTACGCTTCCCCCATTTTCCAGCACTGTGCGCAAATCCTCCTAATCCTTTCCTATTCGTGGGTTTGTCCAAATGTTATTAATTTACCCACCTCAACTACTTCCACTGGCAGCTCATTCCATATGCATACAACCCTCTGTACAAGTTGTCCCTCAGGTTCAGTTTCATTCTTTCCCCTCTAACATTAAATTGACGGCCTCAATACTCGCTTCCCCAACCCTGGGAAAAAGACTGTGTGTATTCACCCTATCCATTACTCTCATGATTGCATACACACCTATAAGTCTTCTACGCTCTGAGCAAAAATATCCTAGATTGTCCAAACTCTCCCTATAACTCAGGTCTGTGAGACCAATCAAATTCATTGCAAATTTCTTCTGGATTCTTTTCAGTTTAATAACATCATTCCTGTAACAAGGTGATAAACTGAACACAGATTTCCAAGTCAGAGTCACAACGTCCTGTAAAACTGCAACATAACTTCCCAACTTCTTTACATAATGCCCTGACTGATTAAGGCCAGTGTACCAATAGCCTTCTTCACTGCCCTCTCTACCTGTCAATCGACTTTCAGCAAACCGTGCATTTGAACTCCAAAGTCCCTCTGTTTCCCTAAAATTGTAAGTTACTGCCATTCACCATGCAACCCCCAACTTTATTTGACTTTCGAAGTTGCAAGACCTCATACTTATAAATATTAAATTCCATTTACCACTTCCCAACCGACTTTCCCAGCTGATCAAGATCCTGTTGCAATTTCTGATCAGTTTCCTCACTGTCCACGATACCAAGTATTTCAGTGTCATCAGCAAACTTTCTAAGCATACCTTGTACATTCTCATCAAAATCATTGAGATAGATAACAAAATGGCTCAACACCGATACCTGAGCCGTTGCACTATTCACATGTCCCCAGTCCAACGATTATCCTTCCACTATTACCATCTGCTTCCTACCATCGAGCCAATTGTCGATCCAGTTTGCCAGCTCTGCATGGATTCCATGCGATCTCACTTCCCGAGCAGCCTCCCATGTGGAATCTTATCAAAGGCCTTACTGAAATCCATATTGACTATGTCCACTGTCCTGCCCTTGTCAACCTTCCCGGTCACTTCATCAAAGAACTCGAACAAATTGGTGTGGCATGACCACCCACTCGCAAAACTATGTTGGCTACTCCTAACGAAATCCTGTCTTAGCATTTGCATGTATATCTTATCGCTCAGAATTGTCTCAAGTAACTTGCCCACCACAGATGTTAAACATACTACTCAGTCGTTCCCAGGTTGTTCTTAGCAGCCCTTGTTGAATAATGGCACAGCATGCGCTACCGTCCAGTCTTCCGGGACATCACCTGTGGCTAATGATGATGCAGACATATCAGCCAGAGCTGCACAATATTTCTCTAGCTGCGTCTCGTGTTCTTGAATATATCTGGTCAGGACCATAATACTTATTCACCTTCATACATTCTAATGCATGCCCCACCTCATCTACTGTGATAGGGACTGTCTCCAAGTTATGACCACTAACCCCTCCAAGTTGGAACATTTTATTAAACTCTGACAATGTTTCCTAGTCCTTCGACATCACTTCCTGTGAGGAGAACCCTTGCTATCCCTGTTGCACCTGTCAACCCGACAAAGTGTTCCAATTTGTTTCATTCCTCAGGTGGAAAAACCCTCAGCAGGTCAAGAAGCATCAGAGGAGCAGGGGAGTGAACGTTTCAGTTCAGAACCTGATAAGCCCTGAAGAAAGGTTCCAACCTGAAAATTCACCTCCCATGCTCCTCTGACATTGGTTGACTTGTGATCTTCCCAGCTCCAGACTTTATTGAGTCTGCCTTCCAGCACCTTCACTCCTCACTATCTCGAAGCCACTTAATCAGCGAGTTGACTGAAGCTCTCCAAACCCTTCAATATCCATCAGTCCTCACAGCTCTGTGTCTGTAGGTTCCTCAGACTAACATCCTTCGCCTCTGTAACATCGTCCATTTTTACACAAGCCTTTTATTATGCGCTCTCCTTCAGACCTTCCAACCTGCATTCCCCATAATATCTTCAAGCCTAGACAATATTCTATTCTCCCTGCTGCAGCCTTGTTAACTCTCTCCAGTCTTCAGTTTCCCTTTCTGTGATCTGTCCCAATCGCCTGTAATTCTCTTCATCTTCGTGCACTCTTCCAGCCACGACAGTTCTCCCAAACTGTTACTATCCACTGGGCACTGAACTCTCCTTGTAGGTGCCTACATCAGGAAATTGGAGACGAATGTGTCAAAAGCAGTGCAGATTTTATTCAGGGACCATATCCCGGTATACACATATCAACTACATACGATATGTCCTTGAACTGGCCCCACAAATGCATACAGGGTTTTCCTTTGTCAACAATCCATAACTTCTCAAGTCATGTCATGCTTTTGAAAGCATATAGTGCAGATTGCCTTCATAATTACTTGATTAAACCAATCTTTACTTAGACAGCTGTTGAGGTTGGCTCACTTAGTAAATTGAAGGCTGAGTTTGACAGATATTGGATCAGTAAGGGAATTGAGGGTTGTGTCAGTATAGCAGTAAAGTGACATTAAGGGTGTTCAGGTCAAACACAACCTCGTTGAGAGGAGAATCAGACTCAATAGGCTGAATGGCCTATTTCTATTTTGATGTTTTATGTAAAAAAGCTGATGTTAGACTAACAGGTATGTAATTTCATTTTTCATATCTCTTTCCTCAAGTGGAGTTAGTTGCTAACACCCAATCGAAAGGGGGTGTACCAAATTTTGACGCAAAGACAGTAATGCAATGGTGACATATTTCCGAGTCAGATGGTGAGTGGCTCGGATTGGAACCTCGAGTTGGAGGAGCTCCCATGTATCTCCTTTCCTTGTCCATCTAGTGACTCACTAACTTGATCAAGGTTTTTGAAAAGGTGGCGAAGATGATTGATTACGACAACATGGACCACAGCAAAGCCTTTGACAAGGCCCCTCGTGGTAGACTGGCACAAACGGTGAAGCCACACAGCATCAAGGATGAGCTGGCAAGGTGGCATATTCATGGGAGACAGAGCGTAGCTGTGGAAGGATGCTTTTTGGAATGGAGGGTCGTGACCAGTGGTGTCCCACAGGAATCAGTGCTGGAACCTCTTCTATTCGTGATCTACATAAATGATTTGGAAGAAAACATGGCTGGTCTAATTAATAAGTTTGCGAATGACACAAATATTCGGAGAGTTGCAGATATTGAAGAGGTTTGTCAAAGGATACAGCAGGATATGGATCAGTTGGAGGGATGAGCAGAAAAATGGCAGATGGATAGAATCTGGGCAAATGCAAGATACTGCATTTTGGACGATCAGGTCCAGGTGGAAATGGCAGGACCTTGTGGAGTCCTGATACGCAGAGGGATCTGGATTTGCAGATCCACAGATTACTGAAGGCGACTGTGCAGAGAGATAAGGTAGCAACAAAAAATGTATGGTATGTTTGACGTAATTTGCAGAAGTATTGATCATGTGGATTTATGCTGCAGATTTATACAACTTTAGTTAAGTGTCACTTGGACTCTCGCTTTCAGTTCTAGTCGTCACACTACCAGAAGGATGTTGATGCTTTGGAAATGGTGCAGGAAAGGTTCACCAGGATTTTGCCTGGTATCGATGATTTTAGCAATGAAGATAGGTTTGATAGACTGTGTTTGTTGTCACTGGAACACAGGAGATTCAGGGATGACCTCATCAAAGTTTATAAGATTGTGAATGGCATGGGTAGAGTGGAAAGTATGAGGCATTTTCACAGGGTGGAGCGGTCAGTCATGAGGGGGCGTTCAACGTGCAACAGGGAATCGGCGGGGTGGGGGGGCGGTGTAGTTTCATAAGAGGTGTGTGAGTCAACAGTTTCATACAAAGGATGGTGATTGCCCGGAATGTACTGCCAGAGGAGGTGGTGGCAGTGGACACGATAGCAGCATTCAATAAATAGCTGTACGAATCCATGAAAAGGAAGGGAATAAAAGGTTAAAGATCCTGGAAGTAAAGAGTTAAATATATCAGCACAGGCTTGGAGAGCCGAAGGACCTGTTCCTGTCCTGTAATGTTCTTGGTTCAAGTTGTTAGTAATCTTGAATTTGGAAGGTGCTGTCTGAGGATTGTTGCTAAGTTTCTGCCGTGCAGTCTGCAAATGGTACGTATTTATGCGATCGAGCGTTGTTATTGGAGGGAGAGGATGTTTGTCGATATGGTGCACATTGAGCAGGTTGCATTTTCCTGCATGGTGCTGAGCTTCTTTCGTATTGCTGTACCCATCCATGCAAGTAGGGAGTATTCCATCACACTGCTGACTTGTGCCTTACAAATAATGGCCAGGTTGTGAGGCGTCATGAGATGTGCTTCCCACGACATTACTCCTGCCTCTGACCTGCCCGTGTAGCCAGTGTTTAAGTGGTGAGTCACAAAGTCATGGAGTCATAGAGATGGACAGCATGGAAACGGATCCTTCGGTACAATGTGTCCATGTCGAACAAGTATCCCAACCTATCTCATCCCAACTGCCAGCACCCGGCCCAAATCCCTCCAAACCCTTCATATTCATACACCCATCCACATGCCTTTTAAATGTTGTTCCCCCACTCCCTGCAACCCTCCCATTCTTTGTAAACCAGCACGTCAATACTCTCCCTCTGTGTAACCTGCTATGAGCTCTAAACTCTCTCTCTCTAAACTGCTTCAAGCCTTCCAAACCTTCGATCTTCATAAATCCCTGCTGCTCCGACTGTCATCCCTATCTGTGTGATCTCTTTCAATCCAGAAAGTGTAATCCAAATGTAATATGGCCGAATGCTCCCTTTTTGATTATTCCAATCGGTACATGTATGAAATGAGGTGCCAGAGGAGGTGGTGATCTGCATGATACATGAATAAGAAAGGTTCCGAGGGATATGGGCCAAATGTTGACGAATTGGAATAGACTGGGTTCAGGATACGTGTTTGAACACGATGAGTTGGATTAAAGGGTCTGTTTCCATTCTATATAACACTATGACTCTGCAAATTATAATTATATACCACAACGAAAAAGGCAGAGAGAACACAATTATTCATCCACAGGCGCACACACTAAATATGATAAGAATATATCGTTTCACTTAATTTTTATAAGGACATTAAATTCAATTCAAGGTTAACAATAATCAATGTAAGTTTAATCAGTTATTACCAATCAAGCATATACCCTCAGTTACCTCGATAGCATTACACTTTACAGAGTGTTAGCGATACGGGTGTGGTGTGGGTCGGGGGCATGATGTCACAATGTAATCAAAAGACTATTAATCTAGAAACTCAGGTCTTTTCCTGGGACCTGTGTTTGCATCCCACCAATTAGAATCCAAACTCTTCTTCACAAAACATCTGGAATTCAGAGTTTTACAGTGATTGGTTTGGGGAATGATTCATTTGGTTCATTAATGCTCTTTTGGGACAGAAACCGTTGTCCTTATCTGGTCTGGCCTATGCGTGCTCCAAACACTTCTGGGCAATTAGGGATGGGCAATAAATCTCATATACGCCAGTGTCGCCCACATCACAGTGAAGAATATAAAAAGGAGTTAGTTATGCATCCTCCCAAGCCTGTTGCATCCAACTGTGGCCTAACTGCACACACCAGCCTTTGTCCTATATACATTTAACACCTTTGTAGAACAAAAAGGAATCTATATCATATTTAACATGAACAACTGATCCAGCATCCATTGGCATTGTGGAAGAGAGTTCCAAATATTAACCACACTTTGTGTGTAGAAATGCTTCCGAGTATCGCTCCAGTCCTTACCTGGTCTGAACCCAATTCCCAGTTATTGCCCCCTATTTCTAGAATCCCCAACCAGTGGAAATGGATTATCTCATTCAACCCTGTCTTTTTATTTGGGTATTGTTGATTCAAGCAAGGTTGGCAGATAGAGCTGGTGCGGCATTTGCATCACAGTCAGAGCAGGTATCGGGGGAATATGAGGAGGTGAAAAATGCCATCTTCAGTGCACATGAGCGAGTACCCAAAAGTCGACAGACAGCGTTTTAGGAATCAAACGAGCCAACCTGGTCAAACATGAACTGAGTTTGAAAGGATCAAACAAAGTAATTCTGATATGTTTGATTTTGATAACGGCAATGAAAGTAGATCAAATATATGATGCTCCTCTTGAGACGATTATTTTGGAGGAGTTCAAAAAATTCACTTCCTGAGGAGCTGAAAGTGCACGTGGAAGAGCAGAAAATTAAATATGGCGAGATTAGTAGCTGAAATGGCTGATGGTTATGATTTGGTTCATGAATGTAAGACTGACTTCCAATATCAATTTCAATTTGTGAAGGATAGAAATTTGGGAAAAGAGAAATTCTCATTTGGTAAGGGAACAGGAATCCTCAATCATACCTCGTCATGGAAGATAGAAAAGATGGTTGATCACAGGAGAAAATGGAAACGCATGAGGGAGAAAGAGAATAAAAAAGCGAGGTGTTTTCACGGTAATAAAGTAGACCACATGAATTCACAACATTGTGGTAGACGAAAAAGCTGTGGGAAAACGAGATAAGCCAATTTGTTTTGTTGAAGTTGTAAAGGAAAGTACAGTAGAAGCTAAAAAGCATGAAAAGAATGCACAACCTGGACAGGGGCTGTTTGAGATGGTAGTGCCAGATCTTTTTAAGACCTTACTTTTGTGGGTAAGTTTTCATCATGTAGGTCAAAAGGAGCAGTTAAAGAAATTAAAATTTAAAGGAATATGGAAGCACGTCAGTCTTTGACGGTGAGAGATGAGAAAATAATTCAGAAGAAGTATTGTGTGAAAGATGGTAATGTGTGGAATGCATGGTGTGAGAGCAACATTCCATTATCTAAAGTGAGATTGGACAGTCCGGGTGAAAGTGGTGAAGTAGTGGTAGTAGTAACAGAGAAAAACATTTTATCCTTGTTAATGATAGAGCTGGATCACAGGTGAGTGTGATGTCTACTGACACTTTGATGAAGAAATTGAGTATCTCGTATATTCAGGCAGATGTGAAATGGGCAGAAGGTCATTATTTGTATTATTGGTGGGTTATAAAATGGAATGGTTTCAGGTTGCACATGAATTACCAGTCGGAGGACATTTTGGAGGAAGGAAAACTCAAGCCAAAATACAAAATCACCTTTACTAGCCTGAATATCATATGTAATTCGAAAACCTCAGGCAGTGGTAATACCAGACCCTTAACACCCATTCCTGCGTTTGAAGATAATCTGACAAGTGTTGTTAATTGACTGTGTAGGACATCTACCGAAAGCAAAACGTGGGAGTCAGAATTTGATGACAATGAATTTCCAGACAATAAACCAAAAATTCACATTTCCCTTAGTGGAGATAAAATGTTATTGGTATGTACAGTGGAGGCTTGAAAAGCAAGCTTTGGTGGAACTTATCAAATCGAAAGTAAACTGAGTGAGCAAGCTATTTAATCCGAATGCGAAATACAAATAAATCTTATAGAGTGTGTCATGTGGAAATGCTCAAAAGGTATTTTGGTAGGCCCTGAGCTTCAGATACAATCTCAGACAATACCTCATCTATCAGAATCCTCAATCATACCTACTTATGACATGTTCTCCAATTTAGTAACATGGAAATTCCATCCGTTTCGACTACTGATGTTTTAATGTGTATGACACAATGCAAATGAAACTCATTTTCCAATGAGCTCATGGCTGACCTATGGGCGAACTCCGTACTTTGACCCATATCCATACTAACCTTGCTTACTAAAACAGTTATCTACAGTTATATTATGGCAGAAACAAATTGGTATTTAAGTTTACCAGTATAAATTCTGAGAATCTGAACTTCAGATTCCCCAGTTAGTCACAACCAAACATAGGCTCAAGGATATAAATTGTGCATGAAAACTTTTGTCAGCAATTGCTTATGACAGTCCTTTGGAAGAATTACTTCAAAAATATTACCACTGCCCCATGTGTCTTTACATTGTAAGTTTGGAGAAAGATGCAGTGGTTTTTGCTGAGGCTTGCCACAAGCAGCTCTATGCTGCAGGACTCTGAGCTCGACGGTCTGGTTCCCGGGAGACCAAGACAAACAACAACTGGTCAGAGAGGACCATCAATTCAATGAAAGACGCTCTTTGGTCTAGGAGTTGGGGGTGACTG
This sequence comes from Chiloscyllium plagiosum, assembly GCF_037043375.1. Taxonomy (NCBI): domain Eukaryota; kingdom Metazoa; phylum Chordata; class Chondrichthyes; order Orectolobiformes; family Hemiscylliidae; genus Chiloscyllium; species Chiloscyllium plagiosum. The sequence goes on from NW_028270183.1 coordinate 30,831,313, forward strand.
AGTGTTGCAGGCTGTGACATTCCAAGATCCCGGACTACGTACTGAGGGCGCTTTAAAGCTTGGAGCAGCTGCTGCCAAGCTGCAGTGGGCAAAGACCCACTGGGTGTGCTCTCCCTGTCGAGGGAAATGGGAGTCTGTCCAGTTATCAGACCCTCCCACTGTCTCAAACACATGTAAATATTAGTATTGTCTGTATAAACGAGGTCTTTGGGTTTTATTGGGTTTGTGCAGTCTCACACAATGGATAGGAATCAGAAAGGAGGCTGGCCTGACCTCTCTCTCCTGCCTTGTTTGGGTGCTGTATCAAACCTTTTCCTGCATCCGTCAGGAGAGATGTAAGCCGGAACAGGGTGACTATTTCAGAGAGTTGAGGGATGCATCTCCAAACCATCCTGTACATGGACAACGTCGACGTTTTCTGTTCAAATCTGCCTTCATTGCACAAACTCATGAGCATCTGTGACCAGATCGACTGGCCTCTGGAGCCAAAGTAAATCGAGGGAAGAGCCATGGCCTCATGGTCACTATTTGAGTTGTAATTCCAGATATTCATTACATTGAACTTCTGTCATGGTAGGATTTGATCCGGCTCCACGTTTAACTTCTGAAATGCCTTAATATGAAACCGATTCTGTGCCTGGCTTCTGGCTGATTCAGAGCAACTTGATGTTTCTGTTCCACTGACGCAAATAATCTTGTTATTTGTCATTGAAAATGAATTTGTCTCTATCGTTCCTGAGAAAATGGGAATACAGATAGACTAAGTGGCGGCTGTCACTATGTAGTTTGCTTCTTATCGAGCTGGGTTCATGTAATTGTTCAGTGGGAGATTTGCAGGATCTGTGGATGAGCAGAGTGAGTTATTTTCTCATGCGAAGGAAAGTAAGAAGTTGATAGGCAGAAGAATAATTTACACGTGGATGAAGTATACGTGTGTGTGTAAAATCTCTCAGACATTCTTCTACTTTGTGAGTGTTTTATTAAGTCTCCGTCTGAAACAACATCTAATGTGTTGAGCTGAAAAACTGGCACTTCAAAACCATGTTTCAGGAAACACATTTTCCCAGGCTGAGGGAGGATGGGAACAGCATTGGGAAGGGATATTGCAAAAATAAACAACCTTGTTTTTAATCTCGCTTGAGCAGATTTAAACATGATGGGAGCAGGTATTCGAGGTTTGTTGGACTTAATAACGGACAAATCTTGAGTTCCAGAGGAGTTGTAACCAAGGAGATGAGGGAGGAAATTACAGTGACTCTGAGCAAAATGTTTAAATCCTCTCTGGCCACAGAGGAGGTGCCAGAGGACTGGGGGACAGCTGATGTGGTTCCACTTTTCAAGAAGGGTGGGAGAGGTAGACCAGGAGTAACTGACCAGTGAGTGTAGCATCAGTGTTAGGGAACATATTGGAGAAAATTCTGAAGAGAAAGCTTATGACAATTAGGGATAGTCAGTGTGGTCTTGTCAGAGGTAGGTCATGCTTAACAAATCTGGTGGAGATTTTCGTGGAGATGACTAGGTCTATCGATGAGAATAGGGCAAATGATATATGGATTTCAGCAAAGCCTTTGACAAGGCTCCACATGGGAAATTGATAATGAAAGGAAAAGCACATGGCATCCAGAGCAAATTGGTCAGCTGGCTCCAATATTGGCCCAGTCAGAGATGTTGGTAGAAGACTGAATGTGTAGTTAGAGGCTGGTATCCAGTGGTGTACCAGAGGGGTCAGTGCCAGATCCCTTCTTGCTTGTAATATTCATAAAATATGTTGTAGTTTGTGAGTGTGTGTATGCTTGTGTGTGTGTGCATATGTGTGTGAGAGAGAGAGAGTGCGTGCATGGGTGTGTGTGAGAGGGACAGAGTGGGTGAGTGCATGAGTGTCAGAACGTTTCTGTACGTGTGTGAGCATGTGTGCATGTGTGTGTACATGTGTGTGTGTGCATGTGTGTGTGTGAAAGAGTGTTTATGCATGTGTATGTGTGCATGTGCGTGTGTGAAAAGGAGTGTGTGTGTGTGAGAGTGTGTGTGTGTTGGTGGACACAGGCGGTGTGTAGCTGGGGATGAAGGGTACATTTATGGATGATACAAATATTGACACAGTGCTCAGTGGCGAACAAAGCCTGACATGACAGACAGATACAGACAGATTGATCAGATGGACAGGGGATTCTATTTAAATCTGGTAAGTGTGAGTGATGAACGTTGACAAAAGGAACAAGACAAGGGAGAACTCAATTAATGGTAGGACATGAAGAAGCTCAGAGTAACAGAAAGGTCTTGAGGAGCTTGTTAACAGATCCCTGCAGGTGAAAATACAGATTAATAGAGTAGTTAAGAAGACATATGGGGCAGTTGCCTTTACGAGCTGAGGTATAGATTGTAAGGGCAGGGAGGTGACGTTGGAGTTGTACAGGACATTGGTTCGGTCACAGTTGGAGTATTGTGTACAATTCTAGTCACAGCACCACAGGGAGGATGTGCTATTATTGGAGAATTCACCAGAACGTTGCTTGGGCTGTGGGAGTTTAGCTGTGAAGAGGAAGGCTGGACAGCACAGGCTGCTTTCTTTAGAGAAGAGACAGGAGTATCTAAGACTGGGAGGAGCATGAACAGGGTGAATAGAAAGCAGAAACACCATTTCATCCACAGGCCAATAACAAGGTAACATCATTTGAAGCTCAAAGGCAAGTGGTTTCGAGGGGACACAAGGCAAGATCTTCTTATCTCGAGGATGGAAAACTTATAAAAGTTCTTTGATGAGCACTTGAAATGTTATAACATTGAAGGTGATGGTCCAAATGCTGGAAAGTGGGACTGAAGGAAATTTAGTGTCATTTTGACTGGAAAAATATGACATGCCACAGTGGCTCTTATGTTCTGCATGACTCTGTCATTCTAGAATTCAGAAGTGTCGTTTCAGAATTAGTTTCTGTGTTTGTCTTTATTTTGAGGAAAGATTACCTCGTGTATGTTCCAGCTGCTGATATGGTCAGTATTAGCTTCAGCTTTTCTGTTAGAGTGATCGTTTACAGACTGAATTTCCCAAATGAGTTGGAAAACTGAATGAACAACGAAAGCAGTGGGATAACACTGTGCAGCAGAACAGCTCTCAAAGAGTTCGACAACATGAGGGATTGAATAACTGAACAGCCCCAGCAAAATGAAGGGCATCACGGAAAAGGATATCAAATGATATTTAGATATTGATGGGATGGATAAAGTGTGAAATAATGTATGAAGTGATGTTTGAAGACAAATTGTGTTTAACATTTGAGACCTAATGGGATCAGATTAATCCAGTCTTTGTGGTATTCAATTATGAACTTGAATCTCAATGATATCATATCATAAAAATAAACTTGTTGTCGTAATCTGTTTGTTCAAAATAATTTTTAACAATGCAGGTGCAATCATAGTTTCCCAGTGGGGATACCACATAATACAAAATAAAGTCTCAGAAACAGTGTCAGCTCCATCTCCAAAAGAGATCTCCCATTCCGACAGATTGCCTGCAGCACGAGCAGAGAGGTTGTTTCACAAACAACAAAATGCATCTTCCAAGGCAAATGGCCGCCAAGGTATACTACACCATCCTTGCTGTTGTTGGTATTCCTGGTAAGTCTTGCAACAAATCAACGTGTATAATACTTTGCGTTGGTTCATACCTATTTCCACTCAACGACTGATAAGTATTGTATTTCCTTTTAGCAAGGGAAATCCTGACGCCAGGTGAAAGTATCCTCACTTACTGAATTTAAAGTGAAGAGTTTCTCAATGAGGAGGCTGCTCAGTAATGTACAGCATTGTCTGTTTCTCTGCTCTGTGTCCAATGGTTTTGCACTGAGGCCACGTTGATGGAGTTCGGCTGAGTACTGGTAATGAATGGTGTAGAAAGTGTTTAGAAAGACTACTGTCTCTCCCTGTGGGAATTCAAAGCCTGCTATCGGACTGATGGGTTTGTGACAACCCAGCTCTTAGTGACACCTGGTGTTTCCCATTCCTTGATGTCAAGGTATTCTATTGGTGGTTCTTGCTCAGGGAACTTGTTCGATATGGGGGTCCAGATATAATGTGGGCAATAGTTGTGTGGGACAGGTCATTATGGCGTGATCAATGAGCATCAGCATAGAATGCTTTCACTATCCTGTGTGTTTCAAAAATCAGTGGTTGGATGGGGGCATGATATTTTTGAGAACAGATCACTGCAAGGGGTGCTGAGCACAGGGTTCCAATTGTGCTGTGTATTGTTCAATTATTTGATTGTCAAACAAACATCTGAGTTGTCACATTTGTGAAAAGATGCACCGTACTGTCCAACGGGAGAAACACTGAGCTCTGGAGTATGGTGGCAGTAGCTCTCCTGCAGAGAATCAAACAAATTTGTCCAACTGCAGGTTTCCCTCCCTGCCCTTTGTTGCTGTTACCCTTTGATGTTCCCTGCATGATAGTGGTCTATGTGAATGACCTCCCATGTGCCTTTGTGTGGGCTTGTTATTTAGTCTTTGGCTCTCGATTTGGATAATTATACTCGATTATTATTGTCGTTATTTCATTGACACTGACATTTTGGAGTTGTATCCCCTGGATATATTTTGAGACCGATTCACTGTGAGGCCATAGTGTTTCACCATGGAGTGCAGTATTCCATCAGCTTTGTGAAATCTCTGTTCTTGTTATGGTCCATAGGGCTCAGAATGCTGGAGGTTGGGTGACACAACAGGATTGTTTTGCTGATGAAAGACAAGTTGGTTTGTGGTGACTGATGTGCGATTTCAGATGCTTGATATTGTGGTGCTACTCCAAGGATCCAATCAGGATCAAGAACATCCTACCATACGGAGGGAAATTCAGCCCTTTTACTGTGATCTCCAGCTGACCTGATGTTCAGTGTTGAGGGACTTGACCAGTTGGATCTATACCAGGGTCACCAGTTTTCCATAGTCCATCAGCACGACTGAAAGAATATGATCCATCTGAAGATGTTGGTATAACTTCATGGCATGGACCATCATTGTACCAATTGTCACACAGGATGCCTGTCCAAACAGTGATTGTGACTGAGACCACTGGAACGTATTTAGATTGATATATACATTTCAACAATTAGTATGGGCCTTGTTGTAGCTACATCAATTGCAAAACCTCACCAGCCAATTCTAGCCCACCTGCCCGTTCGGAATGTTGTCACATGCTCCTTGTTTTCTGGATGATTGGAAATTGGAGGTGAGTGGGAAAGACTGTTTATCTGTGTTCACTTTGTGCAAAGTGCTTTCTGGTCAAAGCCTGTACTGGTTGGGGATGGCCATTCAGGGAACTGGCCCCACATAGGACAGCTCCGTATGTTTTGCTCCTTCTGGATGGATGAAATCTTTCCTGTTGTTCAAGCCGCTGTATCAAGGAGAGGTGGTTGATTGGAGATCACATTTTGGTGCTGAGCAACCCCAGACTGCTTCGTGGCGATTGAGGGATGGGAAGTATGTTAGGGAAGGGAGTGAGGGAGTATTGAAGAGACTTGTTGTTGCCACTTGCACTTGGAAATTTATAAATGTTTGCAGTGATAATAAAACTGAGCTGCGCATTCCCACAGTCATTGTAAAAGTCAGGGATGCTGCACCCACATTGCTGCCAGGGACAGATCTGGCGCAGTGTGTTTTGCAGTAGGGCAGTAGGACAGTGTATACAACTCTTTCATGCAACAACATCCTGTGGCTTCAATCTGAAAATGGTTTACTTGAAGGAAAATGTTATTGTTGTCCTAATGGGTGGCAAGATATCAAACAAGTTCAGTATTGCAGCTGATAGCATCATGCAAGATTCAGAGAACGTGTTACTCTTATAATACCAGAAGTTAGTACAATGCAGAACACCGAGTGTTACTCTCATAATGTGTTACTCTCATAATGCCAGAGGTTATTACAATGCAGAACATGGAGTGTTCTGGGGTATGAGCATTCAATGAGCGGCTCTCTGGGAGTTTTTTTTTTATTCTTGTCCTGATTTTACTTCCCCAGAGGATCCTGCTCTTTGATGTTGAGTGCTGTCTTAATGCTGATCTTTTGCTGCAATATTTATATGGTATATACATTCCAACAGTTCTAATGTAACTCGCTGCAGTTATATTGATACAGTTCAAGACCTCACTAGCCTTAACCTTAACAGACTGCGTACTGAACTGATGCATGATATTAATGTATGCAGTTACCATGTCCAAACTAACTGCGTAATTCCTCAAATGGGAGGAAAATAAATATTTTGCCTGTTACTCACAGGCCGTCTGCATTATCCAGTGATTTACTGGAATGTTCTATACTGTTGATCCAGACCTCCATGAATCAGTGTGAGTGAAGGTATTCCTGATTGTGGAATTATATGGAATGGGGATGTCGATCCGCAGGCTGGACCCTCTGATTGCTGTGGCCTCATGTTGCTGGGAGGATTGGTCATTGTAGAATTGTAGTAAGTGTGGAGCCCTGACAGGACAATACCTGTGATTCCAATTGCGAGCTTTACTGCGAATATCTTTCACTGTAAAACGTCTTGCATCTAGGTTAATAACCCGAAGGGAACATGGGATTCCACTGACAATGTGATTCCGTGAGAGTCTTTCTATATGAATTTTACTGATTGTGAGTTCCTAGCCAAAGGGAAAAACTAACCCCAGTGTCCAAGTGTTACTGGGGGCATCTCTCAAAGTAAAGTGTGGGTTATTAAATGCAGAGCAACAACTTGCCCCAGTGGTCTCACAAAAGTCCCTGACAATGGAATTTAACTGATTATCGAGAACTGAATGAAATGGAATATTTGACCACAGTGCGAACTCGGAACAGAGCAATACAGTGATTCATTTATATTACAGTCCCCATTTCTGTTCTGCACACTGATGGATCTCTCAGTGTCGTTTGTAAATACATAATGGATTGCAAATGGGAAAATCGTCACAGCTGGTTGTACATGTTTGGTGCTAAGTTTACAATGTGTAATGTCCCAATGGGGATAAACGGATGTGATATTTTCATAACATGTAAATGGCAGAGCAAAAATGTTAATTCAATAAAATGACTGATAGACATATTATGTTGACTCAAATAATATTTCTGGTACTGGTTAATCTTCCATCAAGGTCAAGACAAGTTGTGGGACATGGCTACGCTAATTTATTATCCATACATTAATAAGGATGATGATAGAGTTGGAAGTGTTGACTCTTTTTCTCATCTATACCTGGTTCGATTTGAATGAGCACTTTTTGAATCTGTAATTTGTAATCTTTCCTAAGTTAATTTTCCAGTGATTGCTGCTGTTAACTTTGGGATGTGCATCCTTGTTTCGAGGAATAAATGTAGTTTTGCTCGCTGAGCTGGAAGTCATTTCCGAGATGTCTTTAATGTAGGAGAGAGTGGTTGGGGATTCTGGACATGATGTGTCTGCTTCTTTGGATTTGTTGCTGAGAGATCATGGGACTGTGTTCATTGAGTCCCCACTATTTTGAATACAATGTTCTGGTGATTTTTCTCTGCTCTTCAGAGTTCTTTGTGCTGCAGTGTGTGGTGGCTCGTTAAGATAATGTTCTAATGCAGCTTCGTTTGTGGGGGTTGGGATGATTGCTTCTGTAGTTCATTATTTAGTCTGCATTCGTTGTTTTCCTGTAGACGCTGGTTTGAAGTTCCCCATTGGCTGGTCGCTCTACTGTGACATCTAGGATTGGCAGTTTGTTATAGTTTTCCTCCTCTTTAGTTAACGTTATGCTAGTAAAGGTATTATTAATGGTCTTGAACGTTTCCTCTAATTTGTTTTGCTCAGTGATGGCAAAGGTGTCATCCATGTAGCGGACCCAAATGTTGGGTTGAATGGTTGGCAGATCTGTTTGTTCGAGTCTCTGCATTACTGCCTCTGATTAGAACCCTGATATTGGAGATCCAATCAGTGTTCTATTTGTTTGACTGTAGTCTTCGTTTTTGAAGGTGAAGTGGGTGGTAAGGCATAGGTCCACTAGCTTGGCGATATTGTACTTGCTGATGAAGTTGGTAGTGTTTGGTATATGTGTCTTTGGGACTTCTAATAATGTAGTCAGTGTTCCCATGGCCAGGTTGATGTTGATGGATGTGAACAGGGCTGTTTTGTGAACTGAAATCTTTATTTAATCCTCTTCTATCTTGGTGTCTTTGATGGTCTTCAGAAATTATTGGGTGGAGTGGATGGAATAGGGTGAATCGTCTATGAAGTGTTTTAGCCTTTGGTGTAGTTCCTTGGCCAGTCTGTAAATTGCTGTTCCAGGTAGCAAGACTATGGGTCTGAAGGGGGCTCCTCGTTTGTGTATTTGGGGTAATCCATATAAGCGTGGTGTGTTGGATCCCTCGGGTTTCATTTTTTAGATGTCGGTCTTATTCATTTCTCCAGATTTCTGAAGTTTTTTGAGTAGGGCTGTGATTGAACTATCCAGTTGTGGGGTTGGTTCTATCATCACTTGTTGGTACGTGTTGGTGTATGTAAGTAATGCATTCGCTTTCTCAATGTAGTCTCTTTGATTTAAAATGATTGTCAAGCGCGATTTTTCTACAGGTAGGATAACAATGTTTTTATATAGTCTTTCTCGTGCTTTCCTTTCTTGTGTATCAAGCGAGTTTCCTTCCTATGTCCTGCTTAATGTTGGTGTGTTGTTCCAGTCGAAGTGGTGTCTTTCTTTATCCAAATGTAAAAACACTAGTGAGGGAGGGTCATGTTATTTCGTGGCTACTTTTCTGTGTGTTCGTCCAGTGTAGTGCTTGTTACAGTTCTTCCAAGGTATTTGTAAATGACGTTCATTTTGTTTGTTTTCTGTATAAGGTCTTTCAAGTTAATTAACTGCTGTTTTAGTGTGTTGGTGGGCTACCATGATGTCAAGAAGTCTGAGTCATCTGGCAGTCATTTCCGAGATGCCTTTGGTGTAGCGGAGAGTGGCTAGAGTTTCTGGACGTGTTGCATTCGCTTGTTTGGGTTTGTTGCTGAGAAATCAGCGGACTGTGTTCATTGGGCACCCATTTAAGGCAATGTATAAAATAAAAATACTAATAATAATAGGAATAAAAATGCTGGTTTTAACAAATAACTAACTTTCGTCCCTGCAATATAATGACGATGGTTTATAATTGAGTAGAAGTAACAGCATGAATATAGAACATTTTAAGTAGTATTATAACATACTATACAATTCTCCCCTTTCAAGATGTGTACTAACCCTGAATGAGTATTCCATATTAATGCCAATCATGCCATTTCAATCTCTTTCAATCGTGAAATAAGATTTCCATATTTGTATCACAAAGTCCTTCATTCTCTGTATACATCTGTGCACTCTATGTCACTAACATAACTTACAAATCCCATTTCCAGAACGGTGAGCATTTCTCTTCTTTTTGTATGATAATGACAGACTTTCTGGATCTGCTGGAGAACAAATTCTGTTCCACGTTGCTTGTTTATTGTATCATAGCCTCTGACATTTCAAAACAAACGTGTGTGTGTTTTTTTTTAATTTATTCAATTGTGGGATGTAGGTGTCGCTGGCTGGGCCCAGCTTTTATTGCCCTGTCCCTCTTTGACCTTGAGAATGTGATGGTGAGCTGCCTCCTTGCACCAGTCCTCCTGTTCTGTCTAATGGAGGGAATTCCAGGATTCTGACCCAGTGACAGTGAAGGAACGGCGATATATTCCCAAGGCAGGATGGTGAGTGCCTTGGAAAGGATCTTGAAGGTGATGTTCCCTGATATCTGCTGCCATTGTCTTTCCAGACGGAAGTTGTTCTGGGTTTGGAAGATGCTATCTGAGCATCTTGTGTTGAAGTTTTGCAATGTATCTTGTAGATGGTACACACTGCTCTTTCTGAGCATTCATAGTGGAGGCCGTGGATGCTTGTGGATTTGGTGCCAATCAGTTGGACGGCTTTGTTATCATTGACATGAAGCTTCTTGAGTGTTATTGGAGCTGCACTCATCCAGCCAAGTGGGGAGTATACCATCACAATCCTGTGGGTTGTAGATGGTAGACCGGTTTCAGGAAGTCAAGAGGTGAGTTACTTGTGGCTATATTCCTAGCCTCTGACCTGCTCAGTAGCCATTGTGTTTATGTACTGAGTCCAGTTGAGTTTTTGGTCAATGGCAGTAAAGCAGCCGGTTTATCAAGCAGGTATCTTCGCAGTTTTATACATTCCCAAGATAGAGCTAATTGCTTTAAATTTCTGAAAACTTTCGGCCTTATGCTTCACAAGTTTATTCCAGACAGACTTAATGCTCCATCTTTCAGTGTTTGACAGTTTATCCTTTGTTGATTCATTCAGTCCATGAACAGCTATTAAAGTTCTGACATCTGAAATATGACAATCGTAACCATAAATCTCTTTCGACAGCACCTCACAAACCTGTGACCATCGATGCACAGAAACATCATCAATGCAAATTCCTTTTCAGACCACATTTCATGGAGACTTGGAAATATATTGTCATTCCATCACTGTTGCCCGGTAAAATTTTACAACTCTCCACAAAAACATGGTGGGTTTTCCTACACCCGAGTGAATGCTGATGTTCAGAAAGGCAGGTCTCCAACAACATCACAAACGCCGTTGGACCTGGATAATGAATGATAGCTTGGCCAATAAATCTCACATTCCATGAGCAATTTTAAAAGTAATCACTGCCCCCCAAATCTGCAAGAGGATATCTCTGAAAACGAAGGGTGATCAGTGTTCAGGGGCGTGACTCATATGCAGAGAATGGGAAACATAACACATCGTAAAATGTTGCAGGAGTAGTCCATTTGGCCTTTCGAGCCTTTACTACCATTTAATATAATCGTGGCTGATCGTGCAACTCTGTCTCCCCCTTCCACTTTCTCTCCATGCACCTTGATCTCTTCGGCTGCAAGAGCCATGCCTCGCTCCCTCTTGAATATTTCTAATAAACTGGCCCCAACAGCTTCTGTGGAAGAAAATTCTACAAGTTCACAACTCTCTGAGTGAAGGAACTCTTCCTCATCTCAGTCCTGAATGGCTTACTAGGAGAAAGTGGGGACTGCAGATACTGAAGATCAGAATCGAGTGTGGTGCTGGAAAAGCACAGCAGGCCAGGCAGCATCTGAGGAGCAGGAACATTGACATGCAGAGCATAAGCTCTTCATCAGGAATGGCTGAATGGCTTACTCCTTATTCTTAGAATGTGACCCTCAGTTCTGGACATCCCCACAAGCGGGAACATTGTTCCCACTCCTAGCCTACCCAGTCCTGACTCCGATACCTCAATCCTCTCTCTATGAAGGCCAGCACGCCATTAGTTTTCCTAACTGCCCGTTGCCCCTGCATGCCACACCTCAGAAAACATTTCATCATGATACCCAGGTCTCATTGCACCTCCCCTTTTCCTAAATTGCCACCATTCAGATCATAATCTGCCTTCCTGTTTTTCTGACCAAAGTGGATAAACTCAGATTTATCCACGTTGTATTTCATTTGTCAAGTATTCACCCACTCAGCCAGTCTGTCCAATTCACCCTGCAGCTTCTTAGCATCCTCTTCGCAGCACACACTGCCACCCAGCTCAGTGTCATCTGCACATTTGGAGATATTGCATTCAATTCCTTCATCCAAATGGTTAATATATATTGTGAATAGCTGGGGTCCCAGCACTGAACCTTGTGGTGCCCAACTACTCATTGCCTGCCGCTCTGTAAAGGGCCCATTTATTCCAGTTCTCTGCTTGCTGGTTGACAACCAGCTCTCCTTCCCCCTCAGTACACTACCTCTGATATTGCAAGGATTAATTTTCCTCACTAATCTCTTGTGTGGAACCTTGTCAAAAGCCTTTTGAACATCCAGATACACATCATTCACTGATTCCTCCTTGTCACCCAGGAGAAATATTTAATGTGAAGGGCTTTCAGGGCATCAGCTCTCCCAGTGGATAACTTCATATGACATGGAACTACAATTATCTTTGTGTGAAAATCCATTACTTACAACTTGGGAACAGTCACTGATAATGTTGATCAGTAACTTTGCATCTCTTTTTCTCCCTCTCTCTTACAGTTAGTCTAGTGACGATTGTACTTTTGGCTCGGGGCAACTGTGGTCTTTCTAAATGTACCACTCGCTATCTGATGGCCATGGCTACATCTGATCTACTCTTCATTATATTTCACATATTACTTTATCAATTTGCTTACTATTATTATCCACGGTGTTTCCTGGACATCACTCCTGTCTGTAGTGTTATCTATGCTGTGAACCGTGTGACTATTGATTGTTCTGTCTGGTTCACTGTCGCTTTTTCTTTTGATCGATTTGTCGCCATTTGCTTACATCAAATGAAATCTCAGTATTGCACAGAGAAAACTGCAACGAGAGTTCTTGCAACAATCTGTATTTTCTATTCTTTGAAGAACATTCCCATCTATTATCGATTTACACCTGGAAAGATCATCAATAATGTTCCGTGGTACTGTTATAACAGCGATAGCTATTATTATGACAGTCGCTGGACAAGCTTTAAGCATTTCGAAAAATTTTTAACACCATTACTCCCATTCACTGGTATTCTCTTTCTGAACATTCTGACTGTCAGATATATCATTGAGGCCATTCAGATGCGTCGGGGGCTGAGGGGTCAGAGAAAAACAGAGAATGACTTGGAGGGAGACAGCAGACAGAATTCTGTGCTTTTACTCTTTGCTATATCCGCCAGCTTCATCCTTCTCTGGTTGGGGTATATTTTATTTTTCTTTCAAGCTGGTTATTCCTTGGATTCCGCTGCTTCTCGTCTCTTTGAACAAGTTGCAGATATGCTACGGAACCTAAACTGCTGCACAAATGCAGCTATTTACGTTGTAACACAGAAAAAGTTCAGAGACCAGTTAAAGTATGCAGTGAAATATCCTGTTACAAAAATAACTCAATTGATGAATAAATCCAAGTAACTGAGAGCCAACATGAGATGCAGCAGAGAATGGAACGAGGAGTCCAGGTGAGGAATGGACTGAAAAAAGAAGGTGGAGGAGCAACATGATAATACTTTGTTTTTGTAAATATGTTTATTTGCCTTTTTTTTCTTTACAAACATATAGAATTAATGAAAATTACAATCAATAACAAATACCAGTATAATAAATAAAACACAAATTGCAATACAACTACTGTCTCCTAACTATTAATCTACCCTCTAATACAATCAAACCCGAACACTGTGCAAAGCAACAGCAAACAAAAAGAATAGCTAAAAAGACCCACAAAATACAGAACAACTATGTTCGGTGCAAAGCTCCCATACAAAGGAACGGGAGCATTGTGTATATATATATACGTATTAACTCGGGAGACCCCCTCCAGGGCCCAGGGCTTGACAAATCTAACCATCCTGGTTAAACAAACACCCTCGTTAAGACAAGTGACAAATCTACTTCCAAATCACTCAAGTCGAGCTGCCATGACTTATAAAAATGGTCTGTTGCGTGGTGCCCCATTCTTGTAAAAAGGTCCAAGGGAATGTGCTCCATAATTAATTTCTGCCATCCCAGCAAGTCCGGCCAGTTCTCAGACACCCAATTCATCAGAATATTTTTTCTGTACACACTATTCAAGAATATTAAATAGTTTCTTCCCAGGCCTGTCTAAAGATGGTAAGTTTGGTAGACCTAAGAGGGTCTGCTTTGACTTTAGTCCTCAATACACTCCCTATATTTACCGCCACAGCACTCCAGTAAACACGGAGCCTGTGGCATCTCCAGAAGCAATGGGCAAGATTACCTACAATTATTTTACATTTGAGGCACACTGAAGTTGCCCCTTTTTTAAACTTTGCCAGATGGTCTGGTGCCAGATGAGTCCTATGAAGAACTTTTAACTGTTAAGCGCATGTCCTATTACAGATTGAGATCTTTCAAGTATTCTCCTATATCTTCTCCCATGTTTCAGAAGAGATCTCCACTCCTAGCTCTTGCTCCCAGACCTCATATCACCAGTTAAACTCCTGCCAGCCCCTGCCACCCAGCAGGTGATAGAGGGCACTAACCAAAAGAGTCCTTGTGGAACGTAGCAACAGCCTCTCTGTATCGGGCTGATAGGGCTTAGTGAGAAATGTAGTCTTCTTCTGGATGAAATCCCGAACCTGAAAAATTGTTAAAAGATCTCTGCTGGGTAACCCATATTCGCAGCTCAGTTGCTCAAAAGGCATCATAATCTACCCCTCAAACAAATCTCCAAAATTAGAAATTCCTCTCGCTGCCCATAGTTTGAACCCTGAGTCCATCATCCCTGGTCAGAACCCTAGCATGCCAACTAGGGATGTAAGTGGCAAAGTCTTGGATACACAACCCTCATCTCAGATGCATCGTCCTCCAAACCTTGACTCTGCTAATGACAATGGGGTTACGGCAATGGTCCATAACTGTCCAAATCTTATACATGAACAAGATTTTAATAAGAGGGCACTTTGCTTGGGAGGCCTCAATATCCAACCATGCTGAGTTTGGATCTTTACCTACCCAATCGCAGGTAAAGGACAGCAGAGAACTCAATTGATACCTTCTGATATCCGGGAAATCAACTCCTCCCCCTCCTTGATGCAACTGCAATTTTCTAAGCCTGATGAGGGGCTGCCCACGATGCCAGACAAAGGAACCAAACCATCCTATAACATTCCACAGCATTGACCTGGAAAACATTACAGGGAGCATAGGCATGGGATAAAGCAAACAAGGGAGAACATTCATCTTAATGAGAGATATTCGGCCCAGCCATGAAATTTGAAGAGCCTCCCATCTCTGGAGATCTCGCCTAATATTGACAAACAAGTGAGCAAAGTTAACCCGAAATAACAGATCAAATTTGGGGGTAATAGAAATGCCGAGGTATCAGAAACTTGCCCGTCACTACTTAAAAGGGAACTTAGGGCCACCTTCAACTTCTGGCACATCCTTAAAGTTCCCCAAAGTCATAGCCTCCGATTTCACAAAGTTAATCTTATATCATGAAATAGCCCCAAATAAACTGATACATTGTATCAAATGGAGTACAGAGGTGAACGGGTTCAATAAAAACAGAAGGACTTCATCTACATACCGTGTAATCTTGTGTGCCCTCGATTCCCCTTCTGGAGCAGTTGTGTGGACATTCTGACGAATGGCCTCTGCCAGTGACTCGATCACCAAAGTAAACAACAACGATGAGAGGGGCCAACCTTGTGAACTACTACTACCAATCGTAAAATTTGCAGACTTTACCCCGTTGGTGATGACCGTGGCCAGAGGATGGTGATATAAAACCTCCATCCACCTAGCAAAGACTCCACCCAACTCAAACTATCCTAATACTTAAAAAAGATACGGCCATTCCACCCGGTCAAATGCTTTCTCTGCATCTAAGGAAATCACCAATCCCTGAATCGATCTTTGCTGACAAACATGGACCACATTCAGCAACCTTCTAATATTAGAGGACATATGGCCCCTTTTTAAGCCTGTCTGGTCCTCTTTAATAATTTGGGGCAACACCTTTTCCAATCTCAGCGCCAAGAATTTGGACAGATCTTGAAATCTGAATGTAATAGAGAGACGGGCCTGTATGAGGTACAATCCTCAGGAACTTTCCCCTTCTTAAGAATTAAGGAAATATTAGCTTCTCTCAAAGTGGGTGGTAGGCATTCATGCATATAGGAATGATTGTACATCTCCAACATCGGCCCTGACAGAATCCCGATAAACTCCTTATAAAACTCACCTAGAAGACCATCAGTACCAGGCGCTTTCCCACTCTGAAGTTGCATAGCTGCCTCCTGTATTTCCTGAACTGTCAAAGGGGCATTAAGGAGAGAGGCTTGTTCCAAGGTTACCCCTGGGAGGTCCAGATTCCGTTTTCGCCCTCCTAACCAATACAATTCAGAGTAAAAGCTCCAAAAAGCCTCATTAATCTTTTTATCAACATATATCTGGATCCCGGCACCATCTCTGATTGCAGTAATGGATTTGGGAGCACAATGTTTCCCAGACTGGTACGCTAAATACGTCCCTGCCCATCCCCATATTCGACCAGAAATGCTTTGTCTAGAAAAAGCAAGTTCTTTCTTTGCGTTTTGTGTCCGTATTGAATTCAAGGCAGCCCAAAGGGGCGTGATCCAATGTTGCTTAGTCACGGAAGGCTGCGCAACAAGAGAGACCCACGTTGATAAACGAAGTTTTTATTGGGTTTGCACATGTTCCCTGCCTGTGGGTTTCATCCAGATGCTGTGGATCGCTTCCACAGGCCAAAGGTGTGAACGTTTGGTTGGTTGGCCATGCCAAATTACACCATAATGTCCACAGATGAGTAGGTTGGTGTGTTAGCCACACTAAATTACACCATAGTGTCCACGGATGTGTTGGTTGGGTGTGTCAGCCATGCTAAATTAAACCATAGTGTCCACGGATGTGCAGATTGGGTACATTAGACATGTCAAATTACACCACAGTGTCAACCGATGTGCAGATTGGGTACTTTGGCGTGCTAAATTACACCATAGTGTCAACGGATGTGCAGGTTGGGTGTGTTAGCCATGTTAAATTACACCATATTGTCCACGAATTTGTCGATTTGAGTGTGTCAACCATGGCAAATTACACCGTAGTGTCCACACATGTGCCAGTTGGGTGTATTTGCCATGCTAATTTAGCATGGGTGTGTCAGCCAGGCTAAGTTATTCCATTGTGTCCACAGATGTCTTTTTGAGTATGGTAGCCGTGCCAAATTACACAACGGAGTCCACAGATATGCAGGTTGAGTGTGTTAGACAATCAAAGTTACACCATGCTGTCCACAGATGTGAAGGTTGGGTGTGTTAGCCACACTGATCTACAACATAGTGTGCACAGATGTATAGGTTGGGTGTGTTAGCCATGCTAAATTACAGAATAGTGTCCAAGGTTGTGTAGGTTAGATGTGTTGCCATGCTATATTTTATCATACTGTCCACAGATGTGAAGGGCTTGTGTGCTAGCCATGCTAAATTATACCATAGAGTCCATGGATATATCATTTGACTGTGTCAGCCATGCTAAATCACTCAACACTAGGTTACAGTCCAGTTAGAAGCACACTAACTTTTGGAGCGCTGCTCCTTGATCAGGTTGTTGTGGAGGCCACAATAGTAAGGCACAGAATTGATAGGAAAAATTTACAGTGTGATGTAACTGAAATTATACATTGAAAAATATCCTGATTGTCTGTTGAGTCTTTCATCTGTTCGAATACCATGATAGTTTCACTTCTTTCATGTGTAAATAACAAAACATTTTTTAACAAGTTGCATTCTCAGATTAACTGTAACAATTGGTGTTAGCTGGACAATATGTTGCAGGTGTTAGCCCCCTGTGTTTTCTGTCTATGCCATGATGTTTATATTGATTCTAATCTAAAAAATGCGATAACAGACTTTTACATGAATTCATGCAGTTTTTGAGCAAAGTACAAGGTAACTCTGCAAGTACAAATTCACCCCACTACATATGTGTGTGTGTGTGTGTGTGTGTGTGTGTGTGTGTGTGTGTGTGTGTGTGTGTGTGTGTGTGTGTGTGTGTGTGTGTGTGTGTGTGTGTGTGCGCGCGCGCATGTGGGTCTTTGAGTGTTTGCGTGTGTGTGTGGTTTGCGGGGTTGTGAGTGTGTGAGAGAGTGCATATGTGTGTGTACGTGAGTGCAGAATGTCTTAGGTCTGTGAGGGGATGCATGTGTTAGTGTGGGAGTGTGTGTGTCTGTAAGGGTGTGTATGAGTGTCTGTGTGCATGTCTGTGTATGTGTGTGTGTGTGTGCATGTGGGTCTTTGAGTGTTTGCGCGTGTGTGTGTGTGGTTTGCGGGGTTGTGAGTGTGGTAGAGAGTGCATATGTGTGTGTACGTGAGTGCAGAATGTCTTAGGTCTGTGAGGGGATGCATATGTTAGTGTGGGAGTGTGTGTGTCTGTAAGGGTGTGTATGAGTGTCTGTGTGCATGTCTGTGTATGTGTGTGTGTGTGTGTGTGTGTGTGCGTGTGTGTGTACGAGTGTCTGTGTGTGTATATAGTGCAATGGTGGTCACCTGCAGTATGACTTGAACCAAGCTCCCGGTTGAGGTCCTCCCTATGGGTTTGGAACTTTGTTATCAGCCTCTGTTCGGTCACTTTTCACTGCTGCCTGTCCTGAAGTCCGCCTTGGAGGATGGTCACCCGACGGTCCGAGGTCAAATGTCCTGGACTGCACTCCTATACACACACTTACACATGGACACACATGTACACGGACATGTATACAGACACTCACACGCACCCTTACAGACACACACACTCCCACACTCACACATGCATCTTCTCAGAGACTTAGACTACTCTACACTCAAGCACACACATATACACTCTCTCTCACAAAAACTCACAACCCCCCACCCCAGACACACACACACACTCCCACACTCACACATGCACCCCCTCACAGACGTAAGACACTCTACACTCACATACAAACATAAAAACACTCTCTCACGCTCATCATCCCCCAACTCAGACACACGCACACACACAAAGATCCACATGCTCACATATACATATATTTTGTGGGGTGAATTTGTAATTGCAGAGTTACTTTGTACTTTGCTCAAAAACTGCATAAATTCATGTAAAGTTCTGTTATCTCACTTTTTAGATTAGAATCAATCTAAACATCATGGCATAGACAGAGAACACGGGGGCGAACACCTTCAACATATTGTCCAGCTAACACCAGTTGGTACAACTAATCTGAGAATGCAACTTTTTAAAAAATGTTTTGTGATTTACACGTGAAAGAAGTGAAACTATCATGGTATTCGAACAGATGAAAGATTCAACAGTTATTTTTCAATGTATAATTTCAGTTACATCACACTGTAAATTGTTGCTCTCAATTCTGTGCATTAAATATTTTGGCCTCCACAACCACCTGATGAAGGAGCAGTGCTCCAAAAGCTAGTGTTCTTCCAATTAAACCTGTTGTACTATAACCTAGTGTTGTGTGCTTTATAACTTTGTACAACCCAGTCCAACACTGGCGTCTCCAAATCATGTTAAATCACTGCATGGTTTCCACAGATGTGTAGGTAGGTTGTGATATCCACGCTAACGTACACTATTGAGTCCACCGATGTGTAGGTTGGGTGTATTAGTCTTGCTAAATGACACCATAGTATCATCGAATGTGGAGATTGGGTGTATTGGCCATGCTAAATTACAGCATAGTTTCCGTGGATGTTTAGGTTGGGGAAATTAGACAGGCTGAATTTTACCATAGTGTCCAAATATGTGCAGGTCGGGAGAGTTAGCCATGCTAAATTATGTCATTGTGCCCGAATGTGCAGGTTGGGTTTTTGGGTGGGTTAAATTACACCATACTGTCCATGGATGTGTTGCTTGAGTTGGTTGGCTATACTACATTACAGGAGAAAGTGAGGTCTGCAAATGCTGGAGATCAGAGCTGAAAATGTGTTGCTGGAACAGCGCAGCAGGTCGGGCAGCATCCAAGGAACAGGAGAATCGACGTTTCGGGCATCAGCACTTCTTCAGGAATCAGCCCGAATTCCTGAAGAAGTGCTTATGCCCGAAACGTCGATTCTCCTGTTCCTTGGATGCTGCCTGACCTGCTGCGCTGTTCCAGCAACACATTTTCAGCTATACTACACTACACTACAGTACAAATTACACGACAGTATGCATGGATATGTCAGTTGGGTTTGTTAGCCATGCTAAATTAGACCATAATGTCCAAGGATGTGTCAGTTCAGTGTGTTATGGTAAATTACACCGTAGTGTCCATGGATGTGTCAGTTGAATGTATTAGCTATGCTAAATTAGACCATAGTGGCCAACGATGTGTAGGTCGGATTTGTTCGTCATGATAAATTATACCATAGCATCCTCGGATGTGTGAGTTGGGTGTATTTGTCATGTTAAATTACAGCATAGTGTCCATGGATGTGTGGGTTGGCAGTATTTAGACATGCTGTATTACAGTATAGTGTGCATGGATGTGTCGAGAGAGTGTATTAGTTAAGCTGAATTACACCATAGTGCCCACAGTTGTGTGGGTTGGGTGTATTAGTCATGTGAAATTACACCATATTGTCCATGCATGTGTAGGTTGGGTGTGTTAGCCACGCTAAATTACTCCACTTTGTCCATGGATATGAAGGCTGGGTGGGTTAATCATGCTCAAGGACACCATAGTTTTGTGTATTAGCCATGCTAAATTACACCATAGTATCCAGAGATGTGGATGTTTGGTGTGTTAGCCATGCTAAATTACACCACAGTGTCTATGATTATTTCAGTTGCGGTTGTTATCCATGTTAAATTACAGCATCGTGTCCAGAGATGTGTAAGTTGGGTACGTTAACCATGTTATATTACACCATATTATACACCAATGTGTTGTTTGAGTGTTTTAACCTTGGAAATTTATAGGCTAGGACTATTAGCTCAGCTGGGGTCCTCTTCCCTAGGTCGGTGTAGAATCGTTCTGCTGAATGATCTATTTCCACACCATACGGATTCTACGGAGTTCAGGTTTCTCCCCATCACTAGTTGGATCATGTATGCATTGATAAAGAAAATTTTCTTGAGCACATTTATCAAATTCTGCACCATCCAAACTTTTATAACTGTGGCAGTCAAAGTTAGTGTTTGGAAAATTAAAATCCTTTACTTTTACAACGTTATTATGCTTACAGCTGTTGAGATCTCAACATATTTGATTATCAAATTACTTCTGATTATTATGTTTGCATATAATGCCATCCCATGATGGTCAAAGAGTCATAGAGATGTACAGCATGGAAACAGATCCTTCGGTCCAACGCGTCCATGCCGACAGATATCCCAACCCAATCTAGTCCCACCTGCCAGCACCTGGCCCATATCCCTCCAAACCCTTCCTATTTATATACCCATCCAAATGCCTCTTAAATGTTGCAATTGTACCAGCATCCACCACATCCTCTGGCAGCTCATTCCATACACGTACCACCTTCTGAGTGAAAAAAGTTGCCACTTCAGTCTCTTTTATATCTTTCCCCTCTCACCCTAAATCTATGCCCTCTGGTTCTGGACTCCCTGATCCCAGGGAAAAGACTTTGTCTATTTATCCTATCCATGCCCCTCATAATTGTGTAAACCTCTATAAGGTCACCCCTCAGCCTCAGACACGCCATGGAAAACAGCCCCAAACTGTTCAGCTTCTCCCTGTAGCTCAGATCCTCCAATCCTGGCAACATCCTTATAAATCTTTTCTTGAAAGCTTTCAAGTTTCACAACATCTTTCCGATAGGAAGGAGACCAGACTTGCACGCAATATTCCAACAGTGGCCTAACCAATGTCCTGCACAACCGCAACATGACCTCCCAACTCCTGTACTCAATACTCTGACCAATAAAGGAAAGCATATCAAACACCTTCTTCACGATCCTATCTACCTGTGACTCCACTTTCAAGGAGCTATGAACCTGCACTCCAAGGCCTCATTGTTCAGCAACACTCCCTAGGACCTTACCATTAAGTGTATATCTCCTGCTAAGATTTGCTTTCCCAACATGCAGCACCTCGCATTTATCTGAATTAAACTCCATCTGCCACTTCTCAGGCCATTGGCCCATCTGGTCCAGAGCCTGTTGTAATCTGAGATAACCCTCTTCGCAGTCCACGACACCTCCAATTTTGGTGGCATCTGCAAACTTACTAATTGTACCTCTTATGCTCGCATCCAAATCACTTATGTAAATGACAAACAGAAGAGGGCCCAGCTCCTATCCTTGTGGAACTCCACTGGTCACAGGCCTCCAGTCTGAAAAATAACCCTCCACCACCACCCTCTGTCTTTTACCTTTGAGCCAGTTCTGTATCCAAATGGCTAGTTCTCCCTGTATTCCATGAAATATAACCTTGCTAATCAGTCTCCCATGGGGAACTTGTTGAACGCCTTACTGAAGTCCATATAGATCACATCTACTGCTCTGCCCTCATCAATCTTCTTGGTTACTTCTTCAAAAATCTCAATCAAGTTTGTGAGACATGCTTTCCAATGCAAAAAATCATGTTGACTATCCCTAATAAGTCCTTCCCTTTCCAAATACATGTACATCCTGTCCCTCAGGAATCCCTCCAGCAACCTGCCCACCACCGAGGTCAGGCTCACTGGTCTATAATTTCCTGGCTTGTCTTTACCGCCCTTCTTATACAGTGGCACCATGTTTGCCAACCTTCAGTCTTCCGGCACCTCACCTGTGACTATCGATGATACAAATATCTCAGCAAGAGGCCCAGCAATCACTTCTCTAGCTTCCCACAGAGTTCTCAGGTACACCTGATCAGGTCCAGGGGATTTATCCACTTTTAACCGTTTCAAGACACCCAGCACTTCCTCCTCTTTAATCTGGATATTGTGCAATATGTCACCATCTATTCCCCTACAGTCTATATCTTCCATATCCTTTTCACAGTAAATACTGATGCAAAATATTCATTTAGTAAGGTGATCATCACTTTCCTATTTCTCATTTTAATCCATATGTGTTCATTAAATGGTCTCTTAGAAATATCTGTTCTAATCACAGTAGTAATGTATTCCTTAATTCAAAATCCCTCCCTCTCCTCTCTTGCCCCTCTTCCTATCCTTCCTATAGCATCAAAACCCAGAACATTGAGTTGCTATGTTTGTCCTCCCCTCAGCCACGTTTCTGTCGTAATTACACCAGCCCAGTCCCATGTGATGATAAATCCCCTGAGTTCATTGGTCACATTTGTAAGAACTCTTGCATTGAAATAAATTCAGTTTAATTTTTGAGAGTTATTTTGTTCCCAGTCCTTCTCCTGCCTGGATTTCCTAATTAACGTTTCTGATTCAGAACCCTCCACACCTTCCTTTCTAATTTCACTCTGACTTAAAAAGCTCCCACTACCATCTCTAAACGATTCCAGGCTCTACAAATAGAACTATAATATCCCCCGACTAGGATATTGGTTCCTTTCGAATTCAGGTGAAACCCATTTTTCTTGAATAGTCTTTTCTGTCCCAGAAGAGATCCCAATGATCCATGAAACGGAATCCCTGCAGCCTGCACCACCTCTTCAGCCACAGATTTATCTGTCCTGTCCTTTCCCTCCTTCCCTCATTAGAACTTGGCAATGGAAGGGAACCAACGATTATCACTTGAGGTGTTCTGTATTTTAACCTTCTCCCTATCCTCTTATACTTACGCTGCAAACCTTTAACCCATTCCCTGACTCTGTCATTCCTTCTGATGTGTACAATAACTTCCAGCTTCTCACTCTCCCCTTTGACAATATGCTTCACATATTTTGAGAAGTCCATTACCCTGGCCCCAGAAAAGCAACATACTCTCCAGATTCACCCTCCCTGCACAGACTCTCCTAGTTGAGCCCTGACAGAAGAGGCCCCGTTAATAATTATTCGTTGAAACCTTGATAAATCCATTTAACAACAGATTCATTCTTAGTGTTCAAGATCTGACTACTATTTGTGTTTTCCTCTGAGAGAATACTCTTCCAACAGCACCCGAAACAGAACAGAGAGGAATAGTCGCAGGAGACTTTTAAACTCCCCTCTGACCTTTGCTGACAGTCAATCATCTATCTGACTGGTTCTGCTGTGTAACCACTCATCAAAGTCTACTCGGCATCGCACTCAGTGTCTCCTGTATGTCTTCAATGACATTAAGTCTAAAATAAAGAAACCTTCAATGACACCATATATCTACAAATAAACTGCCTTTCCTTACCTACAGATTTAATATGGAGCATGCAATAAATAGTAAAGAAAAGCATTAAAAATAAATCAAAGATATAACGGCACGGTGGCTCAGTGGGTCGCACGGCTGCTTCAGAGTGCTGTTGACTCGGGATGGATTCCACCCTCGGGTGACTGCTTGTGTGGAGTTTGCACATTCTCCCCGTGTCTGTGTGGGTTTCCAGTGGGTGCTCCTGTTTCCTCCCACAGTCCAAAGATATGCAGCTTAGATGAATTGGACATGCTAAATTATTCATAGCATTCAGGGATGTGTCGGTTGGGGTAAATGTAGAGTAATGTGGAATGGGTTTGTGTGGATTGCTATTTGTCGGGTTGTTTGGAAGTGTTGGGCCAAAGGGCCTGTTTCCACACTATAGGGAGTCTATGCTATTCTCTGAATTAACTGAACAAATTAAAAAAAATCCTTAAATAATCCAACATGCAACTTTCGGTTTTGGAAATTAAAAACATCTCTCTTTGGAGGCTCTCCACAAGCTCCACATGTAAACAATCTCTCAATCATTGCATACTTGTTCATGTTATTTTATTTCTGCTAAAGCTTACACACCACTGATGACAGACTCACTGGTCTATAGATCCCTTGCCTTTCCTTACTGACTTTCATAATTAATGGCACCACATCAGCCATCCTCCAGTCTCTGGCTCCCCACCAGCATCTGTGTGATGATATAACGATAAGAATGTAAGTTGGCTCTCTGAGCTTGACGGTTTGTTTTCAGACGTTTCGTCACCATGCTAGGTAACATCATCAGTGAGAGTGTCTGGTGAAGCGCTGGTGGTATGTCCCTCCTCTCTATTTATTTGTCTTCGTTTTTTAAGGTGGGTGTGGTCATTTCCGGTTCTTATTTGGAAGGGATGGTAGATAGGGTCTGAATCGATATGTTTATTGATGGAGTTCTGCTTAAAATTCCAGGCTTCTAAGAATTCTCATGCGTGTCTTTATTTAGCTTGCCCAAGGATGTGCGTGTTGTCAAAGTGTTGTCCCAGTCAAAGTGGTGTACTTCTCTGTCTGTATGTATATATAGAAACTAGTGATAGTGGGTCCTGTCTTTTGGCCACTTACTGTTCATGCATCCTGGTGGCAAGTTTCCTGCTCATTTGTCGGATGTCAAGCTTTTTTTTTTACAGTTCTTGCATGGTATCTTGTAAATGACCTTAGTTTTGCTGGTAGTATCTATTAAATCCTTTAGGTTCATTAGTCGCTGTTTCAGTGTGTTGGTAGGTTTTGGGGGCTACCATGATGCCAAGGGGTCTTAGAGGCATGGAATTCTAACCAGCGCTCCATCATTAAACACATCAGTATAGACCGTATCTACCTTCCCTGGAAAAACATGAATCAGAAATGACATCACCCACCTTAAGAAACCAAGACCTATATATAGAGAGGCGGGACATACCACCAGTGCTTCACCAGAGAATCTCACTGATGCAGTTACCTGGTGAGGTGTTATGGACTCGGCCAGACCACTCAAAACATTCTTAAGCAGGCAGTTCAGACCACAACGTGATAATTTGATTTGGTAAGTGTACAGTGAAAATTAACCAGATTAATTTAGCTAGGTTGACGACTAGATTTTAAAACAGACAAAACTTTACTCACAATATTACACAATGAAATACAAAATAACAGAATATCGAACCCCTACAGACCTCAGTCTATCCAAACTAGACTTCGTTATGCTGTTGCGGACATACACAATAGTCCCAATAAGCAAACTGCCTTTAAATGCCAACACAAATGCAACGCGTGCTTTCAGGTTGAAGCCGGAGGGCAGAAAGAGAGAGAGAGAGCCTCCACACAGCTCCGTGCCGAACTCCGCACCAGTTCAAACTGAACTAAACTGCTCAGGTCAGCTGGAGAGCTGAGCATTCCCCTTTCTTCATACTTCTAAAATGTGACACTTTGGCCTAAAGTCTCATCTGTTTAACACAACAGTCTTAACAAAAGGTCTCTCAAAATCCTTTTCACCTCTGTACCAAACCAGACTGATTGGCTCAATTTATTAACCCTCTGTAAAAAAATGAAGGACAGACTCTCCTTGAGCCAAGGAACAGCTTTTCGCAAAAAAAGGGGCTTTTCGCTTTTAAAAAATGAACCATCAATACTAAAAGAGGCTTTGTTTTTAACTGTTCAAATCCCAGTTAGTATTCTAAACACACATATAAACATGCGAACACACACAACCACATGCAACTTCACGGCGCGGTACACCCATCACTGAACGCCTCCGTATCTCATTCGATCCTCGACAATGCATCAGCAATCATGGCTCCTTGTCCTGCCACATGCTCAATTGTCCATTTAAATGGCTGCAACATCAAGCTCCATCTAAACAGTCTGGAATTTTTGTCCTTAAATTTTTCCACAAATGTCAATGGGTTACGATCAGTGTATACAATTGACTCAATGCATTACTAGTAATAAAAGCACTGAAATATTGAAATGCCAACACCAAGCTTAAACTCTCTTTTTCCACTGTT
The DNA here is from genome assembly GCF_037043375.1 of Chiloscyllium plagiosum. NCBI lineage: Eukaryota > Metazoa > Chordata > Chondrichthyes > Orectolobiformes > Hemiscylliidae > Chiloscyllium > Chiloscyllium plagiosum. The sequence goes on from NW_028270183.1 coordinate 30,857,607, forward strand.
GAATACTTCAGTTGATGGACAATCACCTTCCCGGAAAAATAACCAATGGGTCTTTCTATTCCCTCGTCATTCTCCTGCAGGAGCACCACACTGACACCCATATCACTGGCATCGATAGCCACCTTGAAAGGCTTCGTGTAATCCGGTGTTGCTTATACTGGGGCAGTTTTTAACTGTCAAATGCTTTTTGACTGACCGCTGTCCACTGAAACCTCTTGCCCTTTTTAACAATTCAGCGCACGGAGCAGCCACACTGCTAAAGTTTGGCACAAACTTTTGGTAAAAACCACTCAATCCCAGAAACCGTAGTACTCTTTTTTACCGACTGTATGCGAAATTCCCCAATTATTTTTGTTTTTGCATCTCCTGAGGCCATTTGTCCATGTCCAAAAATATGACCTCGAAAGGTGACTTGAGCTTTGGCAACATCACTTTTAGCTTGGTATAACACCAAGGCTGCCTTCCAAAGTCAATTGAATAAGGCTGATAAATGCTGTAAATATTCTTTCTATGAGTGACTAAAAATCACCAGGTCACCAATGTTCACCACAGTTGGGTAATTCGGCAATGACCTTTTAAGTCAGTCTCTGAAAAGTGGTCAGAGCGTTTTTTAAGCCAAATGGCATGACTTTGAATTGATATAGGTAATTTGTCATCACAAAAGCCGAAATTGCATTTACTCTCTCAGTAACCTCTGAGCAAGTCCAACTTGGAAATGTAAGTTGCTTGTCACACTTTTGCCACACAGTCTTCTAGCTGTTGAATTGGATATGTGTCAGTCTTTGTAATGATGTTGACTTTGCGATAATCCACACATAACCATTGGGTATCATCTGGCTTTGGCATCATGAAGACAGATGAGGTCCAGTCACTAACTTATTTTGATTATGGCCTCTTGGAGCATGCGCTCTATCTCCTTCTAAACCTGTGCCAATTTGAGAGTGTTATCCCTTTTAGGATGTTGCTTAATCCGAACAGCATCTCCTTTTTCGACATCGCCTTCTCCTCTTGCTTTCCTTCGCTATCAAAATACATTGTGAGCATTTTCACAGGATTCACTCTGTGAGATTTCTTCCTGTCTGGAGTACTTACCAAGTAGTTCACCTCACTGCATTTCTTCTCAATTTGATACAGTCCATGAAACATTGCTTTGAAAGGCTCACCTGTTACCAATACCTTATCCCCAATTGCAAAATGGCGAATTTGTGATTTCTTATCCAATTCCTGTTTCACTGCATGCTGTGAAACTCTTAAATGCAGTCTAGCAAACTCTCCAGCTATATTTAATTGTTCTCTAAAATGTTGAACTTAGACCAAATGGGTGGTCTCTGAATTCTGACATATTAATTACTTCTTAATCAATTTTAATGGTCCTCTTACTTCATGCGCCATAATTAATTCGAATAGACTGAATTTGGTCAATTCATTTGGTGCAACTCCGATCACAAAAAGTACACACAGAGCTCCCTTATCCTAATCATCTAGATAATCCTGACCACAAGTCCTCAACATGGTCTTTAGTGATTGATGCCATCTCTCTCAGGCTCCCTGAAATTCCAGATGAATTGGTTTACTTCCAAGTTATCCATAACCTTGTGAATACTTTGGATGTGAAGTTTGATCCTTGATCTTACTGGATAACTATTGATAGTCCGTATCCATAAAAAACTTCACTTCGTCTACAACCCTTTTTGCTGTGATATTGTGTAATGGGATTGCCTCTGGAAATCCAGTCGACACATCCATTATTGTTCATAATTATTTATTCCCACTTTTTGTTTGAGTTAAGGGAATGACACAAACAATCAAGACTCATGTGAAAGGTTTCCCAAATGCTGGAATAGATATTAAAGGTGCAGGTTTTATTAATGCCTGTGGTTTTCGAATTAGCTGACATGTGTGACATGTCTGGCAAAATGCAAGTACATCCTTGTGTAGTCCAGACCAATGTAAAATCTTTGTCTTTTAACCTGTGTTTTCCTCACTCCTAAATGACCTCCAAGTGGTAAGTCATGCGTGACTTGCAGCACCTCTTTTCAATTCCCTACTGGCAAAACCATTTGATGAATCTCTACTCATTGCTTATCTACTTGAATGTGTGGTGCTCTCCATTTCCTCGTTATGGCATCATGTGTTAAGCAATAACACACAGCAAGGCATTTACTCTCCTTCTCTGTATATGCATTTAATATAACTGTTTTAACTTCTCATCTTTCTGCTGTAATTCAATCAGCTTGGCAGAACGAAAGATACTGGCATGTTTGCCTATTTGCTCCTTCTCTGTTCCAGTTATCTGATCAAAAGTTTCAGATAACAATATGTCAGCTTCCTTATGATCCCTCCTGCTTCAGCTTGTGCCTCTGTGAGCTTGTGACCACACAATCAGGAAATATTCCTGGATAAACATTCTCCATGTCTTCAGTTACCTGTGTCTCCACTGGCTTTCAACGAGAGTCAGCAGCCGCCTACCGGTGAATCAGCTGTTTCATTCACCAGGACAAATTGTATTCCTGGAGCTGATAGTTTGTTTAGTACTCCTACCACAAATTCTCCACTCTTCTCTGGAGTCTCTAGCCTCAATTTACATAATTGAGCAATTTTTGTCTCACTGTGAATTCCCATTACCAGCACCTTCTCTGGCAATAGTCCTTCAGAAGCGCATATCTCCTCATCGTTCAGCATTACAGACTGAGAGGGTCCTATGTTCCTTAATATTGTAACCTCTTCGCCTACTGCTCCTGGCCTATGTGATTTTTTTTCCCTTGAATGTAAATTTTTAAGCAGATCTGGAACTTACTCCTTAACCAACCTCTGATCACCTTGTACACTCTGAGGCAGTTGTCGATCTTCCCCTGTGCTTTTTGTTACTAGTCCTACAAACCTTCCAGGCTTGTCTGGTTTTCCCAGATCTGCCATTCTCCTAGCCCACCAACATTGTGATTTTGTGTGGCCCACTTTATTACAATGAAAACACCGGAGCACTTTAACTTCTTTGTCCCCGTCAAGGGTTTTTTTTTTTAACCTTGCAGTAAGTTATCCGATTGATCTTCATTAAGGTTTACCTTTCCCTTTCAACGTTTGGATTTCTCTTTGCCCCAGTTTCTATCCCTCACGGACTGAAATTGGTTTTGGAAGCCAAACCGTGTTTTCTGGACCAGCTCATTATCATCGCCACTTCAGCTGCGAACCTTGCTGTTTTAACAATCTGCTCTTCCACATGTGTTTGCACTACTTCCGGCAGTAAATTCTTTAATTCCTCCAAAATAATTATCTCTCTGAGGGGGGTCATAGGTTTGCTCGATTTTTCAAGGTCTTATCCGTCTATCAAAATTATTTTGTTTGATCCTTTCAAATTTACGATAGGTTTGACCAGAGTCCCTCCTTCGATTCCTGAAAAATTGTCTACAAGCTTCTGGTACAAGCTCATATGCACTTAAAATGGCTTTTTTGCACCTCCTCATACTCCCCAATATCCCTCTGATAGTGATGCGAATACCTCACTAGCCCTACCTACAAGTTTCATATGGATCAACAAAAAACACATTGCCACTTGCCACTGCATTTGTTTAGCCACCTTTTCAAATGAAATGAAAAAACTTCCACATCCTTCTCATCAAATTTAGACAATATTATAACATACTTCAAGTGTTTCAAACTAGGCTTCAGACTAACTGGAGTTTGCTCATCCTCACACTCTTCTTCAGCAAGCCTACCCTCAGACTTTATCTCCAGCCTTTTCCGTTGGCTTTCCTTTTTAAGTGTCAGTTTTTGAAGTTCAAAAGCTCTCTCTTTTTCTTTCTCTTCTGCTTCTCTCTCTTTTTGCCCACTCTTCTGCTTTTAATGGTAACTCAAACTGTTTCATTTCTGCTGCCCTTACCTTATCTCTCGCCTCTAACTCAAGCTGCTTCACTTGCAATTGACTTCCTGCCACCTCTATAGATTCTGCTGGTTTCTTCAGCAAGTGTAAATGCTGAGCTACTGCTGTAATTATGTCTCCTTTCCTCACTGAACAGGCAGTTCCAATTCCAGATTCTCTGCTATTTCTTACAACTTGATCTTATTCACTTCTTGCAAAACATCCAAAGTCACTACATCCACATCCAGAAAACTTTTGGCGACTGAAAGAGCCATTTCCTATCTCAAGCTTTGTCTACCCAACCAAACCAACATCCGAAATAAAGACACGAGCACTGACTACTCGCTGTTTAAAATCCCACAAAGAGCATGGAATATGTCATGGACTACGCCAGACCACTCAAAATATTCCTAAGCAGGCAGCTCAGACCACAACTTTGCAACTTGTTTCGGTATGTGGACGTGAAAATTACCCAGATTAAGTTAGTTAAATTGAGTACTAGATTTTTAACTCACAAAAACATATTCATAAAGTTACACAATGAATCACAAACAACAGAATAAAGAACCCCTACAAAACTCAATCTATCCAACTAGACTTTATTAAAGCTGGAAATGTGTTGCTGGAAAAGCGCAGCAGGTCAGGCAGCATCCAGGGAACAGGAGAATCGATGTTTCGGTCGTAAGCCCTTCTTCAGGACTTTATTAAACTTTTGTTTCTTCTAATTTCTTTCATTGTTTATTTTGTTTTTCATCTTTGAGATATCAACTTTGTAATAAAGCTGAGTTATGCACGTTCAATTAAGGCTTGTTCTCGTTTTCCCCAAAATGAACAAAATGTTTATGAAAAACAACTTGATTCTCCATACTTTATGAAAAAAAATTAAAAGAACTACACAATGTTTTTTCTCTAGCATTTCGTTACATAAAATTGAGTTGAATAACATTACTTGCCCAAGTGCCCAGCTGTAAACTATGTATCAACTATGTATGGGATATTATCACCATTACAGAAACATGACGTAGGAAGGATCAGGAATGACAGCTTAATGTGCCAGGGCACAGGAGTTTTAGGTAGCAGAGAGGTGGTTCAAAGAGAGAAGGGGCAGCTCCATTTTTGATTAAGGTAAGTATCAAAGCAGTCGTCTGTGATGAAATAACTGAAGGGTTATCCATTGAGGCTTTATGGGCGTAGCTGAGAAATAAAAAAAGGATGGTGACGTTATCAGAGTTGTACTAATGACCACCAAATAATCGCAGGAATTTGAGGACCAATCATACAGAGAAACTCAGGTGACTTGAAGACGCAATGGGTTGTCAGATTGGGGGATTTTAGATTTCCTTCTGTAGACTGGGACTACCAGGGCATTAAGGGCAGGGGTTGGGTCGAATATAATCAGTGTGTTCAGTAAAGGTTCCTCAGAAGTACATTAAGGGTCCTCCTCGGGAAGGGACAACACACGAACAAGTCTTGGGAAGTAGGTTCAAGTTCTAAATTGGGTCAGGTCGAATTTGGATGGAATTAGAGAGGAGTTTGCTTGGGTTGACTGGAGTAGTTTCTTTGAAGGCAAATGGACTGCCAGCAAACGGAAGACCTTTAAATGTTCATGGTCTATATTTTCCTGAGAGGGTGAAGAGCAAGGTTGGCTCTTGGAATACGAAACATTGTATCAGAAGATATGTTGATGCTCTGACCAGAAAAAAAAAGATAAGGAGGCATGGCTTAGGTACAGGAAGCGGGAATCAAGTGAATATTTGGAGATATATAAGATACTGGAAAAGGAAATCAGGAAAAAGCAAAGTGGGCAAGAGATAACCTTGCCTGAGAATATTAAGGTGAATGGAAAGAGTTTCTTTAAGCATATTAAAGGAAAAATAATAACGACAGAGAATAAGACCCAGATGATTAAAGTGGGCATGTATGTGTGGAACTGCAGGATATGGGCAAGATCCTCAACGAATATTTCTTAGCTGTGTTTGCCATGGAGAAAGTCATGAAGATTTGGGAACTTTGGGAATTGAATGTTGATTCCTTGGGAACAGTCCATACCACAGTGAAGGATTTTCAAACGTATTAGAATGTATGAAGGTTGGTAAATCTCCTGGTCCTGACCAGATATATCCAAGAACCGTTCAAGATGCTCGACAATAATATTTGGGGGCCCTGACTGAAATATTTGATTCATCATTAGCCGCAGCTTCATTCACAGAAGACGAGAGGGCAGCAACGGTTGTGCCCATATTCAAGAAAAGATTGCAAAGGAACACTTGAATACTATAGAGCAGAAAGCTGGAAATCGGTGATATGTTAGTTACTGAGTAACATTCTGAGGGATGATAGTCATGCTTGTCGAAAGATTGGGTTTGATGAGGATTAGTCAGAATGGTTTTGGGCGGGGGAGATCAAGCCTCACAAATTTGTTTGAGTTCTTTGCTGATGTTCAAGATCTATGCCCCCTCAATAGGGGCCTCTTGGTTCGAGATCGATCAAAGGACTCGACTAATGCAGTCTGTACAAAAGCAAGTGCCATGAGTTTATTGAATTAAGGTACCTTGATGCAATTCTATCCAGCTACACAGAGGTTGAGGTTTCTGTGTTCTGTGGTTAAGTTGCACAATTACATTTGAAAATTACATATTATTTATATATTTTTAAGAAATAATTCAGCCTTAATTACAAGAAATACCAATCATATTTCATAAGACGATGTGATTTACAGCAAGTTAATCCAATGATATTTCCTGAGAAAGGTTCTTAATTACAAGAAATATCCAATCAACTGTAATATGGTGATATGGTTGAAGACAGGCTCATCCAATAGTATTCTTTGGAAAAGATATTTTATTTACATAAATTGTCATGCCATGTATCAGTTCAGAGTTAGTTCAAATGGTCAATTTATATGTCAGTATTGTCCTCTATTGTCCTCTCATCTTTGAATTTCAGCTTAATTCAGCAAATCAGCAGTCCAGGTTCACAGACCATTTTATAGTATTATTTTTAAATTGAGAAACCATTTTGTGGTAAATAAAAATCTACATACACTTGTTGCCTAAATTCAAATTTTAGATCCTCAAAGTGACCAGGAATATTGATGAGGGCAGGGTGGTAAATATTGTTTTCATGGACGTCAGTAAGGTCTTTGATAAGGTTTCACACGGTAGGCTGCTCTGGAAGCAGAGGGTAATAGTGGAAGGGTGCTTGTTGGACTAGAGACTTGTGACCAGTGGAGTGCAGAGTGACCAGAGAGTAAAATAGGTGATATCACAGACAGTGAGGAAAGTTGTCAAAATTGTAGCAGGAGACCTTGATCAGCTGGGCAAGTGGTCCAACAAATGGCAAATCGAGTTTCAGACAGATAAGTATGAGGTCTTCGACTTTGGAAAGTCAAATCAAGCTAGGGGTTTCATGGTGAATATAAGGGGCTTACAGAGTGTATTGCAATAGAGGGACTTTGGCGTTCATGTGTAGAATTCTCTGAAATTGGAGTCACAGGTAGACAGGGTGGTGAAAAAGGCTTTTGGCACACTGGTTTTCATGAGTCAGGGCATTGAGTGTCGAAGATGGGAAACTATGCTGCATTTGGAGTTTTTTTCTGTTTTGGTCACCTTACTCAAGGATGAATGTTTTTAATCTGGAAAGACTGCAGAAGACATTTACAGTTCTGTTGCCAGAACTTAATACCCTGACATGTAAGGAGAGTTTGGACCAGCTCGGACTTTTTTTCTTTCGAGCACAGGAAACTGAGGAGGGATCACATAGATGTGTGTAATCTCATGATAGACATAGAAATGGTGAATGCACTCAGTTCTTTTCCCAAGGTTGGAGAATCAAGGACGAGACGATATCAGTGAAAGTTTGGAGGGGAAAGTTTTACACAAACCTTGGTATGAGTATGGAATCAAATGCCAACGAAAATGCTTGAGGCGGGTACACTAACGTTTAAAAGGCATTTAGACAAATACATGGTTTTGAAGGATTTCGGAAAGTTCAAGGAAATGAGGTTAGCGATGGTGGACATTTTGCGCAGCATGGACCAGTTTGTGCAGAATGGTGTGTCACGGTGCTTAGGACTCCACGAGTCTGTGACATAAATTATAGACGCCAGGGAAGAAATAATTGTAACTCTATCACACCCCAGGATTATGTTAACTAATAGTGCATTAATGCAGTAAGTAATAATCTCTCATTTCTTCTTAAGTGTTCATACATTTGTAAATCGTCTCTGTTCTCGAATCGTAAACAGAAACTCCACAGCGTAGAACTATTTACACCACTCTGTCCCCATTGGCTACAAAGTACAAGGCAAGAACACTGTGAAATAATCCACAGCCTCTGACAAAGCAGCACACTTTATTGACAACTGGCACATTGAGATCCTCAACTATTAATGAAGTGTGGGAACAGTGTTAGATATCTACACGAAGCAAGATACCAAGACTCCGTCGACAGCACATTGCAAAAGCATGGATTTAACCTTGTAGAAAGATAAACGCAGCAGGTCCACAGGCACAACATCACCTCTAATCTTTTCCTCACTTTGATGAAAGAAACGGCTTCTTCACTACCAATGGTACAAAATGCTAAACAGCTGTCGGCCATCACTATTCGTGATCAACTCCACACACAAATTGAGGCAAGTACAGTAGAGGAATAGGAATAGGACACCCGGCCGTTCTAGTCTGATCCACCATTCAATACATTCGTGGCTCATCTGAAATTCATGTCTTTAGACATGAGAATCGAAAAGGATATAGTCACACAATTTTGATTTTGTATCTACCAAGCTGCATATGAATCGAAGTGAATGAGAGAAAAAAAAGAGAGACATGCAAATACAGGAACAGAGCGAGATAGACCTTGTGTCCGTGTCCATAGCTGTGAAGACCAAGATAGCTTTAAAAATTGGGCTGGCAACTGCTTCATATGTGAGCGGAACTCAATTGACAAACAACGATGATCTTCAAATTTGGAGACAGCGTCCACCTTCTTCTGATGTTCAATTAAGTTAGCATCACTGAATCCACACTGACCAATAGTGCAGGACTAACATTGAGCATAAACTGTGCTCAAACGTCAGCACCATTGTTGATGTATCATAGTAATGGTTCTGCCATTCTCTATAAAAAGTGCTCTGCAGCAACTCCACAGCGCCAAATAGGCGGCAGGGTAGCTCAATGGTTAGCACCGCTGCCTCCCAAAACCAAGGACTTGCATTCAATTTCAGACTTGGGTGACGCTGGAGATTGCACCTTCTTCCTCCATCCATGTGGGTTGCCATTAAGTGCACTGCTTTCCTTCCACAATCCGAAGGATGTACAAGCCAGGTGCTGAGGCCATATTCGATAGTCTGTAGCAACCAGGAATTAGCCATAACCAATGCAGGGATACGGGTAAAGATAGGGAGCTAATCTGAATGATTTACTGCAGTTTAGGGATTCTGTTTTGAATGTCTTTTCCAAGCATGTACTAACCAAAAAATGCAACGAACAAGAAAATCATTCGTAACAAAAATATCAGGAACACAACCACTTGTATGTTTCCTGTGTTATGATGTTGCAGAGTTACTGCACCTTCAATAGAGTTGAAAAACTAGCAAGGACGACCTGACACAGCACACAGTGATCTGAACAAGGTAATAGAGTAACACTTGTTTGAAACAGCTAGGAGCAGCTCGATTATCTTGAAACAAAAATAAATTCAAATTCAGCCCATCAGTTTAAATTATGCCCCAAACTAAAGTCAAATCAAATCTGAATTCATTATTTTGAAAATATTAAAACCAATTAAACAATCCGATCTTTCGGGTTACAAAACAGGACACTTGGAGCAGTTTGAGGGATAGCTGCCAAAAGGCCTACACACATGTAGACGACGAGTTTAAGAGCTCTCCGAGAGGGACCTGTCTGTGGAAGGAGTCTACAGTGGAAAAACTACAAAGGACAGTTGGCAAATCTGATTGTGTTTAGAACGTGCTGTTTTTGTAAAAGTCGCCTCAAGCGACTGTCTGTGTGGAGTTTGCACATTCTCCCCGTGTCTGCGTGGGTTTCCTCCGGGTGCTCCAATTTTCTCCCACAATCGAAAAATTTGTAGAGTGGTGAATTGGCCATTCCAAATTGCCTGTAGTGTTAGGTGAAAGGGTGAATGTAAGGGAATGGGTCTGGGTGAATTGCTCTGTGGTGGGTCGGTGTGGACTTGTTGGGCCGAAGGGCCTGTTTCCACACTGTAAGTAATCTAATCTAATCTAATCTTCATCGGGATTTTTTTTATCAGATTGGTATTGAAGAGTGGGAGACAACAGATAGGTTTAGAGAAAAGAGTTGTAAATAGTTATTGGTTTTAATATTTTCTGTTGAACTTAGAGAAAAATGTTTTTTTTACTTTAAATCGTGGCCTCTGGGACAGTTCTTTGGCTTGCGAATTTTAACAGAATACAACACAGGGTGATTTTTTTCTTTTTTGCTGGTTTACATTAGGAGTGGAGTTTACCCCGTGTTGTAACACCTCCAAGCCGCAAACAATTTTAATTTATTGGTCAAAGTGCTGGTACTGGCTTCCATATCATATTTTATACTGGTACGGGGGCAAGTCCCAGATACAGTCACATAGATGGGTTAAATCCAGGAAATGTAACAGAGGTCGGCAGCTAGTGCAGGAGTCTTCTGTGGCTATCCCCATTTCAAACAAATATGCTGATTTGGAAAATGTAGGGGGTGATGGATTGTCAGGGAAACGTCGCACGAACAGTCAAGTTTCTGGCGTTGAGACTGGGTCTAATCCAATGAGTGGTACATCGAGTTCCAAGAGATCAATTGTGTTGCGGGATTCTCGAGTCCAAGGTACAGACAGACGTTTCTGTGGCCAGCAGCGAAAAATCAGAACGGTGTGTTGCTTCCCTGGTGCCAGATTCAAGGATGTCTCAAAGAGGGTGTAGAATGTTCTCAAACGGGCGAGAGGCCAGGAAGAGGTCATTTTCCACATAGGAACCAATGACAAAGGAAGAGAAAAGATTGAGATTCTGACGGGAGATTGCATAGAGTTTGGCAGGAGTTTAAAAGGGAGGTCCTCAAAGTAGTAATATCTGGATTTCTCCCGGTGTTACGAGCTAGTGAGGGCAGGAATATGAGGATAGAGCAGATTAATGCATGGCTGACGAGCCAGTGTATGTGAGAAGGATTCACATTTTTCGATTATTGGAATCTCTTTTGAGGTAGAAGAAGGACGGATTGCACCTAAATTGGAAGGGGACTAATATACTGGCAGGGAGATTTGCTAGAGCTGCTAGGAGGATTTAAGATAGTAAGGTGTGGGGGTGAGACCCAGGCAGATAGTGAGGAAAAAGATCAATTTGGGACTGGTACAGTTCAGAACAGAAGCAAGTCAAACAGTCAGGGCAGGCAGGGACAAGGCAGGACGAATAAATTAAATTGCATTTATTTCAAAGCAAGGGGCCTAACAGGGAAAGCAGATGAATTCAGGGCATAGTTAGGAACATGGGACTAGGATAACAAAGCAATTACAGAAACATGGCTCAGGATGTGCAGGACTGGCAGCTTAATGTTCCAGGATACAAATGCTACAGGAAGGATAGAAAGGGAGGCAAGAGAAGAGGGGGCGTGTCATTTTTGATAAGGATAGAATTACAACTGTGCTGAGGGAGGATATTCCTTGAAAAACATACAGATAAATTATTTGGGTGGAGCTGAGAAATAATAAAGGGATGATCATCTTATTGGGATTGTATTATAGACCCTCTAATGGTCAGAGGCAAACTGAGAATCAAACATTTAAGGAGATCTCAGCTGTCTGTAAGAATAGCAGGGGGTTATGGGAGGGGATTTTAACTTTCAAACATATTCTGGGACCGCCATAATGTTAAGTGTTTAGATGGAGAGGAAATTTTTAAGTGTGTACAAGAAAATGTTTAGATTCAGTATGTGGATGTACTGACGAGAGAAGGCGCAAAACTTCACCTTCACATGGGAAATGAGGCAGGGCGAGTGACTGAGCTGACAGTGGCTAAGCATTTTGGGACCAGTGAACATAATTCTGTTAGATTTAAAATGGTGTTGGAAAAGGATAGATCAGTATTTACTGTGGAAAAGAATATGTAATATATTAAATATAGGGAAATAGATGGTGACACCTTGCAAAATGTCCCTATTCGAGAGGAGGAAGTGCTTGATGTTTTGAAACGCATAAAAGTGGATAACTCCCCATGACCTGATCATGTGTATCCAAGAACTCGGTGGAAAGCTAAAGAAGTGATTGCTGGATCACTTCCTAAGATATTTGTATCATCGATAGTCACAGGTGAGGTGCTGGAAGACTGGAGGTTAGCTGACGTGGTGCCATGTTTAAGAAGGATGGTAAGGACAAGCCAGGGAACTATAGAGCAGTGAGCCTGACGTTGGTGGTGGGCAAGTTGTTGGAGGGAATCCTGAGGGACAGGACGTACATATATTTGGAAAGGCAAGGACTGATTAAGGATAGTCAGCGTGGTTTTGTGCGTGGGGAATCATGTTTCTCAATCATGAGTGTGTTTTTTGAAGAAATAATAAAGAGGATTGATGTGGGCAGAGTGGTAGATGCGATCTATATGGACTTCAGTAAGGCGTTCGACAAGGTTCCCCACGGGAGACTGCTTAGCAAGGTTAGATCTCACAGAATACAGGAAGAACTAGCCATTTGGATACGGAACTGGCTCAAAGATAGAAGACAGAGGGTTGTGGTGGAGAATTGTTTTTCAGACTAGAGGCCTGCGGTCATTGGAGTGCCAGAAGATCAGTGCTGGGTCAACTACTTTCTGTCATTAACATAAATGATTCGGATGGGAGCATAAGAGGGACAGTTAGTAAGTTTGCAGATGACTCCAAAATTGGAGGTGTAGTGGACAGCGAAGAAGGTTACCTCAGATTACAACTGGATCTTGACCCGATGGGAAAATTGGCTGAGAAGTGGCAGATGGAGTTTAATTCAGATAAATGCAAAGTGCTGCATCTTGGGAAATCAAATCTTAGCAGGACTTATACACATAATGGTAAGGTCCTCGGGAGAGTTGCTGAACAAAGAGAATTTGGAGTGCAGGTTCATAGCTGCTTGAAAGTGGAGTAGCAGGTAGATAGGATAGTGAAGAAGGCATTTAGTATGCTTTCCTTTATTGGTCAAAGTACTGGGTACAGGAGATGGGAGGTCATTCTGCGGCTGTACATGATATTGTTTAGGCCACCGTTCGAATATTGCGTGCAATTTTGGTCTTGTTACTATCGCAAGGATGTTTTGAACTTGGAAGGGCTCAGAAAAGATTTACAAGAATATTTCCAGGTTTGGAGGATTTGAGCTTTAGGGAGAGGCTGAGAAACCTGGGTTTATTTTTTCTCCTGGAGCGTTGGAGGCTGTGGGGTGACCTTATAGAGGTTTATAAAATTATGAGGGGCATGGATAGGATAAATAGACAAAGTCTTTTCCCTGGTTTAGGAGAGTCCAGAACTAGACAGCATAGAATTAAGGTGAGAGGGGTAAGATATAAAAGAGACCTGAGGGGCACCGTTTTCACACAGAGGGTGGTAGGTGTATGGAATGAGCTGCCAGAGGAAGTGTTGGAGGCTAGTACAATTGCAACATTTAAAAGGCATTTGATGAGTATATGAAAAGGAAGGGTTTGGAGGGATATGGGCCAGGTGCTGGCAGGTGGGTGAAGATTTGGTTGGGATATCTGGTCAGCATGGATGGGTTGGACCGAAGGGTCTGTTCCCATGCGGTACATCTCTATGACTCTATGATATCGACTGCAGCAGATATAAACAGGCTGCTCAACTGCACTATTTCAGATACTATAACTTCAAAAGGCATATATTGCCTGGGTTGTTACTTGAAAAAAGGTTGAGACAGAGATTCTGGGCTGTTTTCTCAAAGGCAATAGATGAAGAGCTTGTGATGTCTCGGGATACTTTTAAGAAGTTGGAACAACAGAAGCAGCCTGAAAGAATTGGTAGAGACCCTGCAGAATCAAGGGTTTTGGTTTTTACTTGCAACATTTTACACGGAACCTCGATGGGATGGCGGGATAATAAATGGGAAACTCCAGACCTGATGGTATTCCATGCATTTTTTTCAGAAGGTCTGACATAAATATCCACTGCTCTGGAACATTCTCAAAATTATGTTACTATTGAGGCTCCTGGGAGTTAATTAGAAGTTCTCTTTTTAGTCGTCAAGTCATTTGAAACAGACAGGATAGTAGAGCTGCAGTTTGTTTGTTATTTATGTTTTTATGGGATCTAATATTTTACAGAAATCTGACAAAAGATGAAGTACGCAGAATGATCTCTGACGTGCATTTAGATAAAATGATAAGTGCACAGCTATTTGCTTTCGGAGAGCACTCTGACAGTTTACGAACCTGACAGAGCTGAGACATCAGATTATTCTGAAAAACTATTCCCAGCTCCACACTTTCATCATTCTCGTGATCCTGTGAAAACTAATCAGCTGAAAGCATGGCACTGTGTAATAAGAATCAAAATGCCATACCTGCTTTATTCAGGAAACACTGAGACTGAGTTAAAAATGTGTTGCTGCATAAGCGCAGCAGGACAGGCAGCATCTAAGGAGCAGGAGAATCGACGTTTCGGGCATAGGCACTTCTTCAGGAATGATCCATAAGAAAATGCAGGGAATAAGAAAAACCTATTGGGAGCTCTGTGCAGGCAGTCTAGCAGCAGTCAGGATATGGCAAAGAAATTAAACCAGGCAATAGAAAAGGGATGTCAGAAAAGCACAGCTGTAATAAGCATGGGGAACTTCGATCTGCTGATGGACTGAAAAAAATCACGTTGGGAGTATATGTCAAGAAAAGGATGTGGTGGAGTGTCTAGTCGACTTTTTTGGAGTGGATTGTGGTAAAACCCACTACGGAACGGATAATCCTAGATAGATTAATGTATCATCATGCAGAGAAAATTAGGGATCTGCAGATGAAGGGACCAGTCACCATTACACCCTACAATTTGGGAAGGATAAGATTGAGTAGGATGTAACAGCATTACAATTGAGTAAAGGTGAAAACAAAGACTTGAGGGAGGTCCAGGCCAGAGTACATTTGTACGGGAGTTGGCTGGAAAATGGTGCAGCATTAATTTTGGCGGTAATTGGGAGGCACAGCTGAGATTCCTCTGACGGGAGGGGAGGATAAGGGAACCATGGTTGATGAGCGAATTCGCGGGCAAAGTAAAAGCAAAAAAAAATGCAAATCATATGGTGAGAACTTGCATGAAGCCAGAGAATTATGAAGCATTTAAAAAACAGTACAGGATAAATGAAAGAGTAACATTATGTGGGGAGATGACACATGAAAGTAAGATAGCTTGCACTATAAATGAAGATGGCAACAGATTGCTTTTATCCGTGTCTAAAAATAAGATAGCGGCAAGAATGGACATTGGGACAATGGAAAATGAGGCTGGAGAAGTAGTATAAAGAAATGGTGGATGAATTGACTCTGTACTTTGCGTGAGTTTTCATAGTAGAAGACACACCAACATACTAGAGCATAAAGAGAGTCAGGGAGCAGAGATGAATTTAGTGGCTATCACTGAGGAGAAGGTGAATGAAACGGTCTCAAGAAAGATCAGTCTTCCAGACCAAACAAGCTTCACTTCATTGTTGTGAAGAAGCTAACTGCAGCGATTGTAGAGGCATTCTTGGTGATATTTCAGGTATCACTGGAGTCATGACAGGTCCCAGAAGGCTGGAAAATGGTTAATGTAAGACCATTGCTAAGAGAGGAAAGGAAATAAAACACAAGTATCTTTTGGCTGATTAGTCTCACTTCTATTTGGGAGTGAGTTTGGACTCCATTGTTAGCAATGTGATTGTTATGTACTTGGACAAGCTTAGAAAAATAGAGCGGTGTCAGAACTGCTTCGTCGAGCAGAGTTCATGCCTGGCAATCCATTCAAATTATTGGAGAAGACACCGAGCAAAATAGAGAATAAAGAGCCAGTGAACATGATCTATTTGTATTTCCAGAACGTCTTTGACAGTCTACAACACAGGTGGCGGCAAATAAAATTAGAGCCAATGATGTTAGTTAGTTACCTGAATGAATAAAGGATTGAATGACCGGCAGAATGCAAAGAGGAAGGACAAAGGGGTATTTTTCACAATGGCAGCTGGTGTCGAGTAGAGTTCGGCAGGGGCCAGTAGTGAGACTCCAACTATTTATTTCAAACGTACCCATACCAGACGAACAACCTGAAGGAAGTGCCGATGAGTTCACACAAGACAGAAGGCTACATGGAGGGGCAGGTAGCGCTGAGGAAATGCAGAAACTGTGGAAGCTGTTCTCACATAATCCGTCATTACACATAATTTATTAACAGCATTTCACTCTCCTGGCCAGAACATTATCAACTACTTTGACTGTACAACTTTTCTCTCTCTTTCGGCTCTATCCCCACTTATCTTCTACTTCTTAGCCCCTCCCCAAACCCTGCCTTCTGCAGATAAAACGACATTTCCTCGCAACCATCAGTTCTGAGCAATGGTCACCGAACTAGAACCATGAACACAGATTTCTCTTGGCAGATGCTGCCAAACCTTCTGAGGTTTTCCAGCAACTTCGGTGTTTGAGCATTAAACTTGAACCTGCACATCTGGAAAGCAACAATGTTGATTTAAACAGATTTTCACTGGATCGAAAGAAGCTGAGTCGGGTATTTCAAAGCCGAGGAAACCTTGTGCTGATTTTGGTCATGATGAAGTAGATGGCTACCTCCCGTAATGATAGCAAAGCGCATGTATCTGTGCTGCATTTAGTCATGAAGAACTCAGTCTTAGTGCTTCCCGAATAAAGCAAGAATGGCGGTGTGAATGTTTTCACACAGTGCCATGCTTTCACCTGATTAGTTCTCCCAGGATCAGAAGAATGATGAAAGCGTGGAGCTGGGTTCAGTTTCTCAGAATAATCTGATGCATCGGCTCTGACTAGTTCTAAAACAATGTGCTGTCCTAAGGCCAATAACCGGGCACGTATCATTTTATATAAATGCATGGCAGAGATCATTCTGATTATTTCACTTTTTTGTCAGAATTCTGTAAAAGATGACGTCCCATAAAAACTGAAATGGCGAACAGACTGCAGCTCTACTACCCTGTCTGTTTCAAATGATTTGACAAATTAAAAAATGCGCACTTCTTATTAACTCCCGGGAGTCCCAATATTAACATAAATTTGAAAATGTTTCACAGCAGTGCATGTTTCTGTCAGACCTTCTGAAAGAAATGCATGGAATACCATCAGATCTGGGGTTCCCATTTATTGTCCCACCCACCCATCGGGGTTCCGGGTGAAATGTTGCAAATATTTCCTATCTGTGGGGATCAACAGCATTACTGAACTGTTGCTTCGATTGCAGCTGGAAACTCTATTTTTTCCTCAAAATTGCAGGCATATTTTCTCACATTTAATTGCATGTATTCTCGCAACAGGACAGTTCGATCTTTTGGCTCAGATCAAGTGTCCGTTCTTACCAGAACGGGTATCCAGTTGCGAGTAATCAGAGCTAGTTGAGATCATTGCTGGATACTGATTAGAGTTGGACGATCGTTTGGTTGTGCTGACCTGCTCTTGGTGGCTGGCCTAAGGCTAATGTCAATTCCGGAAATAGCCAACCAAGAGCTATGGCCTGAGCAGCCACACGCAGCCCAGGCCAGGGGATTCGGAGCACAGTCAGGGTAACTGTGAAGAAGGTGGAGGAGTGTACACCAGTCGATCTGACAGTGGTTGTGAAAAACTTTCCGCTCGACTGCTGTGGTTTCCAAGCTGCCGATATCTACTGTGGAGGAGACGTGACTGCCACACACCTCCTTCTTAAATCTGCCTATGCAAAGGGTGTCTGGAGAGGAATGCAGTGGTGTTTGTCGAGGTTCATCCCGAGCAACCCGTGACACGGGGCTCAGTTCTCCGTTGGCCTGTTTTCCGGGACACACACAAGCACGGAGGATCATCCCAAAACCTGCTGGTCTTCCAGCTGAAGGAGTTGATGCCGACTGAGTGTTGCAGACTGGCACATTTCAACGTCAGGACTACGTGCTGAGGGACATACTGAAGCTTGGGGCAGCTGCTGCCAAGGCGCGGTTAGGTCTGCCCTGTCTATGAAAAACGACGGGCCCACTCAATAATTGGGCTCCACTGACGCCTCAGCTAAACATCTGGATAGTCAACATATAGACTTGTATATACAAACGACTCAGTCTGATCTGAGGATGGAAAGAAATGCAATATATTCATATGAATGGCATCACTAATTGTACAGATACCAAAATATTTTTATGAATAAAGTATATTTTTGAAATAAAAAAAATCTACTGCCTGCAGGATTTTCCCAGTGCCGGGCTACTTCAATGTGACCTTCAGGAATGTGAGTAACTCCTGAAGGTAGTTAAGGAGAAAGAAGGGGAGACTCTGTTCTCCATCCTGTGTCTGGTACCGTTGTGTGGAGTAGGGTTGTTACCGTGTATATGTAGAACACCCACGTCCCAGCAGCTGATGATCTGACCTTCCAGGGAAGATATATGCAGGTGGAAGGAGACAGCACAGATGTTGTAGACCCGTTTGGAATCTGGACCAGCAAGAGGCAGGTCAAGGTGGCCCTGAGTGTCACTGCCAGTTGAAACATCCTCCACCCACCTTCCACCTTCGTAATTGGAGGGAGCAGGGGCTACCTAACATACACAGGGCAGTCTAAAGTGTGCCGAACCTGTGGGAGATCAGGACACACGTCAGCGGTTTGTAAGGCAATCTTCTGTCGGAAGTGCAAGCAGGAGGGTCTCCTGAACAAGGACTGTCAGGAGGTAAAGAGCTGCAACCTGTGAGGATAGGAGGGTCACATGTACAAGGCCTGCCCAAGACGCAGTGGCGGGGTGGGGGTGGGCTGCTGATTACACACCTTTATCCGGAGGTGGCAATGTGAGCCGTGGACCACCAAAGACCAGCAAGGTACCACCAAACAGCAGGGGAACGGAGTCTAGCTGCACCCAGGAGGAAGAACAGGCTGGAGCAGAGCAGACAGCAGACAGCATGGAGACACAGCAGCTGACCCAAGCTCCAGTTGGACAGACGGCGACAATAAGGGAGGAGGAAATGAAGGAGGCAGGGAAGTGGAAACCTGTGAAAATCAGGAAGAGGAAAACTCGTGTGAGGTCCCCAGAGCCTCACACGAAATATGGAAAAGACAGCTGCATGGGGAGGATACGGGCAGCTCTTCAGATGGTGAAGATGGGGGCAAGGAGGTTCATGGAGGGCAGTACACCCCAACTGGGAAACGACAGACTCTTTCACGTGACTGGTAAAGCCCACACGCCCCACCTGTTCAGAACCAGGAGGTACCCACTGACCTCCAGGTAACTTGGAATCGCAAATTTCTGGCAGCCCCACTGTCAGACACTGAACTGGACTCTGTGGACCCTAGTGTCAGCCTGATGACACCAAAATGGGGGCTAAAATTGCCAGTATTAATGTGTAGCGTTAAATCGTTGACGTGATGTGTTTCTACTTTGGCCTTCCTAACCAGTGTTAAAGCTGCTGTCCTGTTTCTGCAGGACTGTGGGATACTGCACCTCCACACCTACAGGAGGTTGTTGATCTTGTGGGCCCACAGGCCATCAGTTTGGTCGGGGGACAATGATAACTGTTCCTCAGGCCTGGATATCCTGGTGCGAAGAGACACCTTCACCATATCTGAGGCTAAGGAGTTTTTGGGTGGGTGCCTCCTCGTCAGTTATCTCATGTACAGGAATGCTCCCCTGAGATTGATAAATGTGTACGCCCCAGCGGAGAAGAGGGAATGGTTGGCTGTTTTGTAGCAGCTCCCACTGTTGCTGGCTACATCCAGGCAGGTCATTCTGACCGGAGACTTCAACTCCATCATTGATGATCCGGCGGTTGGGGTTGGGGACAGTAAACTGGACGCCACATCCACAATCCTGATGGAAACGGTCAAAGATGCCAAGCTGCGCGTAGCTACACCTGGTCACGGGCAGACAGGTCTATCCGCTCAAGGACAGTTTACCTGTTTGTGTCCCGAACGTTCTCGGACAGATCCACCGACATCAAGACAGTGTTCTTCTCTGACCACTGCCTTCTGCTGGCCGACTGTCACCTACAGGACACGCAGCGGGCTGGTAAGGGTACGTGGAAGCTGAAAACAAAGTTATTGACCCCAGGAAACATTGAGGAGCTCAAGAGGGATTACGCAAGTTGGTGAACCGAGAAGCTCGTCTTTGAGTCTCCAGCGGACTGGTGGGAAACGGCAAAAGGGAACATCAAGAGGTTCTTCATCCTCAAAGATGTTCCGGAAGCGAGAGAGAGGTAGGGAAAACTGTCCCAACTCCAAGAAGTTATGCAGAACTTGCTCCTGCTGCAGACGATGGGGGTTGATGTCACAGAGGATATCCAGGAGATGAAGGGCCAACAAGCCTCGCTGTGTGTGTTGGAGGCATCCACGATAATCTTTCAGTCCATGGTCCACATAGTGGAGCAGGACGAGACATGCTCGCATTTCTTCTTCCAGAAGGTGCACAAGGAGAGCTCCGTGCTCAGCAGCCTGAAGGAACAAGATGGCTCGATAATGTCATCTCAGGCTGACATCATGAGGATCAGCAAATCATTCCATGCCAGTCTGTATGTCTCGAAGACAACTGACAGCGCAGCCTCCCAGTCGTTCCTGTTCTCTATCATGGGGGTCTTAGACAACAGAACACGGGAGAGGCTGGACCTGCCGTTATCTCTGGATGAGCTGACCAAAGCCCTTGAGTGCCTTGAAAAGAATAAAATGCCCAGAAACGACGGCTGGAAAATGTCGAGTTCCATTCTGCTTTAAGGATTTTGATTGGCCAGGACCTGCTGGAGGTTTATGCCAGTATGCTTCCTCTGGTGCCATGAGTGAATCCATGAGGAAAGGCATCATCACCCTTATCATCTATAAGCATAAGGGGGAGAGGGAGGAAATTTGAAATTGGCGAGCAATCTCATTGCTAAATGGAGATTACAAAATCTTGTTAAAGGTTATTGCCAACCGGGTCAAGTGTGCTCTGGGATCGGTGATTCACGCTGACCAAACCTGGGCTGGACCAGGCAGGAAGATCGCTGTGAGTCTCGCACTCATCAGGGAAACAATTGTCTACATGAAGGACAGGGGTGTGGATACCTGCCTCTTCAGCCTGGAGCAGGACAAAGCCTTTGACAAGATATTGCTCACGTACATGAGAGATGTTCTTTCCAAAATGGGCTTTGGGGAGGGAATCTGCAATTGGATCGACACCAGCATGGTGCAGTCTCAATCTTTGAATGGAAATCAGACAGCTTTCCAGTCAGATCTGGAGTCAGGCTGGGTGCGTTCTCTTTCCTGCCTTGTTTGTGTGCTGCATAGAGCCATTTGCCAAGTCCATCAGGAAGGATGCAAGCCTGAGCAGGGTGACTATTTCTGGCAGTGTGGGCTGACAGTTTAAGGTTTTCTTGTGCATGGATGATGTCGCCGTTTTCTGATCAGATCCGCTGTCCGTGCACAGATTCATGTGAATCTGTGACCAGTTTGAACAGGCCTCAGGGGCCAAGGTAAACTGAGGCAAGAGTGAGGCCATGCTCTTTGTGAACTGCGCCGACCAATCCTCCATCCCCTTCACCGGCAAGACTGACCACCTGAAAGTGCTGGGTATTTGGTTTGGATGGATGGGGAATGCGCCAAGTATTGGGAGGAGTGTATCAGTAACGAGGCAGAAACTGGGCAGATGGGAACAACGGTCGCTCTCCATCCCGGGTAAAAACCTCGTCATCAGGTGTGAGGTACACTCAGTATTGTTATATGTGGAGAAAGTGAGGACTGCAGATGCTGGAGATCAGAGCTGAAAATGTGTTGCTGGAAAAGCGCAACAGGTCAGGCAGCATCCAAGGACCAGGAGAATCAACGTTTCGGGCATGAGCCCTTCTTCAGAATGAAGAAGGGCTTATGCCCGAAACGTCGATTCTCCTGCTCCTTGGATGCTGCCTGACCTGCTGCGCTTTTCCATTGTTATATGTGGCACAGGTCTTGCCTATTCACAAAACCTGCACTGTTGTAGTCACCCGGGCCATCTTCCACTTCATATGGAGATCAAAGATAGACCGGGTCTGAAGGGACACCATGTATAAAGGTCTGGGCAACGGGGGAAACAACGACCAAATGCCGCCCTCACCCTGATGACCTTCTTTGTGTGTGGCTACATCAAACTGTGCGTGGATCTCCGGCAAACAAACACCATGTGTCAATACGTACCGAGATTCTACCTGTCCCCAGTGTTGCCAAGGATGGGCTTGACCTCGTTGCTGCAGAACACTCCAAATAGTTGGACTGTTCCACATCACCTGTCCTTCGTGGAGAAATTTATGAAGGAAAATGCCTTGACCACAAGTCCTTCAGGAAGTGGTCAGTAGGCAGTGTCCTCGAGAAAAGGAGAGGGTGCATACTGTTGAGCATTTCCCTGGGCAGACTATCAAAGTCATTTGGCAGAATGCCTCATCACTAGAACTTTCAAACAAGCACCAAGACATGGCTTGGCTGGTGGTGAGAAGGGCTCTGCCTGTGAGATCCTTTATGCACACCCGGACTCTCTGCCCCACTGCCCGCTGCCCTCAAAGTGACTGTGGAGGATTCGAGACTGTCACATACTTCCTTCCAGAATGTGCCTATTCAAAGGAAATCTGGAGAGGAATGCAATGGTGTTTGTCAAGGTTCATCCCGAGCAGCTCTGTGACCCAAGACTCCATGCTCTATGGTCTGTTGCCTGGGCCACACTGAGACCAACATCAACTATGCCTGGCGGATCATCAACTCAGTGAAAGACACTCTTTGGTCTGCCCGAAACCTGTTGGTCTTCCAGTTGAAGGAGTTGATCCCGACTGAGTGTTGCAGACTGGTACATTCCAACGTCCACGACTACGTGCTGAGGGATGCACTGTAGCTTGGGACAGCTGCCGCCAAGGTGCAGTGGGGAAAGACCACTGTGTAAGGTCTGCATGCCTAAGGAGAACGGGGCTCCCCCCCACACCCCAATATTTTGGCTCCACTGATGCCTCAGCTAAACGCCAAGAGGCTGGATAGTTAATACACAGATTTGTAAATAAAAATGACTCAGTCTGTTTTCTGTATGTAAAGACATGTAATGTATACATATGAATAGAACATAGAACATAGAACAGTACAGCACAGAACAGGCCCTTCAGCCCAAGATGTTGTGCCGACCACTGATCCACATGTATGCATCCTCAAATTTCTGTGACAAATGATATCACCAATTGTGCAGATATCAAAAGATTTCTATGTATAAAGTATATTTTGGAAATAAATTAAAAAAATTACAGTTACTTCAATGTAACTACTGTACAGTTAGTCCCACAACATAATTGCTCGGTCTTACCAACATTAAGATGATATGTAATAATAATATTTCCTGCATTTGCTAAAATAAGAGATGATATCAATTACATAATTAACAGTTTTTAATCTCATCATCATATTTTAACAATATAATCTGTTTCACTTCATATCTTTAATGCTATTCTATCTTCCCCCTCACATGCATTTCACCGGACTTGGTTCATTATTGTCCCATTTGTGTCTAATATCTCTCAATCTAAATATAAATTGACTACCGTATTTCATTGTCAGTGTGGGCATAGTATTATTGTACTTCACGATATAAAAGTAATATTGTTACACTGTGTATTCCTATTGTGTGTTAATGATAGGGAACTTACTGTAATGATATCTCCATTGTGGCCATGCACACCAATCCCCGATTCAAAGAACAAAGAAAAACAAAGACAATTTACTGCCCAGGAACAGGCTCTTCGGCCCTTCAAGCCCGAGCTGATCAAAATGTACTGTCTAAATCTGTCGGTCAATTCCTAAGCATTTGTATCCCTCTGCTCCTCACCTACTCATGCATCGATACAGACGCATCTTAAATAAATCTACCGTGCCTGTCTCTACCACTGCTGCTGGCAACACGTTCCAAACGCCCACCACCTTCTGTGTGAAGTACTTGCCGCATGTATCCCCCTTAAACTTTCCACCACTCACCTTGAAAGCATGACCTCTGGTTATTGAATCCTTCACCCTGGGAAAAAAATCTTGTCTCTATCCACCATGTTTATACCCTTGATGATTTTGTAAACATCAGTCAGGTTCCCCCTCAATCTCATTTTCTTGAGTGAAAATAAACCTCACCTACTCAACCTCTCTTCAAGCAGGATTCATCCCTGCTTCGTTAGAATAGTGTACATTAAATTCTAGTATGTCATTTATTTCAGAGAATTTCCATTGTTTCCTTGTGAAAATTAATGTCCACTGTCCTTTTCACACTTATGCTATTGATAAATTAACTCACCTGGTCTATCCTTGTGCATTTGGTACGAGGCAACTTTTTTTTTTCTCCAATTGCTTTGTGTTAATTAATGATTCATAATTAGTTGAATCTCTGGTGTGTCAGTTTTGTTTATTTCATTTCACCCAACATTGTAGGATGAAGTTAATATTTTACATAAACAGTACTTTGCAGAACCACAGAACAGATCCATTACAGCAGCCTGCTCTTCTCAATCTGAGTTTATCATCTGCCAATTCGACATTTTCAGATCTCTATCCCAGAGTGATTGTAATTTTCAAAGGTAGTGCTCAGCTTTACCATTGAATACTCCCAAATATTTCCTCACCAATGTCAGTGAATTTCTTTTTCAGCACTCAGACTATTGTCCTACTGGAAAAGGAACAAGTCTGCAACATTGAACTGTACTGAGTCTCTTCCATTGTTTATTCACAGAATGAACCTAACATTGACGAGACCAACATTTGGATGGCATTCCAATCGGCTAAGTAGAAGGTGTTGTGACACCCACAGTGCTGTCAGGGATGGTGTTCCAGGATATGGAAGAAAGCAACAGCAATGGAAACTGACAGCGAGTGTTCTCTAGATGCATTCTCTGATGTCATTTCTGAATTCCAGACTTGGTTATTCTACTAATTACCCACATCTGTATTTGGTATAATTATTTCCTGTGCAATTTGTCTTGTGTATTTCACAGTTCCCAATTGTATTTTAGGGGGGCTTCTGTTGTATTTTCTGTTTTGCCACATCTCTCATCCTCTCTCTGCCTCCCTTTATTTCATGAGTCTGGTAGTGACAGTGATCCTGTACAGATGAAAATGCGGTCTGCCAGAGTGTTTCACGTGTTAGCTGTTCTCCATGGCAGTGACAGGTCTCCTGGTCATGGTCACGATTGTGATATTAAACAGGGTCGCTGGCATTTACTTCTAATTTAGTTTCCTACCTATCACATCAATTTTCAGTTTCCTTACGGCCTTAGATTAGCTCCTATGGAAAGTTCTACCTGGTCAGCAGCCGCTTTCATAGAGTCATAGAGTCAAAGAGATATACCGTATGGAAACAGACCCTTCACTCCAACCCGTCTGTGCTGACCAGATACCCCAACCCAATCTAGTCCCACCTGCCAGCATCCGGCCCATATCCCTCCAAACCCTTCCTATTCATATACCGATCCAAATGACTCTTAAATGTTGCAATTGTACCATCCTCCACCACAAACTCTGGCAACTCATTCCATACACGTACCACCCTCTGCGTGAAAACGATGCCCCTTAGGTCTCTTTTATATCTTTCCCCTCTCAGCCAAAACCTATGCCCTCTCGTTCTGGACTCCCCGACCCCAGGAAAAAGACTTTGCCTATTTATCCTATCCATGCCCCTCATAATTTTGTAAACCTCTATAGCTCACACCTCAGCCTCAACGCTCTAAGGAAAACAGCCCCAGCCTGTTCAGCCTCTCCCTGTAGCTCAGATCCTCCAACCCTGGCAAAATCCTTGTAAATCTTTTCTGAACCCTTTCAAGTTTCACAACATCTTTCCGAGAGGAAGGAGACCAGACTTGCACGCAATATTCCAACAGTGACCGAACCAATGTCCCGTACAGCCGCAGAATGACCTGCCAACTCCTGTATTCAATACTCTGACCAATAAAGGAAAGCATACCAAACGCCTTCTTCACTATCCTATCTACCTGCGACTCCACTTTCAAGGAGCTATGAACCTGCACTCCAAGGTCTCTTTGCTCAGCAACACTCCCCAGGACCTTACCATTAAGTGTATACGTCCTGTTAAGATTTGCTTTCCCAAAATGCAGCACCTCGCATTTATCTGAATTAAACTCCATCTGCCACTTCTCAGCCCATTGGCCCATCTGGTCCAGATCCTGTTGCAATCTGAGGTAACCCTGTTTGCTGTCCACCACACCTCCAATTTTGGTGGCATCTGCAAACGTACTAACTGTACATCTCATGCTCGCATCCAAATCATTTATGTAAATGGCAAATAGTAGAGGGCCCAGCAGAGATCCTTGTGGCACTCCACTGGTCACAGGCCTCCAGACTGAAAAACAACCCTCCACCACCACCCTCTGTCTTCCATCTTTGAGCCAGTTCTGTATCCAAATGGCTAGTTCTCCCTGTATTCCATGAGATCTAACCTTGCTAATCAGTCTCCCATGGGGAACCTTGTTGAAAGCCTCAGTGAAGTCCATGTAGATCACATCTACTGCTCTGCCCTCATCAATCTTCTTTGTGACTTCTTCAGAAAACTGAATCAAGTTTGTGAGACATGATTTTTCACGCACAAAGCCATGTTGATTATCCCAAATCAGTCCTTGCCTTACCAAGCACATGTACATTCTTTCCCTCAGGATTCCCTCCAACAACTTGCCCATCACCGACGTCAGGCTCACCGGTCTATAGTTCCCTGGCTTGTCTTTACTGCCCTTCTTATGCAGTGGTACCACGTTTGCCAACCTCCAGTCTCCCGGCACCTCACCTGTGACTATCGATGATACAAATATCTCAGCAATGTCCCACCACTCACTTCTCGAGCTTCCCACAGAGTTCTCGGGTACACCTGATCTGATCCTGGGCATTTATTCACTTTAAACCTTTCAACGCGTCCAGCAATTCCTCTTCTATAATCTGGACATTTTGCAAGATGTCACCATCTATTCCCCTACAGTCTATATCTTCCATATCCTTTTCCACAGTAAATACTGATGCAGAATATTCATTTCGTATCTCCCCCATTTTCTGTGGCTCCACACAAAGGCCACCTTGCTGATCTTTGAGGGGCCGTATTCTTCCCTAGTTATCCTTTTGTCCTTAATATATTTGTAAAAACCCTTTGGATTATCCTTAATTCTATTTGCCAAAGCTATCTCATATCCCCGTTCTGCCCTCCTGATTTCCCTCTTAAGTATACTCCTACTTTCTTTATACTCTTCTAAGGATTCACTTGAACTTTCCTGTCTATACCTGACATATGCTTCCTTCTTTTTTAGAACCAAACCCTCAATTTCTTTAGTCATCCAGCATTCCCTTTACCTACCAGCCTTACCTTTCACCTTGACAGGAATATACTTTCTCTGGATTCTTGTCATCTCATTTCTGAAGGCTCCCATTTTCCAGATGTCCCTTTACCTGCGAACATCTGGCTCCAATCAGCTTTCGAAAGTTCTTGCCTAATACCGTCAAAATTGGCCTTTTTCCGATTTTGAACTTCAACTTTTAGATCTGGTCTATCCTTTTCTATCACTATTTTAAAACGAATAGAGGTATGGTCACTGGCCCCAAAGTGCTTCCCCACTGACACCTCAGTCACCTGCCCTGCCTTATTTCCAAAGATTAGGTTAAGTTTTGCACCTTCTTTAGTAGGTATATCCACACACTAAATCCAGAAAATTGTCTTGTACACACTTAAGAAATTCCTCTCCATGTAAACCTTTAACACTATGGCAGTCCCAGTCGATGTTTGGAAAGTTAAATCCCCGACAATAACTACCCTATTATTCTTAAAGCTAGCTGAGATCTCCTTACAAGCTTGTTTCTCATTTTCCCTCTGAGTCTTGGGGGGTCTATACTACAACCCCAATCAGGTGATCATCCCTTTCTTATTTCTCAGTTCCACCCAAATAACTTCCCTCGACGTATTTCCGGGAATATCCTCCCTCAGCACAGCTGTAATGCTATCCCTTATCAAAAATGCCACTCCCCCTCCTCTCTTGCCTCCCTTTCTACCCTTCCTGTCGCATTTGCATCCTGGAACATTAAGCTGCCAGTCTTGTCCATCCCTGAGCCATGTCTTCGTAATGGTATGATATCCCAGTCCCATGTTCCTAACCATGCCCTGAGTTCATCTGCCTTCCCTGTTCGGCCCCTTGCATTTAAATAAATGAAGTTCAATTTATTAGTCCTACCTTGTCCCTGCCTGTCCTGACTGTTTGACTCACTTCTGTTCCCTGCTGTCCCCGTCTCAGGTCGCTCTCTTTCTTCAATATCTGCCTGGGTCCCACCCCCCCACACCCCCAGCTCACTAGTTAAAATCCTCTCAAGCAGTTCTAGAAAATTTCTCTGCCAGAATATTAGTCCCCTTCCAATTTAGGTGCAATCCTTCCTTTTTGTTCATGTCACTTCTACTCCTAAAAGAAATTGCAATGATCCAAAAAATGTGAATCATTCTCCCATACACCAGCTCCTCAGCCATGCATTCATCTGCTCTATCCTCCTTTTCCAGCCCTCACTAGCTCGTAGCACTGGGAGTAATCCAGATATTACTACCCTTGAGGACCTCCTTTTTAAATTTCTGCCTATCTCTCTGTAATCTCCCTTCAGTGTCTCAACATTTTTCCTTCCAATGTCGTTGGTTCCAATGTGGACAATGACCTCCTGCTGGCCCCTCTCCCCCGTGAGAACATTTTGCCCCTTCTCTGAGACATCCTTGATCCTGGCACCAGGGAAAAAAACACACCATTCTGCTTTTCCTCTGCTGGCCACAGAAACGTCTGTCTGTACCTGTGACTACTGAATCTCCTAACACAATTGTTCTCTTGGAAGCCGACATACCCCTCGTTGCATTAGACCCAGTATCAATACCAGAAACTTGGCTGTTCGTGCTATATTCCCCTGAGAATCCATCACCCCCTACATTTTCCAAAACAGCATACCTGTTTGAAATGGGTACATCCACAAAAGACTCCTGCCTACCTCTCTTACCATTCCTGGAGTTTCCCCATCTATGTGACTGTATCTGAGACTTTCCCCACTTCCTATAACTGCCATTCGTCACATGCTGATGCAAATTCCTGATCGCTTCTATCTGTCTCTCCAACCGATCCACTCAATCTGATAAGATTCGCATTCAACAGCATTTATGGCAGTTGTAATCCGCAGTACCTCTTAAACTCTCTTTAAACTCCCACATCTGACAAGAAGTACAAATTGCTGCAACGGCCATTTTTGCTCCTTCACAATTTACAGACCCAGAGAATAACAGCGTCTTATTCGTCTACAAAGACTGACCCAGGTTAAATTACTAGATTTGGCTTATATTTTAAGTTTAATCAATAGACCTATCTCCAAAAACATATAATCAAGAAAGAACCCACTGTACTCACTACTGCAGCCTTTCTCTTGGACAGACTTAAAACAACAATTAACTTATGTCATTCTGTGCTGTGAAATTCGCCCAACAGTTTCTCCAAGATCAGTTGTGAATTTCACTGTTTGTTAATTTTCCCAGATGCACTCCGATGTCCAGGGATAAACGAATTCAAACAGCAAAGGCGGTAATTGTGCAGGTTCTCTCTCTCGCTCGCTCTCTCCTGCACTGTCCTCACCATGTGCTTCCTTTGTCTGCTCTTCTCCCTTTTAAACTGTTGTTTTGCCTTTTTTTTCCAAAGTTCCAAAACAATGCAACAGCATATAAAACAGTAATTGCTGCTCCTGGAATTCAAGGAAATGACTTCCAGCATCTAAAATACTTCAAAAAAGAAGCAGTTCATACTGCCAGAAAGTTTTCCTGTCCTCCATCTTCGATTACCCAGACCTTTGATGCATTCGTGGAAATTTGCTCCCAAAAGCTAAGAGCAAAATATTGCACTGAAAAGATAGCGGTCTATGTCAGAGGAATTATAATCGTGCTTACCTGTGTTCCAAACTCTTTCATATATTTTGTGGGTGAACCTGTTCACATATTAAATTATATGTATGCAATATATATGTATACATTTTTGTATAATATGTATGGTATTATATGTATGTATTATGATATTAAGAAAATCACTGATGTATTGTCCCCATCCGTATGTAAGGATACTAGTGACTGCCAGACTACTCAGATCCTTTGGCATCATGGTAGCCCACAAACCTACCAACACACTCTCTCTCTCACTAGTATCCTCACATACAGTTGAGGGAAGACACCACTTCGACTGGGACAATACATCTATCCTAGGACAAGCCAAACAAAGACATGCTCGAGAATTCCTAGAAGCATGACATTCAAACCAGAACTCTGTCAACAACCAAGTCGAGTTAGACCCCATCTACCACCCCAGAAAAGAAACAGGAAGTGACTTCACCACAGGAAATGACACCATCAAAGGAAACGACATCACCAACCCAATGAAACCCAAACATAAAAATAGAAAGCAGGAAGTTTCAGCATTACTTTGCATAAAGTCCACTGAAGATGTTACTGAGTAAGGTAATGAAACGTCTGGAAATGAACCTCACAGCTCTGCGAGCAAACCTACATTCAATTCCTAGTCTATTGACAACCACCACATCTTATTAAAGATTAAGATTTCAAAAATTCAAAGTTTAACATGTATTTTTCTTGTTCATGGCACACAAAACACAACTTCAAAGATGCATGCATTCAGAATTAATGTGCACAAAGTCAGTGAATGTATCACTAATACATTTGGAACACATGTCCGTCAATCTTAACTTGCTATTTTGCCAACAATCCGGAGGGCACTGGAGGTGAGGTTCAAGTTGAAATGAACAGGTGCAGACTCGTCACAGGAAGGACTTCATTTCGATGGAGACATAGAGATGTAGAGCATTGGAAACAGACCCTTCGGTCGAACACGTCCATGCCGACAAGATATCCAAAACCAATCTTGTGCCACCTGCCAGAACCCGGCCTATATCTTCCAAATCGTTCCTATTCATATACCCGGCCAAATATCTCTTAAATTTGTATGTCTATATCTTTCATCATTTATTTATTCAGGTGATGTGAGCATTGGTGATAAGGAGAGTCTCCTTCAATTAGGCAAAAAAAAATGACTACAGATGCTGGAAACCAGATTCTGGATTAGTGGTGCTGGAAAAGCACAACAGTTCAGGCAGCGTCTGAAGAGCAGTAGAGTTGACGTTTCGGGCAAAAGCCCTTCATCAGGAATACAGGCAGAGTGCCTAAAGGGTGGAGAGATAAAAGAGAGCAGGGTGGGATTGTGGATAATGTCACATAGAGTACAATAGGTGAGTGGGGGAGGGGATGAAGGTGATAGGTCAAGGAGGAGGATAGGTGGAAAAGAAGATAGGCAGGTAGGACAAGTCATGGATACAGTGCTTTGCTGGAAGTTTGGAACTGGGGTGAGGTGGGGGAAGGCAAAATGATGAAACTGTTGAAATCCACATTGATGCCATGGGGTTGAAGTGTTCCGAGGTGGAAGATGAGGTGTTCTTCCTCCAGGCATCAGGTGGTGAGTGAGCGGTGGTGAAGAAGCCCCAGGGCCTCCATGTCCTCAGCAGAATGGGTGGGGGAGTTGAAATGTTGGGCCACAGGGCGGTGTAGTTGATTGGTGCGGGTGTCCCAGAGATATTCCTTAAAGTGCTCTGCTAGGAGGCATCCAGTCTTCCCAGTGTAGAGGAGACAGCATCGGGAGCAACGGATACAATAATTGATATTGGTGGATGTGCAGCTAAAACTTTGATGTATGTGGAAGGCTCCTTTAGGACCTTGGATGGAGGTGAGGGAGGAGGTGTGGGCGCAGGTTTTGCAAATCCTGCGGTGGCAAGGGAAGGTGCCAGGAGGGGTGGGTGGGCTGTAAGGGGGGGGGGGGGGGCGTGGACCTGACCAGGTAGTCACGGATGGAACAGCCTTTGCGGAAGGCAGTAAGGGGTGGGGAGGGAAATACATCCCTGGTGGTGGGGTCCGTGTGGAGGTGGCGGAAATGTCGGCGGATGATTTGGTTTATGCGAAGGTTGTCGGGTGGAAGGTGAGCACCTGGGGCGTTCTGTCCTTGTTATGGTTGGAGGGGTGGGGTCTGAGTGCAGAGGTGCGGGATGTGGACGAGATGCGTTGGAGGGCATCTTTGACCATGTGGGAAGAGAAATTGCGCGCTCTAAAGAGGGAGGCCATCTGGTGTGTTCTGTGGTGGAACTGGTCCTCCTGGGAGTAGATACGGTGGAGGCGGAGGAATCAGGAATATGGGATGGCATTTTTTCAGGAGGTAGGGTGGTAAGAGGTGTAATCCAGGCATCTGTGGGAATCGGTGGTTTTGTACAAAATGTTGCTGTCAAGTCGGTCATCAGTAATGGAGATGGAGAGGTCCAGGAAGGGAAGGGAGGTGTCACAGGTGGTCCAGGTAAATTTAAGATCAGGGTGGAATGTGTTGGTGAAGTTGATGAATTGGTCAACTGCCTTGCGGGAGTACCAGGTGGCGCCAATGCAGTCATCAATGTAATGGAGGAAGAGGTGGGGAGTGGTGCCGGTGTAATTATGGAAGATGAACGGTTTTACGTAGCCAACAAAGAGACAGGCATAGCTGGCGCCCATACGGGTGACCATGGCTACCGCTTTGGTCTGGAGGAAGTGGGAGGATTCGAAGGAGAAATTATTAAGGGTGAGGACCAAACAAATGAGAGTGTCGGTGGAAGGATACTGTTGGGGCCGTCGGTAGAGGAAGAAACGGAGGGCTTGGAGGCCCTGGTCATGGCGGATGGAGGTGTAGAGGCTGGATTTCCATGGTGAAGATGAGGCATTGTGGGCTGGGGAAACGGAAGTCTTTTGGAGCAGGTGGAGGGCATTGGTGGTGTCTCAAACGTATGTGGGAAGTTCCTGGACTATGGGGAATAGGACAGTGTCGAAGTAGGTAGAGATGAGTTCAGTGGGGCAGGAGCATGCTGAGACAATGGATCGGCCAGGGTGTCAGGCTTGTGGATCTTGGGAAGGAGGTAGAACTGGGCAGTGTGGCACTGCCAGACTATGAGGTTGGAAGCTGTGGGTGGGAGATCTCCTGAGGTGATGAGGTTCTGTATGATCTGGGAGATGGTTTGGTGATGGGGGGTGGGGTCATGGTCGAGGGGGTGGTAGGAAGTGGTGTCCTCGAGTTGGCGTCTGGCTTCAGCAGTGTAGAAGTCAGTGCGCCAGACTACCACCTTTATCTGCTGGCTTGTTGGTGATGTCGTGATTGGAGCAGAGGGATTGGAGGATTGCGCGTTGTGAGGGTGAGAGATTGGAGTGGGGGTGGGGTGGGTGTCACGGTGGTACAGTGGTTAGCACTGCAGCCTCACAGCGCCAGAGACCCGGGTTCAATTCCCGCCTCAGGCAACTCTCTGTGTGGAGTTTGCACATTTTCCCCGTGTCTGCGTGGGTTTCCTCCGGGTGCTCCGGTTTCCTCCCACAATCCAAAAATGTGCAAGTCAGGTGAATTGACCACGTTAAGTTGCCCGTAGCGTTAGGCGAAGGGGTAAATGTGGGGGAGTGGGTCTGGGTGGGTTGCGCTTCGACGGGTCAGTGTGGACTTGTTTGGCCAAAGGGCCTGTTTCCAAACTGAAATCTAATCTAATCTAATCTAGACTGGTTGAGGCGGTTAATGTCCCGGTGGCAGTTGGAGATGAGGTCGAGGGCGGGTAATAGGCCAGCACAGGGTGTCCAGGTGGATGCACTGTGTTGGAGGTGGGCAAAGGGGTCCTCGGATGGTGGGTGGGAATCCTGATTGTGAAAGTAAGCTTGGATGCAGAGGCGGAGGAAGAAGTGTTAGACGTCACGGCGTGTACTAAATTCATTGATGCGTGGGCGCAGGGTGATGACGGTGAGTCTTCTGCTGAGGACTGATCGTTTGTCCTCCGTGAGGGGGAGGTCTGGAGGGATATTGAAAACTCGGCAGGGCTGGGAGCTGGGATCTGGTGTGAGTGTCGAGCTGGGAGTGGGGGCGGAGCCTGTGTGTGGAGTGGTGGGGGGAATGGGAGTGGAGTCATGAGCAGGGATGGTGTTCCCCTCAGGGTTCTGGAGGCGGGGATGGTGACAGTGGGATCTGGGTGCGGCGTGTTAGCAGATTGCAGGTGAGTGGGGAGTCATCTTCAATTCCAAAGCCGTATCCAAGGTTATGCCCTAGCTTGGGTGACATTCCCATGTTGGTGCATCGGTGGGAAGAGCCTCCCGATGCTCTGCCAGACTTTCAGTCTTCCCGCTATCTTTATTGGCTTTGATTTGATTCCAAATTCATGAAGTCCGCTTGAAATCGAGCACCACGATATTCCCAGAATGAGTGACTGCAACTGTCAGTGTGCCTGTCAGATGCTGAACGTATCTGTGTCACATTCATGGAATTTCTCCCTGCTATGAAATGCCAGTTACCTGTCTCCCCATGTTTTGGATCTGCAAGGATGGCGGTTGTGGAGCAATGAAATGACATGCAGCCTTGGCCATCTCTACCATCCCGAACCATATCAGAGGCTTGATTTCTGCTTGGTTCTCTTTGTTCTGCTCAAAGAAAGGCTTGTGATGAGAGAGAGAGAGAGAGAGAGACGCCCTTTTAATGACTCACCATTTTGCGATTATCAGGCCTGCATACAGGCCACAAAATCAACTTGAGTATGAGGAAGAGTTGGATGTCAGTTGAGGGTGACCAGGGAAAGAGAGAATGTGAGTGGAAGCTTGTGTGGAACATCAACACAGAGAACAAAGAACATTACAGCACAATACAGGCCGTTCGGCCCTCAATGTTGCACTGATAAATCAAGGAGGAGAAAGTGAGGTCTGCAGATGCTGGAGATCAGAGATGGAAATGTGTTGCTGGAAAAGCGCAGCAGGTCAGGCAGCATCTAGGGAACAGGAGAATCGACGTTTCGGGCATTAGCCCTTCTTCACTGATAAATGGAACCAATCTGAACCCATCTCACCTGCACTATTCCATTCTCGTCCATGTGCCTATCCAATGACCATTTAAATTCCCTTAAAATTGGTTTTTGAGTAAAGAAACTACCTCTGCCATCTATGCTATATCTATCACTCCTCAATATAAGGCTATGTCACCTCATGCTAGCCATCACCATCCGAGGAAAAACAGTCTCACTGCCCACCCTATCTCACCCTCTGATTATTTTATCAGTCTCAATTAAGTCACGTTTCAACCTTCTTCTCTCCAACAGCCTCAAATCCCTCACCTTTCCTCCTAAAACCTACTCTCCAGACCAGGCAACGATCTTGTAAATTTTGTCTGAACTCTTTCCAAAGCTTCCACACACTTCGCATAATGTGGTGACCAGAACTGTACACAATACTCCAAGTGCGGCCACACCAGAGTTTTGTATAGCTGCAGTACGACCTCATGGTTCTGAATGTCAGTTCCTCTATTACTAAAAGCTAACGCACCATATGCCTTTATAACAACCCTATCAATCTGGGTGGCAACATTCTATGTACATGGACACCGAGATCTCGCTGCTCATTGACACTACCAAGAATCGTATCATTAGCCCAGTTCTCTTTATTCCCGTTACACCGTTCAACGTGAATCACCTCATACTTTTCTGCATTAAAATCTATTTGCCACCTCTCAGCCCAGCTCTGCAGCTTATCTATGTCCCTCTGTAAACTATTACATCCTTCAGCACTATCCACAGCACTACCAACCTTAGTCTCATCCACAAATTTACTAAGCCATCCTTATATGCTCTCATCCAGGTCGTTCATAAAAATGACAAGAAAACAGTGGCATCAAAACAGATCCTTCAGGTGCACAACGAGTAACTGAACCAGGATGAACATTTCCCATCAGCCACCACCCTGTCTTCTTTCAGCTTGCCAATTTCTGATCCAAATCACCAAATTGCCTTCAATCTCTTGCCTCAGTATTTTGTGCAATAGCCTACCCTGTGGAACTTTATCGAATGTCTTTTTGAGATCCATACACACAAAATAAACTGCTTTAACCTCATCCACCTGCTTGGTCACCTTCTCAAAGAACTCAATAGGTTTTTTTTGAGGCACGGCCTACCCTTCACAAAACCATGTTAACTATCCATAATCAATTTATTTCTTTCTAGATGATAATAAATCATATCTGATATAACCTTTTCCAAGTCTTAACCACAACCAAAGTAAGTCTATCATTACCAAGGTTGTCTCTACTTTCCTTCTTACACAACGGAATAACATTTGCTATCTTCCAGTCTTCTGGCACAATTCCTGTAGACAATGACAACATAAAGATCGAAGCCAAAGGCTCGATAATCTCCTCCCTGGGTCCCAGAGAATCCTCAGATCAATCCCATCGGGCAAGGGGACTTATCTATTTTCACTCTGTCCAGAATTGCTCATACCTCCTCCTTGTGAACCTCAGTGCCACCTCGTCTCGTAGGCTGTGTCTCAACATTCTCCTCGACCACATTGTCTTTTTATAGTGTGAATACTGATGAAAAATATTCATTTAGCGCTTCCCCTACCTCCTCTGACTCCACATACAACTTTCAACTACTGTCCTTGATTGGCTCTAATCTTACTCTCTCCATATAAAGTGTTTGTGAAACATTCTAAACATTAAAAGAAAATGTGAAAGCGAATTTATGCCTCTTACAGTGAAAAACGAGGGAAATCATAACAGCAAATGACAAAATGGCTGACAATCCAAGTCCATACTTACCTTTGTCCTCAGAACGGAAGACACACATGACATACACTACTACAAGTAAAAAAGAACACAGAGTGCAGTGAGAGGGAGAAACTAAAACAAATCTGTATTATTAGAAAAATGTTGTTGGAGAAATATATGGAATTAATGTCTGATAAATTCCCACTGATCAATTAATTTTTTAAATAACGACCAGTATTCCAGTTACCTGCTCGATTATCCATAGCCCACTGAAATGGAATGTTAGCTTTATCCGATTATTTTGCAAAATCTCCTGGGTGCTTCTGTTCTCGAGCTATCAATTTCCTTTTTTCATTTAAATTGCATCCGGATCCTCAATTCTTCCCCTCAAACTGCATAACCATGCATGATCATCAACTACCCCGTTCTAACTCAGTTTCCTGTTCGTACAATGGAATGGTTGTATCGCATTATACTCCTGTGTGTGAAGAGAGAGCTATTAATTGAAATAGAGTCCGTGTCAGACACAGCAGGTGACTCATTACATTATGTTCTAGTTCTGTGAGATAGACGTAGCACGTTGCTGACATTAGTCTGCATGGCATTAAATAACACTAGTTTATCAATCTTCAAATAAATTTAGGGAAATCTCCAGCCCGTTGTCTCACTGCTGAATCCACACTAACGTAAAAATGTTTCGTTGCACAATGTGATGAATGGAAGTCCTCCAAACTGCTGATGTACCAACGTGTCAAACTGATCATGTTGATCATGCTTCTATTGGCCTTTTGGTCTTCCCTGTCCTAATTCCGCTTTTTATGGGGTGATCTACTCCCCTGTGTGGACCTTCCTATGGCTTCTACTATTCTAAGTGATTGTCATCTTACTTAAGCTTCTTCTTTTTCCCTCCTTCTTTATTCATGTACCGTTCTCACTATCCAGGTTATTCTGGCATTCTGGTCCCACACTTCATGTTTACAAAAGATGTTATTGCTGCTTTCTCACAATTTACTTTTTTTTAGAAATACCCGAACTGATCTGATGTAGATTTTCTATATATTTTTATTTTCTTAGTTTGTTCTATTTTTTTCTGTATCTGGTACTTGGTAATGAACCAGGCCAGGTATTTGATTTAGTGGTAAGTGAGTACTTTGGAGAGAATGACCATAATTCGCTTATGTATAGTTTAGTGATGGAAATGGTTAGGTCCATGCCACAGGGCAACAGTTATACCTTGGGAAACAGCAAGACTTAGGAGGCAGAGAAAAGGGTAGGAAAATGCAAGGGATGG
Organism: Chiloscyllium plagiosum; assembly: GCF_037043375.1. Classification (NCBI taxonomy): domain Eukaryota; kingdom Metazoa; phylum Chordata; class Chondrichthyes; order Orectolobiformes; family Hemiscylliidae; genus Chiloscyllium; species Chiloscyllium plagiosum. The sequence goes on from NW_028270183.1 coordinate 30,895,512, forward strand.
GGACAATCGAAATGTGGAGCTGGTTTAAGGGACAGATTTTGCATGCCTTTGACAGGCATGTCCCTGACAGGCAGGGAGGAAGTGATAAGGTAAGGGAACCATGGTTCACTGAAGAACTTGTATCGCTTGTTAAATGGAAGAGGGAGGCTTATGTGACATTGAGACGAGATGTTTCAGGTGAGGCGGTGGAGAGTTGTTGATTAGCTAGGAAGGATTTAAAGAGAGAGTTAAGAAGAGCAAAAAGCGGACATGAGCTTTCTTTAGTAAGTAGAATAAAGGTTGACCCTAAAGCATTCTATACGTATGTGAGGAATAAAAGGATGAGTAGGGAAGGAATAGAGCCAGTCAAAGACAGAAGTGGGAAGTTGTGTGTGGGACCTGTGGAGATCGGAGTGGTGCCAAATGAATATTTCTCATCCATTTTCACTCAGGAAAGGGAGAATATTGTAGAGGAGAAGACTGAGATACGGGCTATTAGACTTGAAAGGATTGAGGGTAGTAAGGAGGAATTGTTACCAATTCTAGAAGGAGTGAAAGTAGATAAGTCCCCTGGAACAGATGGGGTTTCTCTGAGATGCTCGGGAGTAGTTGGCAGAGCTTTTGACTTTGATATTTGAGTCGTCATTGTCTACGGGTTTAATACCAGAGGATTGGAGGATTGCAAATGTGCCCTTATTCAAGAAGGGCAGTAGAGATGAAACAGGTAATTATAGACCAGTTAATCTTATGTCTGTTGTAGGAAAAGTTTTGGAAAGAATTATAAGAGATAGGATTTATAATCATCTAGCCAGCAACAATTTGATTGGAAGTAGTCAACATGGTTTCGTTCAGGTTCAGGTTGTGTCTCACAAACCTCATTGTGATTTTTGAGAAGGTAACCAAGCATGTCAATGACGCTAGGGCAGTTGATGCGATGTACATGGACTTCAGTAAAGCCTTTGGTAAGGTTCCACATGGTAGGCTTTTGGAGAAAATATGGAGGCATGGGATTTAGGGTAATTTAGCAGATTGGATTAGAAACTGGCTTTCTGTAAGAAGGCAGCGAGTGATGATTGATGGAAATATTCATCCTGGAGTCTGGTTACTAGTGGTGTGCCACAAGGATCTGTTTTGGGACCACTGCTGTTTGTCATTTTTATAAATGACTTGGACGCAGGCATAGGTGGAAGCGTTATTAAGTTTGCAGATGACAATAAAGTCGGTGGAGTGGTGGATTGTGAGGAAGAATGTTGCAGGTTGCAGGGGGACTTGGATAAACTGCAGAATTGGAATGAGAGATGGCAAATGGAGTTCAATGCAGGTACTTTTTCAGGTAATTCACTTTGGGAAGAATAGCAGGAGGGCAAAATAGTGGGTCAGTGGAAAGATATTTGGCTGTGTGGATGTGTAGAGGAGTATTTGTGTCCATGTACATGAATTCCTGAAGTTTCCACCCAGGTTGATAGTGCTGTTAAGAAGGCATACAGTGTGTTAGATTTTATTGGTAGAGGGATTGAGTTCCGGAAATGTGATGGTATGCTGCAACTGTACAAAACGCTCGTGTGGCCTCAGGTGGAATTTTGTGCACTCTTCTGGTCTCATGAGGAAAGGCTGAGGGACATGGGTCTGTTCTCATTGGAGAGAATAAGGCTAAGAGGGGATTTAATAGAGGCATACAAGACGGTCAGAGGATTAGATAGGGTGGACAGTGAGAGTCTTTTTTCGAGGATTATAGTGTCAGCTTGTACAAGGTGGCACAGCTACAAATTGAGGGATGATAGATTTAAGACAGATGTCAGAGGCTGGTTCTTTACTCAGAGAGTGGTAAGGGCGTGGAATACCTTGCCTGCCAATGTAGTTAAATCAGCCATATTCGGGGCATTTAAGCAGTTCTTGGGTAAGCATATGGATGATGATGAGATAGTGTAGGGCGATGGGCTTAGATGAGTTCACAGTTCGGTGCAACATTGAGTGACAAAGGGCCTGTTCTGTGCTCTATTGTTCTTTGTTCTATATTATCTAACTTTCGCTAAGTTCTGTTAAATGAAAATCGAAATAAGTTTCTGTGATTGCACCTGTTTATTGTTAAGCTCCAACTGTATTGATTTAATTGAAAAGTCTTCTAAGAAAAAATTCCTCATTATTGTTCTAACTGAATCTTTGACAAATATACGAATCCACCACCCCTTTCAACTTTTTCATGAAGATTCAATGACATAGAATACTGAGGGGCCAGTGCTACCCCTCTATGAAACATCTTGTTGTGATAACAGTGTTGTGATATCCACTTGTGATACTCAGCCCCCTTAAGTAATGTGTCTTAACCGTTAGACATGCATTGACGTAAATTTTATCGATGTTCTGATCTCACATCCGTCTGAACTTGGTGACATATGCTCTGCCTGTAAGACGGACTTGGTTTTTCTTATACACTTCTCTGGGCATCATCAGCTGTTGTACCTGGACATCTTTCTCCTTTTGCATGCTACCAACACTGGAACATTCCCCCCTTCATTTGTTGAAGTTCAGGTGTAACCTGACTGATTTTTAACTTCCCATAGTTCTCAGAACAGGGCCAACAATTCAGCAACATAAATGCTTCATTTCCACAACCATCAAATGTTCAATGATGCTTTATTAGAATATAGAACATAGAAAAGTACAGCACAGCACAGGCCATTTGGCCCTCGGTGTTGTGCCGGCCTGTTCTCCTACTCGAAGATCAGATGAACCGACAAAACCATCATTGTACTAATCTCCATGTGTCTATCCAAGAGTTGCTTAAATGTCGCTAATGTATCTGACTCTACTACCACTGCTGATAGTGCATTGCCCACACCTACCACTCTCTATATAAAGAAGTGACCTCTGACATCTCCCCCCAAACCTTCCTCCAATTAGCTTAAAATTATGTTCCTCTTGATAGAATTTTCTGCCATGGGAACAAGTCTATCTCTGTCCCCTCTATCTATGCCAGTTAACGTCTTGCACACTTCTATCAAGTCATCTCTCATCCTTCTTCCGTCCAGTAAGAAAAGGTCTAGCTGCCTCAACGTTTTATCATGCCCTCCAATCCAGGCAGGATCCTGATAAATCTCCTCTGTGCCCTATCGAAAGTTTCACATCTTTCCTTTCAGGAAGTGACCAGAACTGAACACAATATTCTAAGTGTGGTCTGACCAGGACTCGATAGAGCTGCAGCATAAACTCGTGGCTCTTAAACTCAATCCAACACCAATGAAAGCCAATACACCGTACTTACTCTTAACAACCATATAAACCTCAGTGGCAACTTTGAGGTATCTATGGACATGGACCCCAAGATCCCTCTGTTCCTCCACATTACCAAGAATCCTGCCTTGAAACCTGTACTCTGTATTCAAGTTTAACCATCCAACGTGAATTACTTCACTCTCTTCCAGGTTGAACTCCGTCTGCCTCTTCTCAGCCCTGTTCTGCATCCTGTAAATGTCCCTTTGCAATAACCTTCCACAATATCCACCACTCCAACAACTGTCGAGTCATGAGCAAATTCACTAAACCACCCTTCCATTTCATCATCTCAGTCATTTCTAAAAACCACAAAGAGCAGAGCTCCTAGAACTAATACCTGCGGAACAGCACTGGTCACCAAGCTCCAGGTTGAATACTTACCTTCGACCAACACTCTGTCTTCTATGGGCCAGCCAATTCTGTCTCAATATAGACTGGTTTCCCTGCATCCCATGAATCCTTACTTTCTGAATGAGCCTATCATGGAGAACCTTAACAAACACCTTGCTAAATTCAATCTACATCAGATCCACTGTTCTACCTTCATCAACGTGTTTTGTCACATCCTCAAAAAATTCAGTAAGTTTCGTGAGGCATGACCTACCCCTCACAAAGCCATATTGACTGTCTCTAATCTAACTATGGTTTTACAAATTATAAAAAAACCCTGTCTCTCAGAATCCTCTTCAGTAGTTTTCCCACCATTAACGTAAAATTGACTGCTCTATAATTTCCAGGATTATTCCTATTCCCTTTCTGAAACAAAGGAATAACATTTGCCAACCTCCAATCAACTGGTACTCCTATAACATAGGTTATAGCCATCTGGTCAGGTGAAGTATCTATCATTGCATTTTCCATCATTTTCAGCTCATCCTCTTTTATAACATCAACCTTTTCAAGCATATCAGTCTGTTTCACGCTGTCCTCAGAAATGCCAAGGTCCCGCTCAGTCGAGGGTACTGAAGCAAAGTATTCCTTACGGATCTCCTCTACTTCGTCCGACTCCAGGCGCAAGTTCCTTCCACTATTCCTCATCGGACTTCCCCTCACTCTTGCCATCCTCTTATCCCTCACACAAGTGTAGAACGGCTTGGGACTTCCCTTAATCCTACCCGCTGTAGCTTTGTCGTGCCCCCTTCTAGCTTTCCTACGTCCATTGTTCAGTTCCTTCCTGGCTATCTTGTAAACAGCAAAGGACCGATCCTTGCCTCCCCAACCTTAAGTAAGCTTCCTTCTTTCTCTTTGTCACAAGGGACAAAGTATTGACCAACTATATAAGATTACTTACAGTGTGGAAACAGGACCTTCGGCCCAATAAGTCCACACCGACCCACCGAACCCATTCCCCTACTTTTACCCCTTCACCTAACACCACGGCAATTTAGCGTGGCCAATTCACCTGACCTGCACATTTTTGGACTTTGGGAGGAAACCGGAGCACCTGAAGGAAACTCACGCAGACATGGGGAGTATGTGCAAAATCTACACAGTCAGTCGCTTGAGATGGGAATTGAACCCGGGACTCTGGCGCTGTGAAGCAGCAGTGCTAACCACTGAGCCACTCTGCCGCTCCTCGGGACCTGGTCCAAATCCCTTGTCACGCAAACCTATCCAGCATTATCAGCAAGTGTTCCCTAAAAAAGTCCATATTTTTGTTATGCACTTCCTTGAGAATATCTGTTCCCAATGTAGGCGCCCCAGTTCCTGCCTAATGGCATTGTAATTCCCCTTCTCCAATTAAATCATTCCCACTATTATCTGCTCCTAATCCACTCCATGACTATAATAGAGTTATGTTCACTATCACAGCAACGCTCACCCAATGAGAGATCTGACAACTGGCATGGTCCATTTCCAAGCACCAGTGCAATATTGACTCCTCACCTCGTGAACCTATCTCCATATTGCATCAGGAGCACTTCCTGGACACACCTGATAAAAACGGCTCCATGCAAACTATTTGAACTGAGTAGGTTACAATCAATATTAGGGAAGTTGATGTCACCCATAACAACAACGCTGCTACTGCTGCACTTTTCTTACATTGGCCTCGCAACCTGCTCTTCTGTGTCTCTGTTGCTACTGGGGGGCCTGTAGAAAACTCCCAGTAAGGTACCTGCTCCTTTCCTGTTTATAACTTCAACCCATATGACTCTATGGAAATACCTTCAGGGATGATCTCCCCTTCTGCAGCTGTGATATTGTTCCTAATTAACAATTCCATTCCTCCATCTATTTTACTTTCCCATATTCCTTTTGAAACATCTAAATCCTGTAAAGTCCAACATTCCTGCCCCTGTGATATCAAAGTCTCCGTAATGGCCACAACATCATAACTCCAAGTACTGATCCATGTTTTGAATTTGTCACCCTTATTTCTGATACCGCTTGCATTAAAATCGACACACTTCGACCCATCACATTGACAGCACGTTCGCCCTTTCAAGTTCGTACACTTCCTCACAGACTCTCTATACGCTGTATCTGGCTGTTCACGATCTATTCCATCATCTGATCTGAAACTCTGGTTCTGATCCCCTGCCAAAACGTTAAATTACTACAGCCGTCAATTCCAATGATTGCATATATTTTTGTGATCCAACACTTAATAAGATCTTCACGCCAGTCATGAACGCATAAAAGAGCTTCATTAACCTTTTCTTTCCGAGTTGAAAGTTCCCAGTTAATTAGACAGTCACGAGTCACTATGCTGACTCTCGTGAGCATAGAGAGAACCCAAGGTGGAATTTGATGAAGTCCCTTTAAGTCATGTAGTGGTTTGCACTTTAAAAAATTAATTGACGTTTCAAGTAATGGTAATACGGAAAACAACAGGACAAAAGTAGATGGTCATGATTAATTAAAAGAAACATGCACAGAGAAAGATTAGCAGAAATAGGCCATTCTACCATTCTATCCTGCTTAGCCTCTCAACAGATCATGGCTAATCATTCAACGTTGCAACCCTGCTCCCACGAGTCCATTTTCAAAACATTCTGAAGGAAAGAGAGTGACATGGACAGGACCCTTTTATAATTGTGGCCAAACGAACAATCATTCTTTTCATTTCAAAAAACTAACGTCCACGGAAAGATAGGTTTTGCAAGTTCAGCCAATATTTATTGGTCATTCCTAAATGCCGTGGTGCAGTGTGTTGATGTATGATGAAAGTGCGTGTGCAGTCGACATAGTTTACAGGACTATTCCATATCGATAATCAAAAAATAACATTGTTTTATTATGACAAATACTATGAAAACTGAATTTATATACTTTGATCTTAACTTGCAATGTCAATTGCAAGCCGATAGAGAAATTGAGAAATATACACATTGAGACACACAGATGTATGACTTGTCACGTTCATAGTTTTCTTAAACTCAAATATTCCGCAATATAATGTAGCTAAGAGAAAGCAATATCATATTGAACACAAAAAGCTTTGATATGTAGCGATAAGCTAATTATCACTGAATCCGAAGGGAAGGACATGCAGAGACAGGTAAATGAATATAATGCAACTAATGGATTGAACTCTTTTTTATTTCAATACAAGCAGTCCTATAGGTGAAACAGATGGGAATAGAGTCTGGATTAGCACATAGGACTAGGATTAGAATGCTGTGTTCATTACAGAGACCGGGTTGCAAGAGGGACTGCTCAACTTTGTTTTAGATGAAATAAAGAGGAAATTAAAAGATATATGGGAGTAGAATTACTAATCATGGGGATGTCACATCTGCATTCAAAGTGGACATACTGGAGGGCTCATCTAATGAGGCAATATGGCTCAAAAATAAAATGGGTGCATCACTCTGATATGATGTGGAGCTGCTGGTGTTGGATTGGAGTGTACAAAGTTAAAAATCACACAACACCAGGTTACAGTCCAACAGGTTTAATTGGAAGCACACTACCTTTCGGAGCGCTGCTCCTTCATCAAATGGCTGCGTGATAGGACTACAATTTACGCCCCCCAACTGCCACTGTGACATTGAAGTGTAAATAAGTGGGCAGATTGTACAAAGATGCAATAATATCAGGATTGTCACAGTTGGTGACTTAACCTTCCCCAAAATTGACTAGGACTCCCTGAGAGCAAGAGGCGTAGACAGGCAGAATTTGATAAGTGCATCCAAGAAGTTTTCTTGAAACAGATGTGGACAGTCCAATTACAGGAGGATCACACTAGATTTTGTATTTGCTAATCGCTGGGCCAGGTGTCTGACCTTCCAATGGGAGAGCAGTTCGTAAACAGTGTACACAACTCTTTTTAAGAAGATTGAACATATCTTCAAATGAATATAATTAATGTTGGCATATGTGTCATGATTGGTTGATTAAACCATCAATTATTAACCAGCTGCTGATGGTTCCCACTTTTGAATATTGTCTGTTTCGTGTTATTTTCCTGTACACTGTTTGAGATTCTGTTTCTTTTCCCAAAGACAGTATTTGGCCCATCTGTGTGGGAGGATATTTCCAAACTGTGCACTTATCTGTTTCTGGGGCAAGGTGATTTATAACCTGTGGTGTGGATTGGAGATGGTCTGCTTTCTTAGCGAATGGGAGGTTTTCATCTCTCCTGTGGAATGCTCATAGACAGTTCAATATGTCATGTCGTCCTGAATCCGTGGCCTGCGAGTGATCATATTGGCACTCCCAATGTGTTGGAGTTTATTTTTCCTGTGGATTGGGAAGGGGATTTGCATGTGGAGCTCGTGAATCCTGCAAATTTTGGATGGTCTTCTCTTTTTGTGGGGAGCTTGGTTTTATTCTTCAGACTGTGGCCATGTCTGTCTGAGAAATTGGGCATTACCTTGTGGATTCTGAATGGTCAGATAAGTGTGCTGATATGATTTTTATTCTGTGGTTTTGCGCATTCATTTGTCCCAAGGAATCTGAGTTTTACCCTTGGATTGCGAATGGTCAGTTTTGTGTGTTGTGCTCGTGGCCAGAGATAATGTCTCATTTCGTGTGTTAACTGCAAATAGGTATTTCTTTGTGAAATCCTGGTCTGGAACTGTGAAGTACAAATGGTCAGTGAGCTGTGGTGAGCTTATATTTACCCTGTGGGCTTGAAATGGTCAGTTGAGAAGTTGATTTTCATCAAATGGATTGGATGTAGCCAGTTCTGTGTGGACAACAGCGTTTTGATTCTGTGGAATTTTGAATCTTCAAATCCTGCACTGTGCAGGTAATGTTTCATCTGCTGATACACACCCTTCACTGACCTGTGCAGTAAATGTTTCATCTGCTGATACAAACACTGTGCTGATGTGTGCAGGCAATACTTCATCTGATGAACAAAGGTAAAACAAAGAACAAAGAAAATTACTACACAGGAACAAGCCTTCGGCCCTCCTAACCTAGCCCGATCAAGGTCATAAATGTAAACCTGTCGCCTATTTTCAAACGATCTTTATCCCTCTGCTCTCTGCCCATTCATGTATCTCTCTAGATACATCTTAAATGATACTATGGTGCCTGCCTCTACCACTTCCGTTGGCAAGACCTTCCAGACACCCACCACCCTCTGTTTAAAGATCTTTCTACACATATTTACCCTAACGTTTTCCCCTCTCACCTTGAATTTGTGACCCCTCGTAACTGAGTCACCCATTCTGGGAAAGTATTTCTTGCTATCCACCCTGTCCATACTTATCTCATGATTCTGTAGAGATCAATCAGGTCGCCATCAACCGCCGTCTTTCTAATGAAAATAATCCTCATCTGCTCAACCTCTCTACATAGCTAGTGACCTTCATTCCAGGCGACATCCTGGTGCACCTCCTCTGCACCCTCTCCAAAGCATCCACATCCTTTTGGAAATGTGACAATCAGAACTGCATGCAGTATTCCAAATGTGGCAGAACCAAAGTCCTATACAACTGTAACATGACATGCCAACTCTTGTACTCAACACCCCGTCTGATGAAGTAAAGCAGGCTACATGCCTTCTTGACTACTCTACTGACCTGCATTCCCACCTTCAGGGAACAATGGACCTGAACACCAATATCTCTCTGTACATCTATTTTCCCCAGACCTTTTTCATTTACTGTATAGTTCACTCTTGAATTGACTCTTCCAATATGCCCGGATTGAATTCTATCTGCCATTTCTCTGCCCAACTCTCCAATCTATCTATATTCTGCTGCATTCTCTGACAGTCCACTTAACTACCTGCTACTCCACCAATATTTGTGTCATCTGCATGTTTTAGTGTCATCGAGTCCTTCAGCACGGAGACAGGTCTTTTGGCCCAAACTGGTCCATACCAATCAAAATATCCATCCACACTCACCCCATTTCCCAGCACTTTGCCCATATCCTACTAATTCTTTCCTATTCATGGATTTGTCCAAATGCCTTTTAAATGTCGTTAACGTAGCTGCCTCAACCATTTCCCTGGCAGCTCATTCCATTTGCGTACCACCCTCTATGCAAAAAAGGTTGCCCCTCACGTTCCCTTTCATTTTTGCCCTTCTAACCTTAAACTGATGCCCTCTCGTCCTCGATTCCCCAACCCTGGGGAAAAAAGAGTGCATTCACTCTGTGTATAACTCTCATGGTTGTATACACATCTATAAGATCCCCCTCAGTCTCATACACTCTTCAGAAAAATGTCCGAGCATGTCCAGTCTCTCCCTATAACTCAGACTGTTGAGAACAACCAACATCCTTGTCAAGATTTTCTGGATTCTTTCCAGTTTAATAACATCCTTACTATAACAAGATGATAAAACTGCGAACACAATACTTCAAGTGCGGCCTCATCAACGTCCTGTACAACTGCAACCTAACTTCCCAACTTCTATACTCAATGCCCTGACTGATGAAGGCCAGTGTGCCAAAAGCCTTCTTCACTGCCCTGTCTACCTGTGATTCCACTTTCAGAGAACCAGACACCTGAACTCCAGGATGTCTTTGTTCCACTAAACTTGTAATTCACTACCATTCACCATGTAACTCCTACCTTGATTTGACTTTCCAAACTGCAAGACCTCACACTCATCTATATTAAACTCCATGTGTCAATTCTCAAGCCACTTCCCCAGCTGATCGAGGTCCTGTTAAAATATCTGATAACCTTACTCACTGCTGTGGTTCTGTTCGCCGAGCTGGAAGTTTTTGTTGCAAACGTTTCGTCCCCTGTCTAGATGACATCCTCAGTGCTTGGGAGCCTCCTGTGAAGCGCTTCTGTGGTGTTTCCTCCGGCATTTATAGTGGCCTGTCCCTGCCGCTTCCGGTTGTCAGTTTCAGCTATACGCTGTAGTGGCCGGTATATTGGCCACTATGTAGACCTGGACCCAATATACCGGCCACTAAAACGGACAGCTGAAACTGACAACCGGAAGCGGCAGGGACAGGCCACTATAAATGCCGCAGGAAACACCACAGAAGCGCTTCACTGGAGGCTCCCAAGCACTGAGGATATCACCTAGACAGGGGACGAAACGTTTGCAACAAAAACTTCCAGCTCGGCGAACAGAACCACAGCAACGAGCACCCGAGCTACAAATCTTCTCACAAACTTTGAACCTTACTCACTGTCCAAGATGCTCCCTATTTTAGTGTCATATCATGCCTTGTACATTCTCATCCAAATCATTGAGATAGATAACAAACAGTAATGGGCCCAGCACTGATCCCTGAGCCATTGTACTATTCACATGCTCCCTGTCCAACAAACATCCTTCTAATATGACCCTCTGCTGTCTACCATCAAGCCAATTTGCGTATCCAATTTGCCAGCTCATCCTGGATTGCATGCGATCTCTCTTCCCGAGCTGCCTACCCTGTGGAGCCTGATCAAAGACCTTACTGAAATCCATATAGACTACATCCACTGCCCTGTCCTTGTCAACCTTTCCGATTGCTTCATCAAATAACACTAACAAATGTGTGAAGCATGATCTCCCACTCTCAAAGCCAAGCTGACCAGTCCTAATCAAACCCTGTCTTTCTAAATGCATGTATATCGTATCTCTCCTCATGTTCTCAACTAAACATACCCACGACGTATATTGATTCTACTGCTCTATCGGTCACAGGCTTTTCTTTGCAACCCTTCTTGAATAAGGGCACAACATTCGCTATCCACCAGTCTTGCAGACCTCATCCGTGATGAATAATGATGCAGAAATATCAGTCAGGGCCCGTGCAATTTCTTCTCCAGCGTCTTCTCGTGTTCTTAGATACATCTGCTCAGGACCAAGAGATTTATCGACCTTCATATTTTCTAACACATCTCCCACCTCCTCTACTATGATATGGACTTTCCCCAACATACCCACACTCACTCCCCCAAGTTGTAACATTTTATTTAACTCTGGCAATGCTTCCTACTCCTTCGACAGCTCTTCCTGTGAGGAGAACCCTTGCTATTCCTGCTGCACCTGTCAATATGACAAAGTGTTCCAATCTGTTTCATCCCTCAGTTGGAAAAAAAACTTCAGCATGTCAAGCAGCATCAGAGAGCAGGGGAGCCCTGAGGATGACCCCGAAAGAAAGGTTCCAACCTGAAAATCCGTCTCCCCTGCTCCTCTGACGCTGGTTAAGCTATTGTGCTTTTTCCATCTCCAGCCTTTATCGAGTCTGCCTTTCCAGCATCTACACTCCTCATTATCTTGAAGCCACTTCATCCACCAGTTGACTGCAGCTCTCCGAAACCATAAGTATCTGTCAGTCCTCACAACTCTGTGTCTCTATGTCCATTAGACCAACATTCTTCACCTCTGTAACATCGTCCATTTCCACGCTAGCCTCTTATTATGTAATCTCCTTCAGACTTTACAATCTTCATTGGCGTCTTATGTTATATAGTTTTAATTTACATATCGTTAATTTTGCAGTTCGTAAAAAAGTACTTGCAGAAGCATTATCATGAATTTAACTGAAAGTATTGATAAGATTAATATCTATTCAGTTTTATATTTTTGTGGGAAACAGTTAATATGAACTTCGATTAACGTCTTCCGCATGTCATGGTATTGTAGTTAAAGTTTAGAGAAAGGAAAATAAGCCATCTTGTCATTCTGATATTCTTTTCTTAAGGGAGGAGGTGCTGTGAAGGTGTAGAGCTACTCTACTTTTAAGACAGTTGAAAAGCTCGCAAAACTGCCTGACAAAGCACAAAATGTTCTGAACCAAAGAAGAACGTAACATAAATTCGACAAAAATGGGTTGCCATGAGACAATAACAAATTCAAATTCAGCCAATCAGTTTACATTATGCCCCGAGATGCCAAACTCCAATGAAATTTGAGTTCAGCATTTTGATAATATTAAAACCAATTAATTGATCCGATGTTTTGGAGTATTAAATCGGACATTTTTGACCAGTTGAGAGAGAACTGCCAAAAGCCCAAAAAGTGCAGACTGCTAGTTGAAGAGCTCTGTGAGATGTACCTGTCTGTGGAAGAAGATTGTGCAGCAGAACATCACAACAGAACTGGAGAAAATCTACAAAGGAATCTTGGCAAAGCTGGTTTTGAAACATGACTTTTTTTTTCCTTTATTTGTTACCAGGAATGTTTTGTCAGACTAGTATTGTACAGTGAGACGTAAAAGATAGGTAGAAGAGAAAGGGGTTTTAAATCGTTGTTAGTTAATATTCTCTGTTATACTTAAAGAACAAAGTTGTGAATTTTTACTTTAAATAGTGACCTTGGGATAGTTCTTTGCCTCTCCAATTTTAACAGATTTCAGCATGGGCGAATCTTTGCTGTGTTGCTGGTTTAAATTAGCAGAGGGGGTTTACCCCGGGTCGTAACACTCCCAATCACACAGTGCATAACATTTCCCAATTACTCTAATCGTCCCTATCGTCGTGGACTCTGCAGTCTCTCCAATCCTTCCCATTTCTGTAATATCTCCCAATCATTCCAATCTTCACTGTCTCAGTGAATTCTCCAGTCAATCCAACCCTCCCTATCACTATAAGCTCCCCCAGTAACTCCAAACTTCAATGTCTCTGCAGCCTCTTCCATTCACTCCAACTCTCTCTGTCTGTGATATCTCCCCTCGTCATTCCATCCGCCAAACACTGTAATTTACCTTCCATATCTCCGTATCCTCCACGAGTCACTCGAACTGTTCTGGTTAATCTGACTTCCTCCAGTCACTCTAATCCTCCTGATCTCTGGAACCTTCTCCAATCCCGCTAATCCACCTGATCTCTGGAACCTTCTCCAGTCACTCTAATCCTCCTGATCTCTGGAACCTTCTCCAGTCACTCTAATCCTCCTGATCTCTGGAACCTTCTCCAGTCACTCTAATCCTCCTGATCTCTGGAACCTTCTCCAGTCACTCTAATCCTCCTGATCTCTGGAACCTTCTCCAGTCACTCCAAAGCTGCATATCGTTGTAAATTCCTCCAGGCACTGAAACCTTCCTGAGCACTCTAACCTCCTCCAGTTACTCCAACCCTCCCAATCACTAAAACCCTTCACTCACTCTCAGCCTCCTTAACCCTATGACTTTCCCCCAATTCACTACAGCCCACACTACTTATGTAAACTCTTCTATGCACTTCAACCCTCAGAAAGCTTGTCGCCACTCCAAACGTCCAGTCTCTGTGACCTTCACCAGTCACTCTAACCTTCTCTGTCTCTGTAATTTTGGGCATTCAGTTCAACCCTCCAAATCTCTGTAACCTCCCCCAGTCAGTCCAACTCATCCCTCATCTCCGTAACCTCCTCCAGTCATTCCAACCCTCCTTGTCTCTGTAACATCTACAGATAATGTAATCTTCCTGAATAATATAATCTACTCCAGTCACTCCAATCCCTCCATCACTAAATCTCTCCAGTCAATTCCATCCTACCTAACTTGGTGAACACCCCATTCACTCCAGCCCACACTACCTCTGTAACTTTCTCCAGTCACTCCAACCCACACTGTGATTGTAACCACCCCGGACACTGCAACTTTCAGTGGCTCTATAACATCCCCCAGTCATTCCAACTCTCCCTACTCTGGAACTGTCCACATTCCATCAAACCAGCACTGTCATTGTTAACTCTCACCAGTCACTCCAACTCTCATCTCACTTAATCTTCTCCAGTCACTCCAAACCTCCCTATCACTTTAACCTCATCCAGTTACTCCAACACTGTGAATATCTGGAACTCTTCCAATCACTCTAACACTGCATCACTACAAGATTCCCCGGTCACTTCACCTCTCCCCGTTATTGTAGCATCTCCCAGGCATTGCTACCCTCCCGAACATGGTAATCTCCTCAAATCACACCACTCAGAAGACCATAATGGACCACAAGATACAGGAGCAGAAATTAGAATATTGATTAGATTAGATTGGATTACTTACAGTGTGGAAACAGGCCCTTCGGCGCAACAAGTCCACACCGACCCGCCGAAGCGTAACCCACCCATTCCCGCACATTTACCCCTTTACCTAACACTATGGGCAATTTAGCATGGCCAATTCACCTGACGCGCACATCTTTGGACTGTGAGAGGAAACCGGAGCACCCGGAGGAAACCCACGCAGACACGGGGAAAATGTGCAAACTCCACACAGTCAGTCCCCTGAGTCGGGAATTGAACTCAGTCTCTGGCGCTGTGAGGCAGCAGTGCTAACCACTGTGCCACCGTGCCGCCCATTGGACCCATCATGTCTGATCTGGCATTCATTCATAGATGATCAGCTTTCCCAATCCCATGTTCCCGCTTTCTCCCCATATCCTTCGATTCTCTTGATAACTAAGAATTTAACGAGCTCAGTTTTAAATATATTCAATGTCTTGGCCTCCACAACCTTCCGTGGCAAAGAATTCCACTGATTCACTGCTCCCTGGTGAAACAATGTCCTCCTTATCTCTGTTCTAAAGGGTCTTCCCTTTGCTTTGCCATCGTTTCCTAGTCTCTCCGGTCAATGGAAACATATTCCCAAAATCCACTCTGTCCAGGCCATTCAGTATTCTGTAAGTTTCAATTAGATCCCCACTCCCCATCCTTCTCCCCATTTAGAAACTGGCCCATGCCTCCGCTCTTCCAATCAAAGTGCATGACCTCGCACATTCCCACGGTGTATTCCATTTGCCAATTCTTCACTCACTCTCCTGAAATGTCTAAATCTTTCTGCACCCTCCCTGCTTACTCAGTACTAACTGTCCCTCCGCCTATCTTCATATCAGCTGCAAACTTAACCAGATTGCCCTCAGTTCCTTCATTCATATTATTAATGTATATGGTGAAACGTTGTGGTCCCAGCGTTAGTATTTGTGGAACAACACAAGTCATCGGCTCCCATCCTGAGAAGGACCCTTTTATCCCCATATTATGATTTTGTCACGACTCATTTCAGTGAGTTTTAAGCGAGGCTTTCCTTCTGCAAGATGAAGTGAAGTTTCTCCTAATAGCATCCCAAACCGGTTTTATTAGGTTCTTCGCTCCTTTGACACTAGCCTGATGATGTTTTGCTTTCGTCATTCGCGTAACAACTCCCAAACGCCTGGACATCTCACAATGAATCAGCTTCCTTTAGTAGGTGTCGTCTGGAAAATGCCATTCCACTCTTTGATTGTTAATCTGAAATGACCCGAGACATGGCAGACACAGTAAAACTGGGGACTCACTGTGTGGACAAACACCTGAGGTTCTTGTGGATAACATGGTGTAGAAGAGAGAAATGATCTTCCTTCAGAACTGTCAGGGGAGGTCATGACTCCAGACACTGTCAGCTTTCCCAGAATCCAACTGCGTGGAAACAGGACATTCAGCACAAGTAGTCCACACCAACTCACGAATAACATCCCTCCCAGATCCATCCCCTCATTGTATCCCTATAGCTGTGCATTTTCCATGCTATTACGTTTAACTTAAGCATCTTTGAACACTGGACAATCCATATAATCTGCACATCTATGGACTGTGGTAAGGAACTGGAGCACCCAGCAGAATCCCACAAGGATACAGGGTGAACGTACAAACCCCACACACACAATCGCTCAGGGCTAGAAATGAAGCCGGGTACCTGGGTCTCTGAGGCAGCAGTCAGAACAACTCAACCTTCATGCCGAAGTATGTCCAAGGTTGACCCCTGAATTGTTGAAGGACTTATATTCTCGATGAACACCCGGCAGTGTAAGAAGGGCATCAGTGCCCTTCTCCGCTCCACCAGTGTAAGAGACACGATCTGCTCTCTGTGATTTCGCATTCACTCCATCCCTGCTGCTGCTCGCACCTCCCACGTTCTCCCTAACCTCCCAATCTCATCACTAAACGCAGCATCTTCTCACATTCTCCCTAATCTCCCACTCTCACTACTGAATGCAGCATGTGTCCAAGCTCCTGGACTGGTATCAGATAATACCATTGGCTCACTGTCCTGAACCCTTTAACTGTCTGTGGACAATGATATCAATCTTCCTGGTTTTCTGTATGTGCTAAACAACACTCCAGTAAAGCAGGTGTGTGCGGCTAGTATCTCTGGCTGAAGGGAAATACTGCTGCAGGGTTAGGCAACACAATACTTCTGTGAGCATTCAACTCAGCTCAAATCTCACATAACCAGCCTCTGATCTTCAAGTGATACCCATCCAAGTTTGTCGAATCTCTCGTTAAAGCTAATGCCCTCCCAACCAGGTAACATCTTGGTAAACTGTCTGTCGACTCTCTCCAAAGCCCTCACATTTGCTGGTGATGTTGCAATCAGTACTATACACAATATTCGAAATGTGGCCAAACTAATGTTCTCTAAAGCTGCAATATAATTTGCCAACTTTTATATAAATGCCCCAATCGATGAAGGGAAGCATGCCATGTGAATTCTTGATTGCCTTGTTCACTTGTGCTTTCACTTTCCGGAACCTGTCGACAAGTCTGCCTCAGAATCTCTAGCAGAAGTTAATGTTATGAAGAATTCTTCCATTTACTATTTACATCTCTCTTGCATCAGACATTCAAAACTCTATCACCTCGGAACTGTCCAGATTAAATTGCATCTGCCTTTTCTTATATCCAAGTCTGCAGCCTATCTATGCCCTGCTATATCGTCTGGCAATTGTCCTCACTATCTATAGCTCTCTGAATCTTTGAGTGGCCTGGAAAATTTCTAATCAGAATACCTACATTCTCTTTAGAGCAATTATATATTTTCAAAACACTAGGAGATACAGTTTTGATCTCTTATGCCCGAAACGTCGATTCTCCTGCTCCTAGGATGCTGCCTGATCTGCTGCGCTTTTCCAGCAACACATTTTTCAGCTCTGATCTCCAGCATCTGCAGTCCTCACTTTCTCCTAGTTGAAACAAAACTGGTCAAAGGTCTGGGGGCTGAAAAACACCCATTCAACGGTAGTCTTTCTTCAACCACCAAATTAGTTCGATATCCATTTTATTGAAGCAATATTGAAACTGGAAGAATCCACAGGAAAATAAATGGAATGGACATCCAAGGAATGCGGTTTGGAAGCAAGGTTATGATAGTCACCAAATGTACTGCTATGGAAACCACATACCTGGTTAGATAGCTTGATAGTCCACATTTTCTGCGTGACAGGATTGCAAACACCACCATATTAACTGTTGAAACAAAAAAAAGAATTTACTTCAGAAATATAGAATTAACTACCAACTAACTTATGATATTTATCACATATTTTGCAAATAGTATAGCATTGAGAGTTGTAAGCAAGCATTTGCAACTGAAGGTAAGATGAATAAGTGGGACATCGGAAAATTGTTGGTTGATGTTTAATCATCATAAAAATTGCACACTTGTAATCTAGGAGAAAAATAACCCGATATTAATTGTTGTGTTTGTTTAAAATTAGTGAAAATGATGAGAAGTGCAAGGGACATATCGTAGTCTGAGTTGTGGAGGGGGGGGGGGGGGGGGGAGAGACACGTTTCCATATGTCTCCAAGAGGAGATGTGTGGGAATAACAACTCAGGCTGATTGTGGTTGGGATCTGGAACTCATTGACTGTGAGGGGATTCAGGTAGAAGCCTTCAGAACATTGAATACATATTTAGATGTGCACTTCCCCAGTGGTGACACGTGGCTCTGTGGTATTATTACTGGAAACAGGTAATGTTCTGGAACACCTATTTCCTCCTTTAGGGAAATACATTACCATCATTACCACCAGAACCGCAGCAAAGAGGGTGACTCTAACATCCCATTGAACTATTCTGGATGGATAATAAATGCTGACCTCATCCCATAAATGAATAAAAATGTTCTTGTAATGCTGTGGAATTCACAGCTGTGGGCAAAGCGCTGGAAATTGTGAAGAGAATAGTTAAAGTATTGTGTGTAACCAGTTGCGAATGAGTTAAGACGAAGGGCTCTATTTTCTGCTGTCATTGTCCATGGCACGATGTCAGGTTTTTAGTTTTGATAAACAATCTCAGATCACATCCTTCAAACAATTATCTGTTCAGTGTAGTGGGGACACGTTGGAATATTGCTATATGTTGCTTGTATGTCACTTTCATCCGGAAAGTTTAGTGCCACACCGTTTGTTGGAAAACTCTCCAGAAAATTCCAAGATGGTGACAAATGTTATGATATGCACCTCTTCGTTTGTTAAAACATTATCCTTTCCTTGTGAGTTTCATCAAATTGGACTGTGTAGATCTGTCAGTCACAAGGAAGATCATAAATCTTATGAAGATACTACACCATGTTTCTCGTTCCTTTTTTGGGATATTATGGTTTCTGATAGCATGGATAAGTATTTAATGGTGAGACCATGATAATATTGATGGAAAGGTAAAGTCACTACAGTCCCACAGGAGTACAAAATTGATCTCTGACCAGAGAGAGGTAAGTGGTGTACGGTGATCATTTATCAGTCGAGGGGAGTGGTTGTTAGTTTCCTTGGTTATTTGGCTGATTTATCGTGTAGAATGAGGTTATTTCCTCCACTAGGTGAGATTATCAGGATGGCTCTCCCTTCTCAATGTCGTCCCTCGGCTAGAGTGTGTAGAGTGTGGTGACTTTCAGAATAAACTCACCACCGCTGCTCTCTCTCTCTCTCTCTCTCTCTCTCTATTTACAGTGCAGAATGTGGCGACTTTATCTTTGTAATATTGTCTCTCTTTAGGTCAGTGTGTGGATGCGGAAAGCCCTTAAATAAATAAACATTGATTCGATGAAACATCAACCTGTGAAATGTTATTTGAAGTTCCCGGTTTGTTACATCAATGTCATGCAGGTATAACAAGTCCTGAATGATTATGCGAAAAAGTGACATCCAGTTCAGTAGCACATTGCATTTTAAAGCAAGCACTTCTTCACAAGGGGCATCAGTTAAAGGAGAGTAGCTGAAGCTGACTGGCAATTTTTTCGCCAGTAGTGAATTGAAAGCGGTAAGCTGGTGAGCTGAAACATTATGGTTATCGCCTCTATGAAGTCTGCTGAAAATCGACTCACTGATCATTCACAGAATGGAGTTGGATAATTTAAAGCAAAGTGAACAATTACTTGGTTATCCAGTCGGTGGATAGAAATATTTGGAGCACCTACAAGCGAAAATGTGGATAAAGACAACAGAGCAGCTGGTCACTTCGTGCTCAGTATCAGTTTTGTAATCTATAACTTATTTCTGTTGTCACAATCAAGCTGAATTAATCATCGCCAAAGTGTTCTAATTTGATAACAGATTCAGATACTGTTGCAGATTATTAACAGTGTTTCTTTTTTTCTTCAAAACAATTTGTAGAACGAATTCTGTTTCATTTGACAGTATGGAAAAGAAAAGTTTGATTAAATGCAACATTTCATTTGCTTAATGACTACAGTCTTTGTTCATTGTGATTCAACCTAACCGGTGAATTGAAAGATACCTCCTGCTGCACTCTAATTGCATCTCCAAGGATTCAGCATCAGCTATAAACATGGAGAGATGGAAAGAATGCATGTTGGATACAAGCAGACATCAGTGCTTCGAGGAAATAATGCATCTTCCGCCAAGAGGCATGATCTATGCAATTTACTACACGGCCCTTGCAGGTATCGCAGTCCCAGGTAAAGTCCTCCAAATGTGAAGCATCTTGAAAAGCACTAGTTAAGTGGATTATTGTGGTAAATAGCTGTTGATGATAGTTGTCACAATGAATTTCCAGCTGAATTTTCAGAACAATTTGGATCGATGTTCCAAGCTGAATAATGTTTTAAATGTTTTTCTTTAACTCAGAGTTGCGTTCTGAACTATATTCGTAGTGGCACTCAGTATAAAAATGGTACTGTGAAACAATGTCCCAATAATATTTTGAAACTGTGTTAATTATCTCCAATAAGCCACTTGGTTATCGACTTACTCTCCTTGTAATACTTCGTTGTTCCCGGTTTGAGCAGCATTGACCTTCTATTTGTAAATGTCTTGGAGAAGGTGGCGGCAAACAGCGGGATTGTACTGCTCCAGTCCATGTTCCTTCACTCAGGGGAGCAGCTCAGCTTCTGTCCAGCTGTGCCTCCCAACTCTGGCCCTCTGTCTGGTGAATGACACTGTTTCACCACAGATCTCAGTGATCATTTTCTCTATAGACCTGCAATTCTGATCTTTGCCTCTGAACCATTTTCCAATCCAGTTGTTACCTCCCATCATACTGTTACTGCTCGTTCATCCTGAAAAAATGACAATAACTTGTTCCAAATCAGATTGAACAATGAAAGCTTTAAAATCAAATGTATCCCTAACTGGATATCGCGTTATCACTGAATCATTCAGTTCCTTGTTTAACCTGTCTAGAGATTGTGCAAAGAGTTACGAGCTGAAAATGTGTTGCTGTAAAAGCGCAGCAGGTCAGGCAGCATCCAAGGAGTAGGAGAATCGACGTTTTGGGCATGAGCCCTTCTTCAGGAATGGTAATACCGCGATAATATTTCCAGGAAAAAGGTAAAATCGTCATAGCCCCACAGGAAGAAGATGCTGCTCTCTCAACAGCGAGAAAGAGCTCATGACCGAAACGTCGATTCTCCTGCTCCTTGCATGCTGCCTGACCTGCTGCACTTTTCCAGCAACACATTTTCGATTCTGATCGCCAGCATCCGCAGTCCTCACTCTCTCCTAGCAAAGAGTTAACTCTGACGAGCATTTTACAGGTTTGCATAATAGAGAAACGATGTTTATTCACGCAAGGCCATTCCACACACTGACGTGAAGAGCATTGGTATTACAATGGTGATGTCACCACAGTCAATCTCTCATTCGAGAGACAGCCAGATTACGGGGTGTGTTTCATCTGAGGGTCATCATATACCGGGCAAGGGACAATTTTGAAAAGGCAGACCCGTCACAGAAACTTCAGTTGGTGCAGGAATTAAACCCACATTTTCAACGGAATCTTGCACGGCAAATCATACAACTCTCCAACAGAGCTAACAGTTCTCAGTTATCCCCTCCCCTGAGGTGATGTGATGCTCAGGTTATACCACCGCGAGTCATCTCTCGCTGTTGAGCCCCACCTTCTTCCTTGTGGGGCTATTTTGATTTTACCTTTTTTCTGGAAATATTATCACGGTATTACCATCACATCCCAAACCATACTGTGAGATGGTATAAATCACAAAACGAAGAAGACATACATGCCTGATATTTCTTTGCGTTTGCTCCAGTCTTGATTGTAATACTGACGTATCGATGCTCCTTTCAATATGAAATGTACAGGGAAAATTCTAAAAGTTAAAGAGGTGCTCATTATAACATTTTGTAACATTCTTGTGACTTTTAGGGAAGCATTGCAAATAAAGAAGGGCCATGAAACTGCCCTGATAAAAATGGTAAATAATCAGTGCATAGCAAGACCCGAAAACTGGGGTCTGCACTTACCACATTTATTTTGGGAAGTGGATGTGATCAGGAATTGTTTATCGCCATAAAGACTGAACATAGTGTTGGAGACATCGACTACTCAGAAAAGAGTGCTTTGAGCCAAAGCATCTGTGCTGTTCCCAAACACAACCCCACTTTCCTAATCCCATGTTCCAGCATTTGCACCATAACCGTGGATGCATTGGCTTCGCAAGTGCACATCTATATACTTCCAAAATGTTATGAAGGCTTCTGGATCTACTAACGTTAAGTAGTAAATTCCACTTGCCACCTACGCTCTGAGTGTGTTTTAGTTTCCTCTCATCTCCTCTGATAGAGACATACCAGTATGGACTCATCTCTTTGAAATTGTGCTACAGCGTGCCTGAGACAAAATAGAGTCTGGATGTAATACTTTCAGATAAAAATAAGAGTGTTTTAATCACTGAAATGTTTGTTTAACAATTCCAAGCCAAACTCGGACAGTTGCATCATTTATTTTCAAACAGTTGTTGAGATATTGCTTTGAATTAATAGACATTGTTTAAATTTAAACAAGATGCAGAAATATCTTTGGGTTTGCATGCAATTTAGAATCATAAAAACTGTTGTGTCAACTTGAAATTTACTTACGTAGTCTGGTGCTGGAATTGCAATTGGTAGGTACTGCCATTTTTCATTCAAATATTATCCATGTCCTCTTCAAATTTTCTGACCAGACCAGTTCCGGCTTTGTTGCGTCATTTGTCCAGTGGATTGTTTTCAGTCATTTAAATTGTACACAGGTATTAATATTGGGCCTGTTCCCAAAATAGATTCCAAGTATTTTTATTATTATAATGATAATACAGTAATCAATATATTTTCAAGTTCTCATTTATTCCACCTTATCTTTAGATGCTAAAATATATTTGCTTACTTCAACTATCATAACTCCAAACTTTGCAAAGCATGTCATAAGCATAATGCTTTCGTTGGGAATTAATTCTCCACTCTTAGCTGACACAGCTTATTTTGTTTTGTTTGAACAGTTAATTTACTGGCTATTGCAATTCTGTCCCGAGGAAAATGCGGACTATCAAGATGTATCACAAGGTACCTGGTATCCATGGCAGTAACAGACCTCCTGGTTATCATTACCGCTGTACTTCTAAACCGTATTCCTGGCATTTATTTTCCGGGTTCCGTCCTATCGATTACTCCCATCTGCAGTCTCACCATTGCTTTAATTTACGCGGCCAGAGATACTTCTGTTTGGTTAACTGTTGCATTCACCATGGACCGGTATGTTGCTATTTGTTGCCAGAAATTCAAAGTGAAATATTGCACTGATAGAATGTCTGCTGTGGTAATCGGAACAGTTTGCTCATTGGGATGTCTAAAGAATATTCCCTGGTACTTTCTACATGAACCCATGTACATAAGTAATAATATACCATGGTATTGCAGGTTGAAGAAAATCCGTCACACTTCCCTTTTGTGGACAACATTTGAATGGTTTGAATATATTTTAACGCCATGTTTTCCATTCTTTCTGATTCTTCTGCTCAATGCTCTGACTGTCAGAAACATTCTTGTTGTCAATAAGGCCCGCAGAAGACTCCGATCTCAGCTCAATGAAGAGAATAAGGCTGACCAGGAAATGGAGAGCCGGAAAAAAAATCTATCATTCTGCTATTTGCTGTATCCGGCAGTTTCATCCTTTTATGGCTGTTGTTCCTTATCTACTTCCTTTATGAACGATTTACAAATGATTATCAAATCACAGGTTTCAGTGATCCACAATTTATTTTTCGAGAAATCGGTAATATGTTACAGCTATTCAGTGCATGCACCAACACGTTTATCTATGCCATAACGCAAAGCAAATTTAGAGAGGAATTGCAGAATATTGTCAGGAATCCACTAATCGCTTGTGCAATTGTAAAGAAAAAGAAATGAAACAGAAAATACACAAGGGGTTTACCTGCTGCGAACAAGTGACATGATCTGGTGAAAATTATATGTTTAGAAGTGACATTGGGTTATTAAATTTTGATCGAGTAAAGGACATTTGCTGACTTGGTGCTAAATACATTTCCTCCTGTTTTTGTAGCCTTGTGTAGATGAACACTGGTTTGAAATGGCAGGGAAAAAATGGTTTTCACAGCTCTATCAGTAATTGTATCTTCTGCAATGTGACACATTAAAAGAAAACATATGCAGCAATTTGTGAGTTTAAAAAGGATGTGTCAGCTATATTGTAAAAGGATTAATCTCGCAATCTGAGTTTCACCGCTGTCGTGTGATGTGGGTGGAAGAAAATCAAATGCTTTGAACGACTCACTCCTTCTTCAACCAAGGATTGCTCTATCCCTCTCAAACGAGGGTGGGATTGACAAGGTCGATGTCTCTGAGACATGTTTGTTGTTTTTGCATTCACCTATTTCCCTGTCTAAGAATCAGATATACTTCCACGTGTCGGCTTTTTTATTGGGAGGAACTCATTCAAAGCAATCTCCAAATGACAATTGACCACATCAGAAAAGGTACATTGACCACGTTCTGAAAAATTATTTTGACAATATTTTTATTTTCTCTGCATGAATATTGCATTCAGGTCTATGCATTTGCAATATTATGGTAAATCTGCAATATTATGCCCTTCAGTCATAAGGCAGGCTAATGTCATGTTGATTCCTTCCCATCTACAAGGAAACAAAACTGTCTATTCCGAATGCATAAACATCAGTTCGAACTGATGTTGTTACCATCGATTCATCAAATACTACAGCACGGAGACAGGCCCGTTTGCCCGAGCTGGCCCATGTCGAACAAAATGTCCATCCACGCTAAACCCATTTCTCTGCACTTGGCCCATATCCTTCTCAACCTTTCCCATCAACGCATTTGTCCCAATGCCTTTGAAATGTTGTTAATGTATCTGCTTCAACTCCTTCTGTGGGGCGGCACGGTAGCACAGTGGTTAGCACTGCTGCCTTACAGCGCCAGAGACCCGGGTTCAATTCCCGCCTCAGGCAACTGACTGTGTGGAGTTTGCACTTTCTCCCCGTGTCTGCCTGGGTTTCCTCCGGGTGCTCCGGTTTCCTCCCACAGTCCAAACATGTGTAGGTCAGGTGAATTGGCCATAGTGTTAGGTAAGGGGTACATATAGGGGTATGGGTGGGTTGCGCTTCGGCGGGGCGGTGTGGACTTGTTGGGCCGAAGGGCCTGTTTCCACACTGTAAGTAATCTAATCTAATCTGATCTCATTCAACATGTGTCTTAATGTCTGTGTAAAAGAAAGTTGTCCCTAATGTTCCCTTTTATTCTTTCCCCTTTAGCCTTAAATCGATTACCTCTAGTCCTCAATTCCCCAACCCTGGGGAAAAAGACTGAATGCATTCAACCTACCCATGCATCTCATTACCTTATACACTTCCATAACATCCCCCCTCAGTAGCCTATGCTCTAAAGAAAAAAGTCCTTGCTTGTCCAAACTCTTCTTTTCCCTCACACCCTTGAGTCTTGGCAACATCTTTGTAAATTCTTCTGCACTCTTTCCAGTTTAATAACATCCTTCCAAACACAATATTCCAAGTGCAGCCTCATCACCTGTCTAACTGCAACATAACTTTCCAAATTCTCGACTCAGTTCCTTGACTGATGAAGGCCAGTGTGCCAAAAGCCTTCTTCACTGCCCTGTTTATATGTGACTCCAGCTTCAGTGAAACGTACACCTGAACTCCAAGATCCCCCTGTACCACTACATTCTTTAATGTCCGACAATTCAATATGAAACTCCTATCTTGATTTGACTTCACAAAATGTAAGACTTCAGACTTATTTACACTAAACTCCATTTGCCATTTCTCGTCACAATTCTCCAGCCTATCAAGGCCCTGCTGCAATTTCTGATAACCTTCCTGATTGTCCACAATACCGCCTATTCATCTGCAAACTTATCAATCATGCCTTGTCCATTCTCATCCAAATCATTGATATAGATACAAAATTGAAATGGGCCCAGCACTGACCCCTGAGACACTCCACTGTAACAGGCCTCCAGCCTGGTAAGTATCCTTCCACTATTACTCTCAGCTTCTGATCATCAAGCCAATTGTACACCAATTTGCCAGATCGCCCTGAATTTCATGCGATCTAACCTGCCATAGCAGCCTACGATGAGGCATCTTATGAAAGACCTTGCTGAAATCCAAATAGATAACATCTATCACCCTACCCACGTCAAATTTCCTGGTCAATTCATCAAATAACTTGAACAAATTTGCCAGGCATGATCTCCCACACACAAATCCATGCTGACTATATCTGCGCACGCGCATATATATCTCATCTCTCAGAATCTCTCAAGTAACTGAGTTTCCACAGCTTGAGGCTTCCTGACCGATAGCTCCCAGGTTTGTTTTGTAGTCCTTAGTGAAGAAGAGCATAGCACTCGCTCTTCTCCAATCGTTCGGGACCAATCCGTGACTAATGATGAATCAAAAATATAAGCCAAGAGCCCCGCAATTTCTTCTCCAGCCTCTTGTAATGTTCTTGGATGTATCTGTTCATGACAAGGAGATTTACCCACCTTCATACATTCTAATACATCCAACACCTCCTGTACAGTGTCGTGGAAATTAAATCGACTTGACTCAATAATTAGAAAGAGCAAAGCAAGAGTCGTTATTAAAAATCTTGCAAGATTGACTCATTACACTAAGTCAGATGCCTCAATGCAATAAGTACCTAAACATTTGCAGAGATGCCTGTCTTACAGCATTCCTTATCATACTCTCAAGGGCAGAGACAAAGGAAACTCAAGTTGTTATCCTCTCACCCCTGGTCCTAGACATAACAGTTATTCAGCTTTCACTGAGTTCGACTATCGCAAGGTCGAGTTGAATGTTTACAGAAGTCAAACAGAGATAAGCTAACTGCAAAGCTTCATCAAAGCATCATTGACAAAGCTCAGTACAGCATTGATTTAAAATTGACTCACTCCCTTTAAATTTCACAGTAAATGGATAATTAATTACACTGTAAATGGATAATTTTCCATTACGTTTCCCCCCTTTTTGTCATTTTATGGCAACAAGGACAACTACAGCAACAACAAAACAAATTACAGAGCCAGAATAGCTACACATCAGAAAATGTTTAGGAAACACCATTCCTTTGCTCAGATACCACCTACACAAAATATAGCTTTGCGGTGGTATCGTCACGTGCTCTGGTGTGCCCTGTACACATCCCATATTCACGCATCACACTCGTCAAAGCCATGGTAGGGTGGGGTCCATGCAATGCCTCTGCCCTTACGAATAGTCCTACCAGGGCGCTTGCTAAAGGTGTGAGCTGGGGCAGCCCCATATTCACATGAGGCTTCTAATCACTACTTGCACTTAATTGGTTCCAGTGCCATCCGATGTCTCCTCCGGCCCAGCTAAACGCTTGCAATGTCTGGTTCTTTCTGCGATCTTAACTACTGTCTGTGTTGCAAGGAACACTTGAAACGGTCCAAACCACTTATTTGCATTCCAGTTTTTCATCCTGATGTCCTTCACCACTACCCAGTCTCCCGGTTCTAGATCATGCAGCTTCCCTTCGGCTGTTTGGGGTAGTGCTGCTTTCACTTGATCCTGTATTTGAGATAAAAGTGTAAAGAGTTTTATGCAGTAACACAACATCTCATCCTCACAGTGGCCTGTTATCTGTCTTACCTTAGGTCTTGGGCCAATTCCTGTGTTGGGCGGTCTACCAAACAATCTCCGAGATTTCATATACATTAGCACAATCGGAAGTGCCTTTTTCCATGTCACTCCTAGTTCCTTACAACATTTTGTCAATTTATTTTTTAGGGTAGCATTTTCTCTTTCCACTGCCCCATGTTTATTCCCAAATAAATACTGATCTACTGTAAGGCATTATTGACAAATGGTGTCCCATTGTCACTACTAAGCCATTCAGGGATGTCCCATCTCGGAATTATCTCAGTTAGCAAAGCTTTGGCTACTGCACTGGAATCCTGTTTAAACGTGAGGAACGCTTCCACCCATTTGGAAATCATATCAACTATTACCAGACAATATCTTTTCCCTTCACTGGGCGTTAGTTCAATTAAATTCATCTGTAAATGTTCAAAAGGTTTTTGGGGTTGGGGGTGTGCTGACTCATCTATATTCCCCTCCCCACATTACTAGTGGCACAGATAAAACAACACTCGCAATATTTCTGGGATTAATGAGTAAATCCCTTAGTGTACCAGTGTGCTGAAATACTGTCGTACATCCCCCCTTTTGACACATGGTCCTTACCGTATGTCAGTTTGGCATATAATGGAAATAACGATCGTGGTAGACAGGGTTTACAATTGGGGCCACACCATACTCCTTCCCTCACACTGCATCCTGCTTTCGTCCACTTACGCTTTTCTTCCGGTGTGGCCTGTGATTGTAATTCCCGTACGTCTGCTGTTGGGGTACAAACTATTGTCATACACATGTCAATCTGCTCACTTATTAGCTGCTGGGCTGCTGTTTTTGCTGCCGAGTCTGCCCTTGCATTGCCTTGAGAAATAAAATCATTATTTTTTTGTGTGGCTTCACACTTACACACATCGATTCATTTAGGCAACAGGACTGCTTCCAGGAGGTTAGAAATCAGGTATGTGATGGGCTTTCCAGTGGAGATCAACAAGCCGCTGCATTTCCACAGGGTTCCAAAATCATGTACAACCCCGAATACAAATCTGCTATCAGTGTAAATATTCACTGTCTTTCCCTCAGCCAATTTACAGGCCTCAGTCAAGGCAATCAGCTCCGCTGCTTGTGCTGACAGATGAGAAGGGAGTGATCCCGCTTTGACTACCTCGTAGGTCGTCACTACAGCATACCCAACACAATTCTGGCCTGTCTCCTTGCTCCTGAAAGCTGACCTGTCCACAAAAATCTCCATATCCGGATTTTAAAGTGGTGAATCCTGCAAATCTGGTCTCGGGCTACAAATCTCATTAGTTACAGTGGCACAATCATGTGGGTCTCCGTCTCCTTCTGTGGGGAGAAGGCTAGCAGGATTAAGGACGTTACATCGCTTTATTGTAATGTTAGGCATTTCCAATAACGTGCTGCTGACATGTGTGCGTCCTTTGCTCGGAAAGCAGTAAGGATACTGCATGTGGGACCAGAGGGATTAATTCACTGTAGCCAACCATATCCCTGGACGCTGCAACAGCTTTTTCAGCTGCGGCCACGGCTCGCAGGCATTTCGGCAATCCTGCCGCTACGGGGTCTCGTTCAGCTGAAAAATAAGTTACCGGCCTCAATCTTCCCCCATGATGCTGCAACAGCACAGATTAGATTAGATTACAGTGTGGAAACAGGCCCTTCGGCCCAACAAGTCCACACCGACCAGCCGAAGCGCAACCAACCCATACCCCGACATTTACCCCTTCCCTAACACAACGGGCAATTTAGCATGGCCAATTCACCGGACCTGCACATCTTTGGACTGTGGGAGAAAACCGGAGCACCCGGAGGAAACCCACTCAGACACAGGGAGAACGTGCAAACTCCACACAGTCAGTCGACTGAGGCGGGAATTGAACCCGGGTCTCCAGCGCTGTGAGGCAGCCGTGCTAACCACTGTGCCACCGTGCCCCCACAACGCTTGTCACGCAGCAACGCTTCTCATCCACTGTTTGTATAAAAGGTTTTTTTGGATTCGGAATCCCCAGCGTAGGTGTAGTTTGGAGCGCATTTTTTAATTCAACAAAGGCACTCCCGGCCTCTGGGGTCCACTGCAACGGGCTCTGGTTCTGCAAACTTTTCCCATGGGCTATGTCACTTAAGGGCGCCTCAAGGTTTGCGTAATATGGAATAAATGTTAGTAATTGTTTCTTTGTGTGAGGTTTTGAAATTTTCTGAATTGCTTGAACTCTGTCTTGACCAATAGCCTTCCCTTGTTCACATATTAAGTGATCTAAGAACTTCACCTATTGTTGTACAAATTGTAGCTTTGTGAGACTAGCTTTGTGCCATACCTTTACTAGATGGCAGAGCAACGCAAGGGTGCCCTTCTCACATTGGCCCTTTATTAGTTCTGCTATCAAGCGATCACCCACATACTGTAAAAGCGCTGACCCCGGTTAGAGCAAGAGCCTCCAGACTCCTGCGCAGAGCCCCATTATATATAGTGAGGGACTCACAGTAACCTTGACAAAATTGTGTGAAGGTATATGATTTTCATTTGAATGAAAAAGTGAACCAGAATTGCCTATCTGGGTGTATTGGTACACTAAAGAAGGCATTTGCTAAATCCACAACAGAGAACCATTTCCTGTCCGGTGGAATTTGAGCCAATATAGTAGAGGTGTTGGGAACATTTGGTGCACACGGGACAACAGCATTATTGACTGCCTGCAGGTCTTGAACAAACCTCCATTCCTCTGGTTCACCTGGAATGTTTGCCTTTTTGACCGGAAAAATGGGGGTTCTCACTAGTGAGTTTTCACAGGGGATTATCACGCCAACCTTTAGGAGGGATTCAAAGACTGGAGTAATTCCTTCTATGGCTTCAGGTTTTAATGGGTATTGTGCGCTGCAAGAATGATACTCAGACTTCGGGGTTATCCTTATGGGCTCACAGCCCCATATGAGCCCCACATCATGTTTGCCCTTTGCCCACAACTCAGTAGGGACCATTTTTAATCTTGGGTCTGAGACTTCTATCTTAGGGAAACGGCAGGCTATCCACCTAGGCTTCTCAGGGCTAATGGGGATTACCTGGACTGTCCTATCTGCCTGAGTTAGCCAATTTAGTCTCTTCTTAAATGTCGCATATCTGCATTGTACCAGACACCCGCATCGTCCCTAAAGACCCAACCTTTCGCTATTTCTGCCTTTAGCACCTATGGTCCCAAATCCTGCCACCTGTCACCAGACGCCTTTACCAGTGACACGTGAGGAGAGGAGCCTTTCACATCTAAAAGATAGGGTCTGCTTGCTGGTACAGATACCTTAGATATGTTTACACTGACTGCACATCTGTGAAGAGACTAAATTGGCTAACTCAGGCAGATAGGACATTCTGGCAAACTCTGCCTCCGTCCGTTGCTTTTCCTGGTGGTCACCCAGCTACTGTCTGCCTGCACCTCAGGTGTGGCCACCTCACTAAAACGCTTGTCTATGATACGATCAGCATCTCAGATGATGCTGAGTGCATCTAGCTCTAGCTCCCTAACACAGCCTCGCAGGAGCTGTCGCTGGTTCCACTTCCCAAAAATGTAGTCATCATTGGCGATGGAAGTCTCCCTGAGCTCCAACATCCTTAAGGAGGAACATGCGACTGCCTTGACGGTCATCTCAATTGCAATAAGACTGAAGAGGAAAATTGAAAAGATTTTACCTGAGTTTATTTGTACTTACTCTGCCACCAACAAATTTTGCAAATCATCGTCTCAGTACCCCTCCTTTTTTGGGTTAGAGCAGGTGAGATGAAGGGAAACACTACTGCGATGTGCCAGTTTTATTTTTTCCTTGTTTTGGGCATTTCAGCCAGGGTTCCCTGTATTTTGCAAATAGTGTTTGGAAATTGTTGTTGTTGGTCGTTGTCCATTCTTTTATTGTTGCGATTTAGATCCACCTAACGCATATTGCTCTGCAATTGAATGTTGGTCACATTGTGTATGCCCGGAAAGCAGTACCAAATCACTCGTTTGCAACCCTCTGAATTTGATTATTCTCCTACCAATAAATTATCAACACTTACGAGATATTATTCGTGTTACCTGATGAGAAACGAAGTATGTATGATTGCTCCACAGTTAATTAGGTCCTTGCGTCTGACCTGAGATGTTACGGCTGAATCTCAAACATTGTTTTTTAACTTTGAGATAAAGATAATAAAACTGAATAGAAATGTCGATGCACAAATGAAGTGAGTCATGAACACAGCCATATGTCACAGGAAAATATATCATAATTTCTATTTATAATGAAATTCGTCTCCATGAAAGGACTTCAATGTCTTATTAGTACAAGAGCCATGGGATTGTCTTTGACAGACGTATTGAATTGAAACATCAGCTGTAAAGATGGTGAAAGCATCAGTGGAAGTGAGAAGAATATAATTCCCATTGTTCATCGGAATTCAAACTGAAATGCAACTGAAATATCGCAATGAAATTTTGGATCAACTTCAATTAAACTGAAGTAAAACAATGAATGGCAAAAAAAATCTTGTTACCTATTCTCGATAGCACTTCACTCTATATTCCGCACAAATAAAATAACATGCTAGAAAATTAAAGTTAGTTCCTTCACAGGTGTAGCGGCTAATTAGCTGCAAGTTTTATCTCTCCTTCCTTGTAGACTAAAATCTCTCTTGTTCTCTTTGTTTTTTCTTTCGAGGAGTTGGCCCATTCCATGTGACGTGTGTCTTAGGCCCATATTGGAATGACCACCCGTGGGGAGTGCCGGTCACAAAAAGCCAACTGACTCCTACTGCCACTGAACGCTGGCCGATCAGCAGACATCAGAATGCGAGGCTCTCATTTGGAGCTGTGAAGCTTTCCAAGGGCTTAGAGCTCCAGCACGAGGTTCTCTCTTCTCCAGATCCTTGTCTGTATCTCATGATGCTTGATGGTTTTTCCCCTGCTCTGTTCCCAGCTGCGTCCTGGCCTGACGTTCCTCACTGTCGGCCTCACTCCTGGAGAGTTCAGCAATCTGCATGAGCCGGCACCTATTCCACTGGCAAGATGATCTGTCTCAGTGGTTTTTAGCCCAGTCTAGAGCCGATGAAATGTTGTCTGCTCTCTATCCACCAAAGCAACATTCACACTGTTTGTGGTTCCTATCCTCTGGCTGCCAAAAAGAAAGCGAATTAAAAGGCAGCGACCAGCTGGGGTTTGTGAGTCTGAATGTCTGCGTCGTTGTGGATAACTATCTCAGAGACTCCAGAGGAATGATTGTGAGTGTTAGTCAGTGACTGATCAGGTTTATACTAGCTACTCTAGTGAGTCTAGAGAAGGATGTACAGTGGAAACTCGATTATCTGAACGAGATGTGCGGGCACTATTTAGTTCGGATAATTGATGATTCAGAAAATCAATTAAATGACTTTCCTCTGGTGCTTGGAATGTTAAAGTCTGCTCTCCGTTCAGGACACTGGCAGCAGCACACAGCGCGTGAGGCCCCATCGTCCAACAGCACCCACCCCCACCCCCACCCACGTACCCCCATCCAACAGTGCCGCAAACCCGGTCCAATCCTGGTCCCTAAACCCCCAACTCAGAACTCAGTCCAAACCCACTCCCCATCCCTAGCCCAGTCCAACTCCGCCACACGCCCCCAACCCAGTCCAAACCCACCCCCCAACCCCAACCCGGTCGAACCCTGCCCTTCACCCCCAACCCTGTCCAACACTGCAGCCTGCTCCCCAACCCAGTCCAACCCCGCCCTCTGTCCCAACCCGGTCCAACTCCACCCTCCATCCACAACCCGGTGCAATCCCACCCTCTGCCCCCACACCAGTCCAACCCCGCCCTCTGCCCCCAACCCAGTCCAACCCCGCTCTCTGCCCCCAAACCGATCCAACTCCACCCTCCGCCCCAACCCAGTGCAACCCCGCTCTCTGCCCCCAACCCGATCCAACCCCACCCTCCATCCCCAACCCAGTGCAACCCCGCCCTCTGCCCCCAACTCGGTCCAACCCCGCCCTCTTCCCCCCAACCGAGTCCAAAACTGCCCTCCATCCACAACCCGGTCCAACCCCGCCCTCTGCCCCCAATCCGATCCAACTCCGCCTTCTGCCCCAACCCAGTCAAACCCCGCCCTTCACACTCAAACTGGACTCAACCTGCCGTCCGCCCCCAATCCCGATTCAACACTGCCCTCCAACCCGGTTAAACCCGGTCCAACCCCCCCCCTCCCGCACCCCATCACAAAGCCTGCGAGTCACCGCTCGCAAAACAGCCTGCCTCCAATCCCTCCCTCTCTAGGGAAGTCGAACTGCACACCAACAAGACCGCTGCTGCTGCTGCCTTTGTGTTGTAAGTCTCCAAATAGACACAGCCACAGCCACACACATAACGTTTTACTGCAATTTTTTGACAGATTCCACGTTTGCCCTGTGCAGGACAATTTTGGAGAGATTATTCCTGGGAAGCGGCCGGGGGGGAGGTTAGAGTACACCCTCTGTAGAACTCCAGGGAAAGGGTGGGGAGAGAGAGGGGGAGTGAGGTCAGTCATTTGGAGGCAGTGCAGTTTAATCACCGTCTATAATGTAATGCTTCCATTGGGACCTTGAGGTCTCCTTCAGACAATCTGATTTTCAAATAATTGGTATTCGGAGAATCGAGGTTCCCCTGTATTGATCTTCTGGGCGTTGATGGTATGGAACATGAGGAAGTGTTGGGTAACTTGAAAAGCATTGAGTTAGGCAAGTCCCCAGGGCATGATGATATTGATCCTGGAATACTGTGGGCGGCAAAAAGAGGAAATTGCTGCTGTCTTGTACAAAATCTCTGTATCCAGGTGAGCTTCCAGAGGACTAGAGAGTAGTCAATGCTTTTTCTTTTCTTTTGAAAGTCAACAGGGATGTTCTTAGAAATGACAATAAGGAAATTGTTAGAGAAGAAAATTCGAGGCAGGCTTTGTCCATATTTTAAAAATACGTATCTATTATTGATGGCCAGTATGGTTTTCCACAATCGATGTCATGTTTCATAATCGTCATTGAGGTTTTTTTTAGGAAGTGTTCAAAAGGTATTCAAGAGCTATGGATGTTGTCTACAGAAAATTTTCATTGCCTTTGAAAAGGTTTGCCTATGACAGACTAATATCAAAGGTGAATTCATTTGTGATGTGCTGAAAAACTGTGATGGAGAGTTTTCCGACACAGTATGGAGACAGGCCAATAAGGGGTGATGCCATATTGGATTTGATCCTGGGGAGCGAAACAGTCCACGTGGTAGATTTGGAGGTAGGTGAGCACTTTGGTGATCGTGACCATAATTCGGTTATGTTTACACTAGCATTGGCCTGGGATAGGTATTAGCAAGTTCTGAGAATAGGTATATACGCCAGGGAAAGAGGTATAACTGGGAGAAAGGCAATTATGATGTGATTTGGCAAGATTTAGGATGCATAGGATGGGGAAGGAAACTGCAGGGAATGGACACACTCGAAACATGGAGATTATTCAAGGAACAGCTACTGCGTATCCTTGAAAAGTATGTACCTATCAGGCAGGCAGGTTGTTCTCGAAAGAGGGAGCCATAGTTTCTGAAAGAAGTTGAAGCTTCTTTCAAGAGGAAGAATAAGTTTTATGTAAGGATGAGGCGTGAAGACTCAGTTAGAAGGTCTGAGAGTTATATATTCGCCAGAAAAGTTCTAAAGAGTGGGCTAAGAAGAGCCTGGAGATGACATGAGAAATAATTGGCGAATAGGATGAAGGAAAACCTGAAGGTCTTCTATTGGTCTATAAGGAATAAAAGAATGACCAGTGTAATGTTAGGGCCAACCAAAGGTAGTACAGGTGTGCAATCCTTTATCCAATCTGCTCAGGATCAGCTCGTTTTTGGACTTCATAATTTTTCAAATTTCAGATGTAAGTTACAGTTTGATGGTGAAATTTAAAAAAAAAATCTTACTGGAGGAGAAAACTGACTGAGTAAAACTGGCCTTGAAACAAAATTGGGGCCTCCTGGTACTGGGCCACAGCCCCCTCAACCCTCACCCCCAACATGTGGATGAAGGTAAAGCAGTTGATGTGGTGCATATGGATTTCAGTAAGGCGTTTGATAATACTCCACACAGTAGGCTATTGCACAAATTATGGA
Organism: Chiloscyllium plagiosum; assembly: GCF_037043375.1. Taxonomy (NCBI): domain Eukaryota; kingdom Metazoa; phylum Chordata; class Chondrichthyes; order Orectolobiformes; family Hemiscylliidae; genus Chiloscyllium; species Chiloscyllium plagiosum. The sequence continues at coordinate 30,931,385 of NW_028270183.1, forward strand.
GTTTCGGAATTGAAGGTGACTTAGATGTTTGGTTCAGAGTTTGGCTATTTGAAAGAGGGCAGAGGGCGGTGGTTGATGGGAAATGTTCATCCTGGAGCTCAGTTCCCAGTGGTGTGCCACAACGATCTGTTTTGGGGCCACTCATGTTTTTCATTTTTATAAATGATCTGGAGTTGGGCATGGAAGGATGGGTGATTAAATTTGTGTATGACACTAAGGTAGGCGCAGCTGGGGATAGTACCGACGGATGTTGTGGTTTACAGAGGGACATAGATAAGATGCAGAGCTGGGCTAAGAAGTGGCAGATGGAGTTTAATACAAAAAGGTGTGAGGTAGTTCACTTTGGAAGAACTAACAGGAATGCAGAATACTGGGCTAATGGTAAGATTCTTGGGAGTGAAGATGAGTAGAGAGATTTTGGTGTCCAGGTGCATAAGTACCTGAGAGCTAAGAAGACATATAGTGTGTTGGAATTTATTGGTAGGGGGATTGTGTTTCGGAGTCATGAGGTAATGGTTCAGCTGTACAAAACACGGGAAAGTTCGCACCTGGAATATTACGTGCTGTTCTGGTCACCGCATTATAGGAAGGATGTGGAAGCTTTGGAATGGATTCAGAGGAGATTTACTAGAATGTTGTTTGGAATGGAAGGAAGGTCTTACAAGGAAAGGCTGAGGGAAATGAACCTGTTTTCCTTGTGGCGAAGAAGGTTGAGAGGTGACTTAATTGAGACATATAAGATAATCAGATGGTTAGAAGTGTGGATAGTGAGAGGCTTTTTTATCGAATGGTGACGACTAATATGAGGGCACATGGCTTTAAATTGAGGGGTGATAGATTTAGGACAGATATCAGAGTAGTTTCTCTAATCAGAGAGGAAGAGAGATGTGGAATGCGTGCCTGCAACAATAGTAGATTACCGACGTTGAGGCATTTAAATGGGCATTGGACATACACATGAATAATAATTTTATGGTGTAGTTTAGATTGGCATCAGATTAATTTCACAGGTCGGTGCAGCTTCGAGGGCTGAAGGGCCTGTACTGTGCTGTAACGTTCTATGTTTTCTGTTCCATGTTAACTGTCACTTTGTAAAGAAAACCAATAAGATCAAGACAATACCTGAATCACTTGATGGAAGATTATCTCTTACGATCATGCAGATGGCCTCCATTGTTCAGAGAGCTCCCATACCTCCTTTTCCACTTTGTGTAATAATCTCAGCTGTAAAATATTCTGGATATTCAGCTCCCAACATCGGTTACCCTGTCACCATGTCTATATCACCTCATTAAATCATATCCTTTTAACTCGATGCATGCAATGAATTCCTCAATCCTTGTTGAGAAAACAACACACATTGAGACAGAGTGCCTTTCATGCAGCTTTAAAACCCATTATTCCCTATTCCAATGCCAATTTAATTGCTTACTTTCACCATCAGGAAACATTACGACACCATCATACTCACAGAATAAGACCTAATAGGTAATGTTTCATGAAGGAACATCACCATCTCTGGATATATTCTGTCCCACCAGCAGGACAGACCCACCAGTGGTGGTAGCACCGTGGTATAGTCAGGAAATGAATTACCCTGGAATTCTCCAACATTGATTCTAGAACCCAAGAAATCTCACCTTCAATGATAGTCAAGGAAACCGCTTGATGCTAATGTCACAGGGATAGGTCGTGGCTTTTAGAACAACATAATCATGAGAGTAGCCACGCTGTTAGGGGGCTTTCAGGGTTGTCTGCTCAGCTGGCCGCAGCTTTTGTTTACAGGTAAAGGCTTATCATCTTGAGGAAGTCTCTGTGTTTCCTGGTCACTCCTAAAATTTGCTATCTACCTCAACAAGAGTTGCAAATAGTTATTGTCTAATGTTCACTTTCAGAGTTAAGAATACATTCTTAATTCTTGCTTTAAATACTAGAATTTGGGAGTTCTCTGTCATACTTTAATGGATTACGAGTCAAAGTGAGCTTTTCAGGTTGTTTGGTTTAATTTGCAAAAGGGTTTACCACGTGTCGTAACAGCTTGGGGGCTTGTCTGGGATTTGTGCAAGTTTAGACAGATCCTGGCTGAGATTTGGGCAGATTTGTACAGATTTGGGGTACAAAAGATCCCAGCAGATTTAAACACTTGCTGATTAGTGTCCGAGAACTTTAAATAAAACGTAGGTGAGACAATTTGTTTAATTTCGGATCCTTGTGGTATGTTAAATTACAAGTGAGAAAAATGGCTCTTAAGATTGCTAAAGAGGGTCTGGGGTTTGAAGATGATTCCCAAATTTGCAAAAAATATTTAGAAAGTCAGTAGAAGGGCATATTTTCAAAATTAGCAAATAGTTGGCTCTAACTAGGTGCAAAAAGAAAACTAAAATTGTATGGGAGTTAGGAGTGTCAGAGAAACAGACAAGTGTAGTAGAGATTGAAAACCTTAAATTATAATTGAGAAAGAAGGAGTTAGAAGATAAATAACAGGAGAAAGAAAGAGAAAGAGAAGAAAGAGAGAGAGGAAAACGAAAGAGAGATAGGGAAAAAGAAAGGGAGAGAAGGTTCTTATTGAGCAAAGAGAGAGGAGAAAGGGGGAAAGAAAGAGAGAAAAAAGAAAGAGAAAAGGAGAGAGAATTTGAAGTTCAGAGTTTGCGACTTAGTCAGGAAAGTCAAGTTACCAGGATCGAGACGAAGAGAGATTCAATACAAAAATGTTACAATACTGCCACATTTTGATGAGAAAGATATTAAGATATTATTTATTTCATTTGAAAAATCGGCGAGGGAGATGGAGTGGTCAGAGGAATTGTGGGTAAGGCCAAGAAGTTATAATTTTGAAAGATAGAGGATCTAATCAACCTCTAGCAGTAAGAGATTAACATATTTCCACAGTTTATTCTCTGTTACACAAGACAGTGGTAATTTGTGGGATAGATGGACAGAAATGTATCCCCTATGTAAGATCAGGTTGGAGTGTCAACTCAAGACTGGGTAAATAACAGTGGGAGTGATTGACAGGGTGTCAGTTCCCAGAATCAATTTTGTTCTGGAGAATGATTCAGCAGGATCCAAGGTGAGAGTGAAAACCCTTGCTGTGGGGAAGCCCAAGGAAGACGAGAGAACTGAACAGTTAAAAGAAAAATACCCTGATATTTTCCAAGACTGAGTAGTAACAAGATCCCACTATCATAAAAGTCATAGCATGAAGTAAAAACTAAAGAGCAAGATGAAGAAGCTGAAGTTCAGTTAGCGGACACCCTGTTTGACATAATGGTGCAGGAAAAACCTGAAGAGGCAGAGGATCAGGCAGAAGTGTTTAGTCCTGAAATGCGTAATCAGAAAAGGAGGCAGAGAATATTCCTGATGGTTATTATCTGAAAGGTGGAATCCTCAGTCAAAACTGGAGACCACGGCAGGTTTGTGCAGAGGAGAAATGGGCAAACGTGCACCAGATTGTGTCGCCAATTGCATACAAACAGGAAGTGTTGCAGGTCGCACATGAACTACCTGTAGGAGATCACCTAGGTGTATGGAAGATGCAGGCTAAGGTCCAAAAACATTTCTCTTGGCCTGGAAACACAATGATATGGTTAATCCTTGCTGTACATGCCAAATAGTGGGTAAGCCACAGTTTGTAATAAAACCAGCACCTTTGTTGCCAATTCCCACATTCAAAGAATCTTTCACGTCCGTCATAATTGATTGTGCACGTTCCACCTCCCCGCCAGCACCCCACCCCCCTCCGCCACACACGACAACTCGAAGTGGGAACCAGTACTTGCTAACTATAATGCTAACCATAACCATATTTGTGGAGGCAATTCCATTACAGAGTATTGAGGCAAAAAGGGGTGGAAGAGGAGTTAGTAGCTTTCTTCATGCGATATGGGCTACCCAGAGAGATTCAGCCAGACAAGGATCTAACATTACTTCCAGGGTGTTTAAGAAGGTCACGGATATCTTAGGCACACAGCACCTTAAATCTAGTGTGTACCACGCTGAATCACAGGGAGCTTTAGAAAGGTGGCATTAGACTCTGAAGACCGTGCTGAGAGCATACTGTCAGGATCATGCCAATAATTGGGATAAAGGTATCCCATTTCTATTGCTTTCCATTAGAGATGGCCCAAACAAACCTACTGCATTTACTCCGTTTGAATTAATATTCGGACATGAAGTGAGAGGCCCTTTGAAATTAATTAAAGAGAAATTGACAGGACCAAGTCTGAGGTCTCACGCGTGGATTATGTATCGGAGGTGAGGGAGAGATTAAATTGAGTATGTGCGTTAGCTAAATACCTAAAGAGGGCTTGGTGTAGAATGAAGCAGGTGGCAGATAAAACCTCTGAGACTCAGAAGTTTTCCCGAGGGGATGACTTGTTAGTACTGTTACCAATGACTGGAGATCCCTTCAAAGCCAGGTTTATTGGTCCCTATCAGGTTGAGAAAACGTTGAGACAGGTGAACTATTTAGTAAAGATGTCAGGTAGAATTAAAAAAAAGGTATCGAGTGTGTCAAGTGATGTTGAAACCGTATTCTATTTGAGAAAGAACTGGAGAAATAGGTGTTAGTTCCTGCCCTGCAGAGTTAGGAATCAAATCCAGAGGATGTGGATTTTGATGTTTCTCAAAATAGATTTTAATATCTATTTTAAAAAGGACATACGTCAGAATCAGATGGTTAGTACTAATGCAATTGTACAGGAAGCAGATGTAGAGAATATTGCTCCGATAAAATAACATCCTTATCGACTTAATCCTTTCAAAGCCAGACAAGTCCAGATGGAGGTGGAGGCCATGCTCGATGAGATCATCATCGAACCGAGCCAGAACGAGTAGAGTTCGCCAATAGTCTTAGTTCCAAAACAGGACCGCACACAATGATTCTGTGTGGATTATTGGAAGGTCAGCACCGTTACAAAATCAGACTCATATCCAATTTCTAGATTGGAGGACTGTATTGAGAAAGTCGGACAAGCCAGTTACATCACCAAGTTGAACTTACTGCGTGGTTCGTGTCAGTAACCTTTGTCAGAGACCGCGAAAGAAATTTCTGCATTTGTAACCCCAAAATTAAAAATAAGATGCCCTTTGAAATGAAGAATGCACCCACCACATTCCAAAGACACATGAATAGAATTGTGGCTGGGTTAACAAACTGTGCAGTCCATTTAGATGATGTAATAATCTTCAGTGAGAAGTCCTGGAAAGACAACATGGTGCAGTTGGCAGAGCTCCTTGAACTACTACGACAAGCAAAACTGGTGATAAACCGAAGAGTACTCTTTCTTTCAGTATGAAATTCCGTCGAATGTAAGGAATGCTGTCCTCATACCTGTTATGGAAATGCTTCGTCAGTACAACCCAATTTTCACAGAGGGCTTCTTTCACTTCAATGGTGGAATGGGACTTGATCTCCTCCCTTACTGTACCTAAAGAACTGACTCCTTCATCTACCCCTTCCAGCTCATTGGTGACATTACACGACAACTCTGTCTCCCTACACAGTGATGGAACTGTTGGGGAAATACCAAATCCATTCTCAAGGATACCTGCCTTGGTAACAGTCACAGCTGCTTATTGTTCACAGATTCTGGTCTGACATGCTTGGAATTTTGCCAAACCTGGGGAGAAATCTATTTAATCATCTGTTTTAACATCAATATCCAATTTGTTCAGTCACAAAATAGGGTCTTCCTTCAGCTTTTTTCTCATATTACACATGATGAGTATACAGGTGGTTCCTCAATAATGCTCATTTAATAAAAGCCACTTGTCTGGAATGCGCTGTATGAATTGACCACAGTTTCTTTGAAAGAGTGAGTTCCCGTTCGCTGTTACCCGATTCCCATCCCCCACACGAGGTGTCACGGTGCACGAAGGATTATACTCTGCACCAGCATTACATGGTCAGTCAGTTCATGCGTTTTCTCGTGAAGAACTTTGTTAAAGGCATTGTGAAATGTTTGTGCTAGTGAACCTGGAAAAGCATCGTGAAAATGTCTCTACAGTCTGAGGCCAAGAAGCTGGTAGCACTCTATTAATTTAAAAACTTAAAGAATTGAGATAAAAGTGAAATTGCACTGGAACTGACTCACAGTTAAAGGACTGTGATGAGGATCAGTTTAAAATTTGGCCTTGTTGTTTGTATTTTCTTTCTATTTTTTTCCTTCAAACGTACGTTTAGATTTTGAAGAATATCTGCAGACTCACAAGAATCTGTTTCAGTGGCTAATCATGATGGAAACAAACTGCAAAACAACTTGGACATGTTCAGTCAGCTTCTCAATGTGATCAGAGTTGGCAACTCTGCACCCAGTGGGTGAAGGAGAGAAAGGTTTGAAACACACTGTTACTTTCAGTGCATCTGTGGAGATGTCCTGAGGGGGTGAGTAGGCTGTGCAGAAGAGATTCAGGGTTATTCAGGGTCAGATGTTAGTGAGGGTGAGAGTGAGGAGGGAAGGTGTTGGAGGAAATGGTGGGTACAGTAACAGAGGTAGAGGGAGTGTGAGGTATCAATGAGAAGGTGGTGGCCCTTTCCCTGGCAGAGTGGAGAAGGTCACTGATCTTCTCTCATTATTCTGTGCATTCCTTCAGATGGTTGGGGCTACGCTGGTCTGACTGGTAGCCCAGGTTGGCATGATTCCAGGAGAATGGCATCCTCTGCTGGCCTGGGAGAAAAGAATGTCCTGCCCCTGCATCAACCCATCCCCATCAGCAGCATCTCCACGTCCCTGCACACAAGGAGGGATACATATTTTCCAGTGTCTGAGACGTCCAGGGCCAGTGTCAGGAACCATGCAGGGCAGCTCCAGACTGACAACCATTTGTCTGGGTGCACAGTATCTTTATAAAGGTGGTGCTGCACCATGGCTCTTTGTCAGTTCTGGATATCCAGGAAGGGATGAGTTGTTTTGGTATGATGGTGCCAGATTGTGACAGAGGGGTACAAAAGGGTGGCGTAGGGGTGTTTTTTTTTCTCTCGAGCAGCACATTACTTAACAAAACCTGCCTGATTTAGTACCTACCCCACCATTTGATGACACTGCTGAATGGTAGAGTGAGTAATGTGTCACAATTGCAGTATTTAGGGATTCACGGGATACTGGCACAGATTTGGATCAAACCTGTTTGTGGTACGTGTTTGAAGTTCAATCGGTTTCAGAACCGGGTTTATGAGTTGGAGGATGCACAGCAGGCTCTACGACACATTGTGGAGTTGGAGGGGGGAAAGGTGGTGGTCCCTGGTGTCAGTCACAGCTCATGGGATTGGATCTTCTGATTTGGTCAGCGTACAAGGAAAGAGAGTGTGACTGTGAATTAGACATGTGGGGAGAGCAGGGGACAGCACTGCAGGAGTTTGCAACCTTCCATCAGATTGCTGCTTGTCTGGATGTGGGGAGACAGAGGAAGAGGGCACTGAACATGGCACCCTGTTACAGGTAGTCACTGATGAGGAGGAGTAATAAAGAGTGTAGTGGCTGTAAGCGAAGGTATAGTGAGCGGGATTGACATTGATTTTTGCAGCAAACTGCATGTCTCCAAACAGCTGTGTTAGCTGCTGGGTGCCAGGGTTTCTGGGTAACTGCATGTGTCCAAATGGTGTGTTAGCTGCTGGGTGCCTGGGTTTCTGGGCAACTGCTCAGGGCTGGAAAGGAACCTGGAGTTAGAAAGAAGGATCCAGTTGTTATGGTCCATGCAGATCATAATGACATAGGCTGGACAAATAGAGCATATCTGCTCGATAAAGTGGGCCTTTATCTCTTGACTAACTGTGCTCATCCTCTTGATAACTGTCACAAACAGTTAGGAGTAAGATATCCTTACTGCATATAACTACCCCTCTGCTAATATACATTTAACCTCTCAAACCACGCAGGTAAAATCCCCTGTGAACTCCAGGATACTGGGCCCCTCCCAACTGAGTCACAACTCAACCCTCTTGAATAGTCCCTGACCCATCTATGTTTAAGCGCCCCCAGGAACAGTAGCGTTCCATCCTGCACCATTTCTCAGATCACAATGTTCTCTCACGTGGGCCACCTTTATTACAAATGTGGTTCATTAACTGAAGTGTTTGAACTCACATCAATGGTTGTTATCCCCAGTCACTGATTGACATGTCCATGGTCCGATGCTCAGTGATTAGCACTTCTGCCCCACAGCAGCAGGGACCCGAGTTTGATTCGTCCTCAGGTGACAGTCTGTGTGGAGTTTGCACATTCTCCTTGTGTCTGCTTGAGTTTCCTCCCACAGTCCAACGATGTGCAGGTTGGATGGATTGGCCATGATAAATTACCCATAGTGTTTTGGGATATGCAGACGAGGTGGATTGGCCATGATAAATTACCCATAGTGTTCAGGGATATGCAGGTTAGGTGGATTGGCCATACTAAATAAAACAAAGAGCTCAGGGATGTGTAGGTTAGCTGGATTGGCCATGGTAAATTACCCATCGTGTTCAGGGATGTGCAGGTTGGTGGACTAGCCATGGGAAATATAGGATAGGGGGATGGGTCAGGGTGCGATTCTCTTCAGAATGTTCATGCAGACTGGTTGGCCTGAATGGTCTGTTTCCACTCTGATTGGATTCTATGATCATGCATACTCATGAATTATACGTTCTATTTGTATCCTTGGCAGATCGGCTCAGTAGACAGAGCATACTAAGACTTGGAGAGAGGCTAAACTACAGAACGCTGTGACTTAAAACTGAAGGAGTGTCAATTGAGTCAATCTGTCCACTGGATTCACTGTCACACAGAAGGGAAAGGGATTAAGAGGAGATTCTGGCCCTTTGCACTATTATAAGGAAAGCAAAAGCTTCGCATCCTGCTTCAGGAACTTCTCCCGACTCATTATCTCAGCCTGATCCTGTGAAATTCTTTGGAGAAGATGAAGAAGGAAATGCTGTTGGTTATTGGTGTCCTCGGAGAAAGTGAGGACTGCAGATGCTGGAGTACCAGAGTTGAAAAATGTGGTGCTGGAAAAACACAGCAGGCCGGGCAGCATCCGAGGAGCAGGAGAATTGACGTTTCAGGCATAAGCCCTTCTTCAGGAATGAGGCTGGTGTGCCAAGCGGGCTGAGATAAAAGGTCGGGGGGAGGGAATTTGGGGGACTGGAGCTGTGAATATGCTAGGTGGAAGGAGGTGAGGTTGAGGGTGATAGACCGGAGAGGGGATGGGGCGGAGAGGTCGGGAAGAAGATTGCAGGTCAAGAGGGCAGTGCTGAATCCGAGGGTTGGGACTGGGATAAAGTGGGGGGAGGAGAAATGAGGAAGCTGGAGAAACTACATTCATCCCGTGTGGTTAGAGGGTTCCTAGGTGGAAGATGAGGGACTCTTCCTCCAGGCGTCGTGTGGCCAGGGTCTAGCGATGGAGGAGGCCAAGGACCTGCATGTCATTGGTGGAGTGGGCAGGGGAGTTAAAGCGTTCAGCCACGGGACGGTTGGGTTGGTTGGTGCGGGTGTCCCAGAGGTGTTCCCTGAAATGTTCCGCAAGTATGCGGCCTGTCTCCCCAATGTCGAGGAGACCACATCTGGTGCAACGGATACAGTAAATGATGTGTGTGGAGGTGCAGGTGAATTTGCGACGGATATGGAAGGATCCACTGGGGCCTTGGAGGAAGGTGAGGGGGAAGGTGTGGGCGCAGGTTTTACAATTCTTGCAGTTGTAGGGGAAGGTGCCAGGAGTGGAGGTTGGGTTGGTGGGGGGTTAGATTAGATTAGATTAGATTATTTACAGTGTGGAAACAGGCCCTTCGGCCCAACAAGACCACACCGACCCGCCGAAGCGCAACCCACCCATACCCCTACATTTACCCCTAACCTAACAGACTACAGGCAATTAAGCATGGCCAATTCACCTGACCTGACAAGGGAGTCACAGAGGGAGTGGTCTGTCCTGAATGCTGATAGGGGTGGATATATCCCTGGCGGTGGGGTCTGTCTGGAGGTGGCGGAAATGACAGAGGAAGATACGGTGTATCCAGATGTTGGTGGAGTGGAAGGTGAGGACTAGTGGGATTCTGTCTTGGTGGCGATTGGAGGGGCGGGGTTCGAGGGTGGAGGAGCGGGAAGTGGAGGAGATGCGGTGGACAGCGTCGTCGACCATGTCGGAGGGGAAATTGCGGTCTTTGAAGAAGGAGACCATTTGAGTTGTTCAGTAGTGGAATTTGTCCTCCTGGGAGCAGATGTGGCGGAGGTGGAGGAATTGGTAATATGGGACGGTGTTTTTACAGGGGGCAGGGTGGGAGGAGGTGTAATCTAGGTAGCTGTGGGAGTCGGTCGGTTTGTAGTAAATGTCTGTGTTGAGTCGGTCGCCCGAGAAAGAAATGGAAATGTCTAGGAAGGGGAGGGAGGAGTCTGAGACCGTCCAGGTAAATTTGAGGTCGGGGTGGATGAACTGTTCAACCTCCTCGTGGAAGCACGAGGTAGCACCAATACAATCATCAATGTAGCGGACGAAAAGGTGGGGGGTGGTGCCAGTGTAGCTGCGGAAGATGAACTGTTCCACATATCCGACGAAGAGGCAGGCATAGCTGGGGACCATGCGGGTGCCCATGGCTACTCCTTTGGTTTGGAGGAAGTGGGAGGACTGGAAGCAGAATTTGTTAAGACTGAGGACCAGTTCAGTCAATCGAAGGAGGGAGTCAGTGGAAGGGTACTGGTTGGGTCGGCGGGAGAGGAAGAAGACATGGAGACCTTGGTGATGGGCGATGGATGTTTATAGGGACTGGATGTCCATGGTGAAGATAAGGCGTTGGGGGCCGGGGAAGCGAAAATCATGGTGGAGGGCGTGGTTTGTGTCCCGAACGTAGGTGGGGACTTCTTGGACTAAGGGGGACAGGACCGTGTCGAGGTATGCAGAGATGAGTTCGGTGGGGCAGGAGCAGACTGAGACAATGGGTCGGCCAGGGCAGTCAGGTTTGTGGATTTTGGGCAGGAGGTAGAAACGGGCAGTGCGGGGTTGTGGGACTATGAGTTTGGAGGCAGTGGATGGGAGATCTCCTGAGGTGATGAGGTTATGGCTGGTCTGGGAGATGATGGTTTGGTGGTGTGAGTCAGTGCACTCCTGCTCTCGGAGGTTTCCGGGGACATTTCACAAGTACATTCCTGTGTTGTCTCACCCGGCTGTTTGCAGACAATTTTTAGATTAACTCTGTTTAATGCCCGACTGAAGCTGATTCTGATAAAGACTAAATAATGCGATTAGGACCAACCCAAAGTACATTTGTTTATTGGTAGCTCAGCCCGGAGAGGGAATGGATTTGAGCTGATTCGAATTGATCAGTACGAAAAGGCAAATTCCTTGCTAGTGGGAAGTTGGAGTACTGTGTTGCACTCAGTGCATTGACACAGTTTGTACACAGCGCTAATGTATTAGACAGTGGGAGAATTCCTCCCGCAGAATGCTCACTTGTCCTGAGCGTGAAGAGTGAATTGGAAATTCATTATATTCTCTTGTCTCGTTTCACAGATTTAGGAAGGGTGAATTCAGAATAATTCTGGAAATATTTAAAGAACTAGTCAATATATGTGGTGGGTCAGATTTTCAAAACACGACTGAAGTCAGGAATGTGATAAATTTTAAACAGTTTAAATCATCTTTAAGCTTTTAACGAATGGAATGTCAGCAACACTGGCAAGGACAGTATTTTTTGTTTATCTCTACTTTCCCTTGAAAGGTCTGTCCTGCTGTACTGTTTCCTCGTTCAGTTCACAGCCAGTTACATTGCTGTCGGTCTGGAGTCCTATGGAGACCAGACTGGGTGAGGGCAGGAGATTTTCTTCCCTGAAGATAGTTAGTGAAACAGATGTGGTTTTTAAACAATCGTTGATATTGTTATGGATGGTATGACTGAAACTGGGATTTGATTCCATATTTTATGCAATTAATTTAAATTCCACGCACTGCCTTTGTGGGGTTTTAGCATCTGTCCCCAGAACATTAACCCCTTCACGTCGAGCCCAGTGACAGTATCACTACACCACCATCCCCGAATTTATTTGTTTGATGAATACAGCAGCCACCACAGAGATCAGCTACTAAGAAGGTTGTCATCTTCATGGAAACAAATGGCTGCCAACTTGGTTTGCTGAGGATTGGAGTGACCAAGCTGTGGGGTTGCTGACACAATCCACTGTGGGAGAGCTGCATTGTTGATGATTTGGGTTTTGGATGAGACATTGAATGAGTATGTGATCTACTAATTCCCAGGGCCATAAATTTCCAGTGCTGCTGTTTGAAGGGTTGGGAATTCGACCGAAGTCTTGGAGAACATCATTCTGTCAGGAGGCCCGAACACGGACACCCCGGCCTGTCAGGAGGCCCGAACACGGACACCCCGGCCTGTCAGTAGGGCTGAACACGGACACCCCGGCTTGTCAGGAGGCCCGAACATGGACACCCCGACCTGTCTGGAGGACCGAACACGGACACCCCGGCCTGTCTGGAGGACCGAACACGGACACCCCAGCCTGTCGGGAGGACCGAACACGGACACCCCGGCCTGTCTGGAGGCCCAAACACAGACACCCCGGCCTGTCAGGAGGCCCAAACATTTTGGTTGGTATGGACCAGTTTGGGCTGAAGGGCCTGTCTCTGTGTTGTAGGACTGTACGACTGTACAATTTAAGATTGTGTTGCTGGAATGCACAGCTGGTCAGGCAATATCTGAGGAGCAGGAAAGTTGACATTTCGGGCATAAGCTCTTCATCAGGAATGTGGTGGAGGGTGGTTTTCTGACTCAACGTTCAGAACCAGTCTGTGACTGTCAAACCCTCTGGTGAAGCTGAGAAGGATTCGAGTTCAATGTCAAACCTTTGTCTCTGGTCCAAAGCTGTGGTTTGTAAACTTCACTGTTGGCTATTATATTTCTTGCATTAGGAACATAGGAACAATTTGGAACATAGACCATTCATTCTGCAAATCCACTTCACCATTTAACAAGAACATGATTGACACGTTCACGATCTTAAATCCACATTGTTGCCTTCTCCTGATAACCTTTCATTCCTCTGACTGGGGTGGGAGAGCTCGATCCCAGTTCTGTGGCCACTGGCTCCAGGTGAGGGAGAAGTGGGTGGGGCTGGGGTGCTTTATACTGAACGGGGGACAGCTTACACCAGAACCACCTTACAAACTGCAAAACTGGAGAAGCACACAAGGGTCAGTTGTGGAAAAATGTGGTAAGTCAAAGACCCAAAGTGAGAGAGAAAGATAATAACATGGGAAACAAAGGTTTGAGGAAGGGAAAGAGAGATAGACTGAGGAAATTCGAACTAGATGTTCTTACATTTAAAAAAAGCAAAAGTAAAGGTGCTGTATCTGAGTGCGTGTAGTATTCATAAGAAATGAAATAAATTGAAAGCATACTGTTTCAACAAGTACAGGCGCCCTTTACTGACAGAAATAGGAGAATATTTTTCCCTCAGGCAGTTGTGTGACTTTGGATCACTGCCTCAGCAGGTGGTGGAGACAGGGTCATTGGATATGTTGAAGGCAGAGATGGGTAGATTCTTGTTCGGCAGGGGAACCAGGGGTTATAACCATTGGTGATGTTGGGGTTAGATCGGAATATGGAATTCATAATGCAACCAGATCAGCTTTGACCTTATCGAATGACACAGAAGGTCCGGGGGCCAAATAACCAACTTTAGCTCCTAGTGTGCACATTCCTGCTGCACCTTTCTCAAGTTACCTTCTGGAATTCAGAAAGCTTTTACAATAACTGAAGGACACTGTTAGAGGCCTTCAATTGCCTTGGGAGCTGGGGAATGACGGAGTTTTGAGTGGTCTTTCTTTTTAGCTAATTGTACTTATTCCTCAATTTAGCAATTAACTGAAGATATACATTTAATTTTGTATTTCTTAATAGTTATTTCCTATAGTTAATTCTTAATTTAACAATTAACTAAGCATTATACATTTAATAAAGACCATGAGACCCAGAGCAGCAATTAGACCATTCAGCCCATCGAGTCTGTCCGCAATTCAATCATGGCTGATAAGTTTCTCAACTCCATTCTCCCACTTTCTTGTCATGACCCTTGATGTCCTTGACAATCTCCTTGTCCTCACAGTGACCCAATCCTCACAGTAACCCATCCTCACAGTGAATCGTCCACACACTGAACCATCCTCACAGTGACCCAATCCTCACAGTGGCCCATCCTTACAGTGGCCCATCCTCACAGAGACCAGTCACCCTGTGTGTCATGTAAAGCCTGTTTCAGGATTTATACAAATCTTTCCTCCTGACTGTTAGTCACAGGATGATATTGATTCTGGATCAGTGGTGCTGGAAGAGCACAGCAATTCAGGCTGCATCCGAGGAGCTTCGAAATCGACGTTTCGGGCAAAAGCCCTTCATCAGGAATTGATTCTTGATGAAGGGCTTTTGCCCGAAACGTCGATTTCGAAGCTCCTCTGATGCTGCCTGAATTGCTGTGCTCTTCCAGCACCACTGATCCAGAATCTGGTTTCCAGCATCTGCAGTCATTGTTTTTACCACAGGATGATATGGAGCCCATCTCTCGTGTCTGACTCTGTGAATTTTCAGGTACTCCTCGAACACTTTTACTACAAACTACAGATGATTGTCACTCCCAACTTGTTCAGGGCTCCTAACCTGGCAAATATTTCATGCAATCGCTCTACCATTGTTTCCACTGATACGGATTTCAAAGCTGCTCCCTCGGGCCATTAGGATTGGGCATCCGTGATCACTAGTAACATCTGTCCTTCTACTAAACCTGGGAAATCAACATTAATCTGCTGTCATTGTGATTGAGGCCATTCCCACAGGTGAAGGGATAACATTGGCAGCGCCTTCCTGACCATTGCAGGGAATTTGCATGATTAGACTTTCTTCTCAGTCTGGCAGTCCACAATTAGCCACCAAAAAAATCCTGTTGGCTACTTATTCCATTCGCAATATGCTGGGATGCCCATGGTTTACTTGTTCCTCATCGTTCCTCGTTGTTGGGGGGAAGAGTAACAACTCACCCATGAAACACCAAACAGATAAGGGCAATTCCCAGCTCATGGATAGGTAAGGATGTAATTCTGGGCGGTTTCTGTGACAAGTTCTTCCTCTCAGGATTAAGTTCATCACGACGCCCAAGACAGGGTGCGGGGGGTGGGGGAAGATCATTCCAAGTTTCACTCTGTACCTAACTTGCTGACTTCTCTTCCCGGGAAAGGTACGTGATACTGAGGTTCCAGTCTGGAACGTCCTTATTTCTCAACAATGCTCAGCTTGACACGGCATCTGAATTGCTGCCCCTCTCTGCCTGTCAGCATCTGACAGAACCCGTGCCCAGCTATACAGGCGTACTGCCACCTTTGATGGTATCCCATATACAGGTCAAAACTGGAGGTTAGCGGCCTGTGTTCTGTGCGTTGCACAAAGTGCCTGCTGGAAAGGAAATGGGAGAACTTCACAATGCTAAACTCCATGTCCAATCCTTGTTTTTCCACTTGAGTATACTTACCCTCCATCTTTGTTAGTGACCTTGATGTGAATGCGATGGGCCTTTACATTCAATTCGGTGAGGTGTGTGACAGCACAGTACCAGCCCCATAAGGTAGCGTGTACTAACTGTAATGGAACTGTATGAACATACTAACTGCAATGGAACTGTTCAGCCATGCTAACTGTACTGGAACTGTATTAATATGCTGACTGTACTGGAACTGTACAAGCATGCTGACTACTGGAATTGTACTGACATGTTAACTGTAGTGAAACTGTACTGACATGCTAACTGGACTGGCAACTTTGACTCAACATGTGTCAACAGTTCTGATCATTTTAACGTGTGCTTCACTTTCCGGTAAACGTCCTCACATCCCTGGGTACATTTACACTGCCGCCCTTCCCCAGCAGGGGCTTTAGCACGATAGTCAGATGCACACAAACTTTCCATAGTAATTTACAAGGCCCAGGATTGATCTCAGTTGGGACACATTCTTGTCGTGGGGCCTTCCTGATAGTTTCCAACTTCTTGGGTCCCATGTGTATTTCCAAGGATTATATGGCACAGGCACGCGATGGAGTCTTTACCAGACTCCCATTTCTCCGTTTTTACTTGTCGACTGTAGTTTCAGAACCTTTTGAAAGTTTCTTCCAGGTTCTTCAAATGTTCCTCTTTGGCGGATCCAGTGAACGGAATATCATCCAGGTAGCAGCAGACACCAGACAATCCACCCAGAATTTAATCCACGACCCTCTGTGAGTGCAGAGTCCCCTGGTGTCCCATTCATCACCAGGATTCAATGTTGAAAGCTGATGAGGATGCTGACTCCTCAGAGGAATGCAGTCAGATCCAAGCCGTCTGGCTCAACGAGCAGCTTGTCTACACAAGATGGGGAGGAAGAAGGAAAGAAGAGCAACAGTGATCGGGGATTCTTTAGTCGGAAAGCAGCCGGGTGTTTCTGCAGCCGAATATGTTACTCCAGGATGCTGCATTGCCTCCCTGGTGCCAGGGTCAGGGATGTCATTGAATGGCTGCAGGGCATCCTGAAAGGGAAGGGTGATGAGTTAAAGGTCGTTGGTAGCAACATGTACAATGGTATGGCCAGAGTGAGGAATGAAGTCTTGCATCAAGAATTAAGGGAGCGAGGTGGTCGATTAAAAAGCAGGACCTCAACGGTTGTAATCTCTGGATTATTTCCAGTGCCATGTGCTAGCAAGTTTTGAAACTGGAAAATAGGATAGATGGATGTGTGGTTCAAGAGTTGGTGCAAGAGGGAGGGTTTTAGATTCCTGGATTACTGGGATTGTTTCTGGGGAGGTGGGACATGGACAAACAGTACAGTCTGCACCTGAACCACATTGGGACCAACATCCTGGCAGGGAGGCTTGCTGGTGCTGTTGGGAGGAGTTTAAATTAGTCTGGCAGAGGGAGGGGACCACATAATATTGATGCAACAGAGACACATCATGCTACAGGAACAGAAGCAAGTCACAGTGAGTTTTACGATATTGAGTGTCAAAAGACAAAGGCAAAGCTGAATGGTCTTTAATGCTCGGAATGTAACAGGTTAGACTAATGGGTTAATGGCATGGATTGACACATGCAAGCATGATAATGTTACCATCACAGAAACAAGATTGAGAGAATGGATGGACTGGCAACTAAACCTTCCAGGGTTACAGGATCTTTCGGTGAAACAGAAGAGGCTGTCAGTAGTGTCACACTATTAATTAAGGAATCAATTCCTGCATTAGGGAGAGATGATATCTCCGCAGGATCCTTAAATGGGGCTTTGTGTGTAGACTGTAGGAATGTTACGGAGAGAGCTACTTTACTGAAAGTGTATTATAGGACCCCAAAGAATCTGTGGGAAATAGAACAGCAAATATGTAGACAGTTCACAGAAGGGAGCAAGGGTAATAATCGGCTAATAATACAAGATGATTTCAACTTCCCCAGTACAAGTTTGTGGGCGGCACGGTGGCACAGTGGTTAGCACTGCTGCCTCGCAGCGCCAGAGACCCGGGTTCAATTCCCGACTCAGGCGACTGACTGTGTGGAGTTTGCACGTTCTCCCCGTGTCTGCGTGGGTTTCCTCCGGGTGCTCCGGTTTCCTCCCACAGTCCAAAGATGTGCAGGTTAGGTGAATTGGCCAGACTAAATTGCCCGTAGTGTTAGGTAAGGGGTAAATGTAGGGGTATGGGTGGGTTTCGCTTCGGTGGGTCGGTGTGGACTTGTTGGGCCGAAGGGCCTGTTTCCACACTGTAATCTAATCTAATCTAATCTAATCTAATCAAAGTTGGGCTAGCTATAGGGTAAAGGATTTAAAGAGGGTGAACTTATTAAAATGTATCCAGGTGGGTTTCTGTATCAATGTGTCGAAGGGCCAATGCTGGAACTGGTTCTGGGGAAAGAAGCTGGATGAGTGATCGATGGCAGTGGGGGGACATTTTAGTGATAGTGACCACGATACAATCTGGGTAAAAAATGTGCTAGACAAGGAGCAAATGGCCTGCTGAAGTCATCTTTGGATTGGGGAAGCCTAATTGTATTAGAATAAAGCAGTATCTAGCCACAGTAGATTGGGAACAGCTCCGTTTGCATACGTCTACAGGAGAGCAATGGGGGAAGAGGGTCATTCAGAAAGGTGCTGGGAAGAGTACAAGGACAACACGGCACCTTTCGAGGGAAATATAGGAGCAATAGATTCAGGGAATACTGGATGTCCTGAACAATTCAACTCTGGATAAACAGAGGAGTAGAGTTTTTAGCAAGTCCAAAGAGAATAATTCAGTTGCAGCCTTAGAGGAATATTGGAAATGCAGAAGGGAGGTTAAGAAAGCAATTAGAAGAGCAAAAAGTGGGAATGAGAAAGGATTTGGGAACAGGATTAGGGAGAATCCTAAAGATATTTTAGAAATAAATTTAAGGGAAGAGGTTAATGGGCGAAAATGTAGGGCCCATTAGGGACCAAGGGGACAACTCTGAAGATGTAAGATATTAGAAGGGTGTTGAATGACTGTTCGGTCTTCAATCGGGAAAAGTAGAATATAGGTAGAATTCAGGAAACGGGATTGTGAGAGACGTTTACAGTTTGACATGGGAAATGGGGAGATGTTGGAGGCTCTGTTGGGCTTAAAGACTGACAGCTTCATGGCCCGGATAAATTGCATCCCAGGTTGCTGTGGGAGGTGAGGCAGGAAATTGTGGCAGATCTGACACAAATTTTTAATTCCTCACTAGCCACATTGGAAGTGCCAGAGGACTAGGGGATGGCTAATGTGGCTTCACTTTTTAAGCAGGTTGATAGAGATGAACTAGGAAATTACAGAGCAATGAGTCTCATGTCAGTGGTCAGGAAACTGTTGGAGAAAATTCTGAAGGAGCGAATTAATATCCACTTGTCCAGGCATGGGTTAATTAAAGATAGTCAACAGGTGTATGTCAGAAGAAAGTCATATCTGAAAATTTGTGAGAATTGTTTGAAAATGTGATCAACTGTATGGATATGGGAAGTTCAGTTGATGGAGTTTATTTGGATTTTAGCAAACCGTTTGACAAGGTTCCAGGTGGGAGACTGATTGAGAGGGTTAAAGCACATGGTATTGTGGGCAATTTGGTGAGATAGATCAGACATCGGGGTAGTAATAGGATAGAAAGGGTCATGGTAGCTTGGAAACTGGTGTCCAGTGGTATCCCACAAGGATGAGTACTGGGATCCTAATTGTTTGTCATGTACATCGATGATACAGATGGAAGTGTGAAGGGAATGTTAACCAAATTTGCAGATGACACCAAAATTGATGGAGTAGTTAATAGTGAAGGAGATGTTTGAACATTACAGGAAGGTAGAGGTGGGTTGGTCAGATGGGTAGACCAATGGCAGATGGTATTTAATCCAGACAAGTGCGAGATAATGCACTTTGGAAGAAGAAACAAGATGAGGGAGTATTTAATGACTGTCAGGAGACTGGGGAGCTCGGAGGAACAAAGGAATCTTGTAATTATTCACAGATCCATGAAGTAGAGCATGTAATAGGATCATTTCGAAGGAAGATGGGACACTGATTGTGACATGGAGTATAAGAGCAAGGAGATAATGTTGGGGTCGTGCAGAACTTTGGTTAGGCAAAAGCTGAAGTACTGTGTACAGCTCTGATCACTTCACGACAGGAAGGATGTGATAGCACTGGAGGGGATACAGATGAGATTGTCCAGGGTGTTGCCAAGGATGGAGAAATCGAGTGATACAGAGAGACTAGATAGGCTTGGAGTCTGTTTTTTTCATGCAGAGATGGTTGATGGGAGACATGATTGCGGTATTTCAGGTTGAGGGTTATGGACAGGGTGAATAGAGAGCTGCTGTTCCCTTTGGTTGAGGGGTCAGTTACAATTGGGCATAGTTTTAGGGCAAGGGGCAGGAGTTAGAGGGGATTTGGGGAAACAAACTTTCCTCAGCGGGTAGTTGGAATCTGGAATGGATTGCCTGGGAAGCTAGTGGAGGCTGGAAACCATAAAAAAAACTTTTAAAAATGTTTGGATGAGCACTGCAAACATTAGAGTATTCAAGAATATGGAACAAGTGCAGGAAACTGTGATGAGCAGACTTCCACTGAGAGTAATGTTGATCCAGATTCTATGGGCTGAAGGGCCTGTTCTGTGCTGTATGATTCACTGAATGTGTGTGTCAGTGCCATCAGTGGTAATTCGGACACCTCATCACTCCCATCTGTGCCAGATCCATTTCTGAGAATTTCTTTCCCTCATCCAGTCCGCTGAATAGGTCTTCTATTAGTGGAATGGTGTATTGATCCCCTCTCAGGAATGGGGTTGTCTGTGACCTTAAAATCACCAGAAATGCTCATCATGCTGTTTGTTATTAACACTGGAACGATTGGAATGACCCATTCGATGGTGGCGAATGGTTCCAATGCGCGCAGGTTCACCATTTCAGGCTGGATGGTATTTGGTACCGGACAAAGCTTCAGATTCCTTGGACCAACGTCCTTCTTCAGCTAAAGATAAATTTCTACTCCTTTAATTTTCCCCAGGGTTCCCTTGAAGACATCTTTGTACCTACGCAAAATCTCTTGCAAACCCGTTTATGTGTCCACCAGCCTGTTATCCAGACCCTGAGTTTACTTTAACATCTGTAATCTGAATTGTCCAAATAATGCAGGGTCGCCACCTTTCACTCCGTACAGAGGCAGTTCACACACTGGGCCCTTAGTTGTATATTTACCAGTTCATACCCCTACAGCAGCACCACGTGTTCTGTAGATGTCCACAGTGTAATCCTGGCAGGCTTCAATGGCAGAGACAGTAACTATTGCTTTGGAGATTAGACACATCACTGCCCCTGTATCCACTTCCAGGTTTATGTCTTACTCTGTATTTTGGGAAGAAGCCAGAAACTCTCAGCTTCAGTCTGTACCATCAGGATGTTTAACCAAAGCTCTGCTGACTCTGGGCCTTCTGGTTCTCCCACAGATCCTGGGAGAATCAGATTCCTGGTCTACCCACTGGCAGGCCTCATCTACCTTATGTCTTTTCCCCGGAATTGTGCCCTTCAGTCTCCCCTTCTCTTGTTGAGGTTGTCCCTGGGAATTTTGGGCAATATGAAAAATTCACTTCTGCCTGCAGCCCTGAGATTCTCGAGTCCAACGTGTTCAATCCATGTGCCCACTCTTTGCTATCTTGGCACCATTCTACGCTTGGTACCTAACTCTGCTGACCTTCCCCCACTCTATGCATCTGGGCCTAGCCAATCATGTTGTTTCATTGTTGGTGGCCTCTATTGAGGTGGCAACTTCAAAAGCTGTTGAAATCCAGGTCTCTCCTCATTAGCAGATTCTGTTGGATGGCTTTGTGTCAGAGGTCACGAACCAAAAGGCCCTTCAGGGCATCAGAAAGGAACCTCCAGATTCACAATGTTCCAGTAATTTCTGTAAGGCTGCCCCAAACTGGGTGATTGACTCTCCTTCCCTCTGGACCTGTTTATTGGAATGGGAGGCAGGCATTTGCTGAATGGTGATATCACTGGACTGTTAATGCAGAGAGCCAGGGAAAGTTCTGGGGACTGGGGTTCGAATCCCGCTATGGAAGATGAATTCAATAAATAAATAGCTGGAATTAAGAATCTAATGATGACCATGAATCCATCCTTGATTGTTGAAAAAAAATCATTTATTTCACCAATGCCCTTTAGGCAAGGAAACTGCGATCTTTATCTGGTCTTGCTGACATGTGACTCCAGTCCCACAGCAATGTGGTTGAATCTTACCTGCCCTCTGGCCAATTAGGGTTGGGCAATAATGCTGCTGAGTCAGTATCACCCTGATCCCTTGAATGAATAAAAGAAAGTACCGTGATCGTGTGTCGTCTCAGTGCAAAATAACTCTCCAACACTTTGCACAGAGTTTGCAATGTCATTTCCATTGGTTTCTCTGCTTGCATCAGACTTGTTTGGGTTGTGGCGTCTTACTCTCAATGGAGCTCGGGAAATCCAATACCATTGAGTCTTCAGCCTTTGAGTGCACATCAAAACATTTGGTGGACTGATCCAATTTTCTATCTCTTCACCAAACAATCCCATCACTCCTAACTCGTCCACCATTTTGTTTTCCTGCTACTGGGGTCTCGTCGCTGTTTGCAGCCGGAGTCACTTCGGTGAATGTACTCTGTCCTGGCTGCTCTCTCATTGACTGCGTTAGTGTATCATTCTTCAGTGAGTGTCACCCTTAGCCTGAATCCCCTCATGATCACCACACTCAGCCCGCTCGCAGGTGAGTAACTGTTCTTCCCTGGCATTGACTGGGACCGGAGACCCCTCAAGACCCCTTTTCTCGATGTTACCTCCACAATCCCACACAGTTTACGGAATCTGGGCGATGTCCTTCCTCATGACAATGAAAACAGCATCACACACAGTTACTGCGCTTGTGGTTCACTGGAACCAGAAATAGAGCGCGAGCTGGATGGAGGGTAAACCTGGATGGGGATAGATTATTGTGTGTCCTCTCAGCTCCACAGTCGGGTTTTAGACTGACCATCTCGATCCACCCTCTGGGTCATCTGACCTGCTCTCTTAAAGAGGCAACACCCACCC
Organism: Chiloscyllium plagiosum; assembly: GCF_037043375.1. NCBI lineage: Eukaryota > Metazoa > Chordata > Chondrichthyes > Orectolobiformes > Hemiscylliidae > Chiloscyllium > Chiloscyllium plagiosum. The sequence continues at coordinate 30,953,972 of NW_028270183.1, forward strand.
AACTCCATTCAGTGACCACCGCCCAGTCCTTGTGGAGATGAAATGAAGTTTTCCTATCGAGCAGACTCTCCATCATGCCGTATGGCACTATAACCATGTTACAATGGGCGCCAACTCAAAACTGGGCATCCATGGGGCACTGTGGGCCATCAATAAAAGCAAACCGATATTCCAATGCAATCTGTGACCTGACATATCCCCTCCTCTACCATTCCCACCAAGTGGGCAGATCAACCCTGGAGATTAGGAACAAAGTACTGCAGATTCTGGCACCTGTACTGAAAACAACAAATGCTGGAGATCACAGCGGGTCAGACAGCATCCGGGGTGAGAGAGCAAGCTGACGTTTCCAGTCTGGAATGCTCTCCATCAGAGCTGACAAGAAGTGTGTGTGTGTGTGTGTGTGTGTGTGTGGAGGGGGGCAGGGTCAGCATTTGTGAGATAGGTGGGGGGGAAGTGGAGTGTAGAGTGCTCGGGGAGAAAGGATGTTAATAGTTCAGAATAAGATCGCTTAACCTGAACTAACAACATCCTTGCTCGCCCAGCACCCACCCCCTCCCCCCATTATAGCATAATGCTGCCCCTCCCGACCCTTTCGTGCAGCTCTGGAGAGCCATCGAGACTGGAAACGTTAGCTTGCTCTCTCTCAACGCATGGTGTCTGACCGACTGTGATCGACAGCATTTGTTGTTTTCAACCCTGGAGAGTGCAGTCCGGCATTCCAGGGGCAGCACCAGGTGAACCTGAATAGGAGAGACTGGTCTGGTGAAGGGAGGAACAGGAGGACCTGTGGGACAAACAACACAAAGACGAGTGACACACAGAGCCAAGCAATACAATGACCAACAGATCAGATCGAAACTGTGGAGCTTTGCATCCAGTTCTGGGCACCACATTATGGTGGTATTCCAGTGGGACTATGGAGAATACAAGAGTGTTACTGGGGCTTGAAAATTCCAGCGGTGAGGATTAGATCGGATAGGCTGGCATTGCTTTTCTCTGAACACAAGCCATTGAGAGCTGACTGAATCGAGGTGTCTTACACAATTAGGGGCTTTGATCGAGTGGATGAGGAGACCTGCTCTCCCTGACAGAGATCAGTTACCTGGGGACACAGGTTTGAGGTGATCAGTTGAAGGATTAGAGGGGACCTGAGGAAAGTGTTTTCATCCAGAGGCAGGTGGGTGTCTGCAATTCCCTGTCTCATGTTGGTGGTTGATGTGGAAAACCTCAACCCAGCCAAAAAGATCATTTCGGATCCACACCCGAAGCAGCAAACGCTGCTTGGGGCAGGTGTTGGGAAATGAGCTCATTTACATTGCGAGCACGGACACGTTGGGTTGAATGGTCTCTTTTTGTGCTTGAACCTTTCCGTGTTTCCAGGGAAATGTGAGTGTTCCCTTCTTTAGGTTCCATGGAAAGTCGTTGGCTGCGGTTCAGGATGGAGTGTGAGATTGTGAACATTGCAGAACTTCCCGTGTGGGGAGAGGTTGTCAAAGTGACACAACCTAACCCCGTTTTGTCATTGTTTGTCTCACGCCCATCCCGCCCCATCACGACATGATGTCCAATAACCTGTCCCTCACTTGTATTTCAGTCTACATGAGACGGTGCGACAAGCCGGGAACAAAATGTCGTGCTGGCCCTTGTGAACCAGAAGAGAAACTTTTCCCACTGCAATGCTCAGGCATTTTGGATTGTTCTAAAATCTAGAGATGGATTCCCATTGCAGCCTGCAACCTCCTGCCTCTCTCCAAGGAAACCTTCGCCCACTGGATGCCATTCGGTTGTTCAGGTGAGGAGAATCCTGGAGTTGTACAACCACAGTATCACTCATGGCCTGAACTCCTCAATAAAACACATTGCATTGATCAGAGCTTCATGTCAATAAGCAATTCTTATTTCAGGTAATTGCACCTATGATTGGGCTGTCTGGGGAGAACAAGACTTGGGAGAATGCCGGAGGGAAGGAAAATTGAAATGGAAGAGGAATCCACTTCAGGAAATGCAGACTGACCCATTTGGTAAAGGACTTTAATAAGACAGGAGTACTGAATCTGACACTAACACTGCACCATACCATTCCTCCTCGAGCTCATGTTATTGACAGGATTTGAAATTTAAGGCACAATGAGTTATTTAGTAACGTGGTTAATCTTGAATATATCAGGTCATGGAATTGTTTCATCTGCCTGCACGGCTAATCTCGCTCGCTCTCTCTCATGCATCGACATATCTTTATTCAAAACAAAATCCTGCAAATGCTAGAAATGTGAAACAAAGACAGAGAATGCTGGAGAAACTCAGCAACATGTGTGCAGAGAGAAACAGAGTTAACGTTTTGAATCTGGATGACTCTTCTTCAAAACTCCCTCAGAAACATTTCGGAACTGGAGTTCTGAAGGAGAGACAGACTGTACTCCAAATGGTCACTTTGTTTCTCTCTCTGCAGATGCTGCGAGAAAGACTGGACTGCAGATGCTGGAGATCAGAGTCAAAAAGTCTGGTGCTGGAAAAGCACAGCCGTTCGGGCAGCATCTGAGGAGCAGGAGAGCCGATGTTTCGAGCATACGCTTTTCAACACATTCCTGATCAAAATCTTCTGCTCGAAACGTCAACTCTTCTGCTCCTCGGATGGTGCCAGACCAGCTGTGCTTTTCCAGCTGTACTTTTTGTCCCTGCACATGCCACCAAACCTGTCGAGTTTCTCCAGCATTACCTGTATTGAACATGTCTTTATTGGTGTTTGTCTCATTAATTGTGTTTTCCACTTCTTTTGCACAATACTTAGAGCTTACCCCTCAGTGTTCATCTTGTCTCTCGACATAATGTTCTGTTCTCTGTGTGTTTTATAGAATGCTTCACACAGCATAATATAATCATCTCAAAGACTAGTACCAGTTAATGTGCCAAAACCAATCACACCTCAAAGAACTGAACAGTGAGCGTACTGCAGCTACCTCCCATCTTTGAGGATTCCCTCATTGGCCAATGACTTCCCAATTTAGACAGAGAAAAATTGGCTGGAATGTTGTTAAGGTGTCCAGGGTCTTGTCTGTTGCTTGGAGAACTGGCGACAGACCCAATCCTCCTCTTCCAGAGAAAGCCACCACAATCATACTCCCATCAGGAAGGGGGCAAGGCCAGTGACAGGAGCTGCCCTGGAATGAAGATCCTATTAGTGGAAGTTCCATCGCGTGAGAGGTATCAGCCAATCAACATCAAGCTGAGGAGACAGTGTCCACTCAGGGCAGTCATGGACGATGAAGGACAAAGAGAAGGGACCTTCTAGAAGTGTCTAAGGTCAAGCGAGGCAAGGACAGGGTGATTGCACTCCGTCTTTTTCCCAGGGTTGGGGAATCGAGGACGAGAGGGCATCAGTTCAAGGGGAAAGAATAAAAGGGAACCTGAGGGGCAACGTTTTTACACAGAGGGTGGTACACATATGGAATGACCTGCCAGTGGAATTGGTTGAGGGGTGTACATTACTAACATTTAAAAGGCATTTGGACGAATACATGGATAGGAAAGGATTAGAAGGATATGGGCCAAACGCAGGGAAATGGGGTAGTGTGGAAGGACATTTTGGTTGGCATGGACCAGTGAGGGCAGAAGGGCCTGTCTCTGTACTGTCAGACTCTCTGGCTCTCTGATTCTTTGGGTGTTGGTGACAGACATGGACACAGAGGCTCCTCGGAGCCAGCTTCCCGGCTCACTGATTAACCCTCTGTCACCACTTCTCCTTCTCTGTCAGCACAGCCTCTGGCTTGTAGGTAAAGACAGAGGCAGAATATTAATTTAACACCCTCACCAGGCCTAATGCTTTCAGGTGTAAACATCCTTTTCCATCTCGAACTGTCCGTCCTCCCCGATTTCCTTTGTTAATATTGATGTGCAACTGGAAGCCTGGTGTTTCCTTTTATGTCAACTGCCAGTCTTTTCCTCACAGTCCCACGTAGTTTCTTTCATTTGTTTTGTGGCTTCCTTTCTGAAAACTCTCAGCAATATTTACTGTTTGACACATGCTATAATGACTCTTTCTCTCGTTTTCCTGAACTGCTGTGGCCCCCACCATCCAGGGAAAAAAATTGTCCTCCCTTGTACTTTTGGGGAAATTCATCTTGACTGTTCCCTCTTAAAATAGCCAATTGCTCAGCTCCTGGTTTTCCCAGCAGCCTTTGGTTCCTTTCTGTCGAGCTAAACCCATTCTTGTTCCGATATAAACCTCACTCAACCAGTTATTCACAGAAATGTTCTAGACAGAAGGAGGCCAATCTGTGTCTGGACTGGATTGTTAAAGCATCATCATCACCTGCATCCTGCATTTTCCTCATACCTTTCAGCATTATTTCACACAAATCACCATCTAATGCCCCTCTCGAAACCCTCATTTGAACCTGTCTCCACCAAATTTCCAGACCGTGCATTCCATACCCTCAGCTGCTTGCTCCATGAAAAAGGTTTTCCTCACTTCACCCTCACTTCCTTTGCAGATCGCTTTCAGTCTATATCGTCTTTGGCTTGCTCCTTTTATGAGTGGGAACAGAGTATCCCTCTTGACTCTATCCCATTCAGGAAGTTCAAAACCTCTCTCAGATCTCCTTGCAGGCATCTCCTTTCCAAGGAAACAGTACAAACGTTTTCAATCGCTCCTTGTAACTGAAGATCCTCATACCTAGCACTTTTAAACCCCTTCTGCATTCTCTCCAATGTGTAGATAACCTGTTTGCAATAATAGAATCTGTACAGTGTGGAAATAGGCCATTAGGCCCAACACACTGACCCTCCGAAGAGTAACCCAACCAGACCCATTCTCCTACCCAATATTTCCCCTAAATAATGCACTTAACCGACACATCTCTGGACACTGTGGGCAATTTAGCATAGCCAATTCATTTAACCAGTACATCCTTGGACTGTGAGAGGCAACTGTAGCACCCAGAGGAAATCTAACAAGCATGGAGAGAACGCACAAACTCCACGTAGACAGTCGCCCGAGGCTGGATTTGAACCTGGGTCCCTGGTGCGGTGATGCAGCAAGGCAAACCACTGAGCTACTGAGCCGACGTGGCATCTAGAACTGTATGCAATACTCCAGCCGAACTCAAATAAGCATCTTCTACAAGTCCAACATCACCTCTTTGGTCTTATGCTCAATGACTTATTAATAAAACTCAGGAAACTGGTTGCTTTCCTTACTGATGTCTCTACCTGCATTTATACAACCAGGTCTTGGAATCTCATTTGAATTGATCAGACTGCATCCTTTCACACTTCTAAAGAACATCGCACATCGAAAAGTACAGTACAGTCCAGGGCCTTTGTCCCTCTATATTGGGCTGACCTTTTATCCTACTCTCAGATCAGACTAACCTACATATCCTTCATTGTACTATCTTCCAAGTACTTATCCAAGAGTCATTTAAATGTCCCTAATGTCTCTGACTCTACTACCACCGTTGGCAGTGCATTCCATGCGCCCACTACTCTCTGGGTATAGAACCTATCTCTGACTACAACTGAATACAATATTCCAAGTGTGGTCTAACCAGGGCTCCGCAGAGCTGCAGCGAACCTTGTGGCTTTTAAACTCAATTCCCCAGCCAGTGAAAGCCAACACACCATAGAACTTCTTAAAAACCTGATCAACTTCGGTGGCAACGTTGAGGGATCTATGGACATGGACTGCAAGATCCCTCAATTCCTCCACACTGCCGAGAGTCCTGCCTTTATCCCTGTAATCTTAATTCAAATGTGACTTTCCAAAATGAATCACTTCACACTGTTCCAGGTTGAACTCCATCTGCTATCTCTCAGCCCAGCTCTGCATCCTGTCAGTGTCCCATTGCAACCTACAGCAGCCCTCCACAGCATCCACCACTCCATCAACCTCTGTGTCATCTGCAAACTTACTAACCCACCCTTCCACTTCTTCATTCAAGTCATTCATAAAACTCACAAAGAGACGTCCCAGAACAGATACCTATGGAATACTACTGGTCACCGAGCTCCAGGCAGAATACTTTCCATCTACTACCACCCTTTGCCTTCGATGGACCAGCCAACTCTATACCCAGACAGACAATTTCCCTGTATCCCATACGTCCTTACTTTCTGAATGAACCTAACATGGGGAAACTTACCAAATGTCTTCCTAAAATCCACATCCACTGCTCTACCTTCATCAATGTGTTTGGTCACATCTTCAAAGAATTCAATGAGGTTTTAGAGCATGACCTGCCCCTCACAAAGCCATGATGACTATCTCTAATCAAACTATGCTTTTCCAAATAATCATAAATCCTGTCTCTCAGACTCCTCTTCAATAATTTGCCCACAACACACGTAGGACTGACTGATCTGTAATTCCCAGGATTATTCCTATTCGTTTCCTGAACAAGGGGCTAACATTTGCCAACCTCCAATTATCTGGCACGACTCCAGTGGACAGTGAGGGTGCAAATATCATCGCTAAAGGCACTGTAATTTCTCCCCTCGTTTCCTGCAGTAACATTGGTTATATCCCATCTGGCCCATCTATCCGCATGTTTTTCAGCACATTCTCCATCTAATCATCAACCTATTTGAGCATATCAGCCTGTTTCATGCTGTCCTCACAAATGACAAGGTCCCTCTCAGTCGTAAATACTGAAGTATAGTACTCATTAAGGACCTGCCCTACCTCCTCTGACTCAAGGCACAAGTTCCCTCCACTATCCGTGATCAGCCCGAACCTAACCCTGCCCATGCTCTTGTTCCTCATGGAAGCGTAGGTTGCCTCAGGGTTTTCCTTCATCCTCCCTGCAAACGTTTTTTCATGTCCCCTTCTACCTCTCCTAAGTCCATTCTTCAGTTCCTTTCTGGCTACCTTGAAACTCTCTCGACCTTGTCTGACCTTTTCTTCCTCAACCTTCAGTAAGCTTCCTTCTTCCTCTTGACTAGTTGTTCCACATCCCTTGTCACCCAACGTTTCTTCACCCTGCCATCTCTTCCTTGCCGCAGTGGGACAAACCTATCCAGCACTATGAGTAAGTGCTTCCTAAACAACCTCCACATTTCTGTCATGCATTTCCCTGAAAACATTTGTTCTCAATTGAAGGCCCTAGTTCCTGCCTAATAGCGCAGTAATGCCCCCTCCCCAAATTAAATACTTTCCCATACTGTCTGCTCATTTCCCTGTCCATATAGTGAAGGTCAGTGAGTTGTGAACACTATCACTGAAATACTCTCCCACTGATATATCTGACACCTGACCTGGTTTATTGCCAAACGCCTCCCCGACAGACAGCCTATTCACATATTGAGACAGGAATCCTTCTGGGACTCACCTGACAAAATCTCTTCCAGCAAAACAATTTACTTTAAGGAGGATTTAATCAATATTAACAAAGTTGAAGTCATCCATGACAACAAACAACTTTCCAAAATTTGCCTACCAATCTGCTCCTCCGTGTTTGTCGAAAACTCCCAAGAAAGTGACTGCTCCTGTCCTGTATCTGACTTCCACCCAGACTGACTCTGCAGACAAACCTTTCTTGACGACCTCCCTTTCTGTAGCTGGCATACTATCCCTGATTATCAATGCCACTTCCTCACCTCTTTTACCTCTCTCGCTATTCCTTTTGAAACATCTGAACCCCGGAAGATCCAACAACTATTCCAGCCCCTGTGAGATCCAAGTCTCTGTAATAACTACAACATTGCAACTATAGATACTGATCCATGCCCTGAATATGTCACCCTTATTCCTGATACTTCTTGCATTGAAGGAGATACACTTCAACACATCACACTAATTGTACCTTTGCCCTATCCCTCCTCACAGACTCCCTGCACACTGTATTTGGCTGTTCACAAGCTACTACATCCTCTGATCTTTATCTCTGGTTCCCATCCCAATGCCAATATATTTTCAATGCTCCCGAAGAGTTCTAGCAAATCTCTCTCCCCCCCCCCCCCCCACCTCCAGGATATTGGTGCCCCTCCAGTTCAGGTGCTACCCATCCTCCTTGTACAGGTCCCATCTTTGCCCGAAGGTATCCCAATCATTCACAGATCGAAAGCCCTATCTCCTAGACCAGCTCTGCAGCCACGTGTTCAGCTGCACTTGCTCTCTGTTCCTGGCCTCACGGGTCCATGGCACCTGTAGCAATCCTGAGATTGCTACTCTGCTCGTCCTGCCTTTTATCTTCAAGTATAACTCCCTATATTCTCTTTTCAGGTCCTCCTCCCTTTCCACTTTGGCATTGGTACCGATGTGTACCACAATTTCTGGCTCTTCACCCTTCCCCTGAAGAATCCTGTCGACTCAATCCGAGACATCCCTGACCCTGGCAACCAGGAGGCAACATACCATCCAGGAGTCTCCTGTCTGACCCTCTCACCATTGAATCTCTGATCACTATCACTCTCCTCTTCACCCCCGTCCATTCTGAGTCACAGAGCCAGGCTCAGTGCCAGAGACCTGGCCGCTGGAGCATTCCCCTGCAAGGTCACTCCCCCCAACAGTATCTGAAACGGTATAGTAATTATTGCAGAGAACAGCCACAAGGGATCCCTGCACTGACTGCCTATTCCCTTTCCCTCTCCTGACGGTCACCCAGCTCTCTTTCTCCTGTACCTGAGGTGTGACGACCTCCTTGTAACTCTTCTCTATCACCTCCTCCGCTGCCTGAATGATCCGAAGTTCATCCAGCTCCAGTTCCCTAACGCAGTCTGTGAAGAGCTGGAGCTGGGTGCACGACCCGTAGGCAAAGTCAGCAGGGACACTCTTGTCTTCTACATCCTGCAGGAGGAGCATGCAACTGCCCTAGCCTCCATTCCCTCTGCTCTAAATTACTGAGAAAGATTGCCTAAATGAAATAAAAAACCCTCACCTTGCCTACCCTCCACAAAGGGTCTTTATTTTTTTGGTTAGATGGGGAGGACAGGTGGGAGACACGAAAAGTGCAGTGCCTCAGGTTTAGCCACAGTCCAAATATATCAGTTCATGTGTCCATCAATCCCTGTGTCCAGGCCCATTGCTGTAGAGCTTTCCCTCTGCCTGTTCGTGAGGTAAATCCTTTCAGAGGGAAATATACCTTCCCAGCAGCCCCCTGGTCCGAGCTCTCCCATTCCCACTGCTGACACTGACTGCTCACTCGATCTATATGTCTCTATCCTACTGAAGTTCTACACTGTGTGCTTCGCACATGTCACAACAGAATTGAAATTATCCCCCTGCTCACCAAGATTTTGAACATTAGTAAATCTCAGCAAAAGCAAAGTTCTCAATCATGACCCCTGGAAAACTTTAATAAGGATCTTCCTCCAGCCTGAAAATATCCATTGACTATTTCACTCTATTTCCGATCTCTCAGCCAATGCTGTATCCACATTGCTCCTGATCCAATTATTTCCTGAGCTCAATGTTTCCTTGTCTGTCCTGAAGGTCCGATTCCACCATTTCAACAGAGCTACCCTCATTGAGTCTTTCTGTTACTACTTCACAAACTCCAACAATTGGTGAACCTTTATTTCCTGTTTGGAAATCTACACTGACTCTTCCTCATCTGTCAACCTTTCTCACGGGTGTACAGACTCTATCCCAAACCATTGGATCTGTCAGCTTTCCCAACACTGAAGGTAAACAAGATGGAGTTTAATCCTGGAAAGTGTGAGGTGCTGCACTTTGGGAGGTCAAATGGCCTCGTAGAGTCATAGAGATGTACAGCATGGAAACAGACCCTTCCGTCCAAACCCGTCCATGCCGACCAGATATCCCAACCCAATCTAGTCCCACCTGCCAGCACCCAGCCCATATCCCTCCAAACCCTTCCAATTCATATTCCCATGCAAATGACTCTTAAATTTTACAATTGTACCAGCCTCCACCACTTCCTCTGGCAGCTCATTCCATACATGTACCGCCCTCTGTGTGAAAATATTTGCCCCTTAGATCTCTTTTATAAATTTCCCCTCTCACCCTAAACCTATGCCCTCTAGTTCTGGACTCCCCGACCCCAGGGAAAAGACTTTATCTGCTTATCCTATCCATGCCCCTCATAATTTTGGAACTTCTATAAGGTCACCCCTCAGCCTCCGATGCACCAGGAAATCAGCCCAGCCTGTTCAGCCTCTCCCTAACGCCCAAATCCTCCAACCCAGTTCACATTCTTGTAAATCTTTTCTGAAACATTTCAAGTATTACAATAGCTTTACGATAGGAAGGAGACCAGAATTGCACGCAATATTCCAACAGTGGCCTAACAAATGTCCTGTATAGCTGCAACATGACCTCCCGACTCCTGTACGCAATGCTCTGACCAATAATGGAAAGCATACCAAACGCCTTCTTCACTATCCTATCTACCTGCGACTCCACTTTCAAGGAGCTATAAACCTGCACTCCAAGGTATCTCTGTTCCGAAACACTCCCTACGACCTTACCATTAAGTGTATAAGTACTGCTAAAATTTGCTTTCCCAAAATGCATCACCTCGCATTTATCTGAATTAAACTCCATCTGCCATTTCTCAGCCCATTGGCCCATCGGGTCAAGATCCTGTTGTAATCTGAGGTAACCCTGTTCACTGTACTACACCTCCTATTTTGGTGTCATCTGCAAACTTACTAACTGTACCTCTTATGTTCGCAGCCAAATCATTTATGTAATTGACAAAAAGTAGAGGTCACAGCACCGATCCTTGTGGCACTCCACTGGTCACAGGCCTCCAGTCTGAAAAACAACCCTCCATCACCACCCTCTGTCTTCTACCTTTGAGCCCGTTCAGTATCCAAATGGCTAGTTCTCCCTGTATTCCATGAGATCTAACCTTGCTAATCAGTCTCCAACAGGGAACCTTTTCGAACGCCTTACTGAAGTCCATATAGATCACATCTACTGCTCTGCCCTCATCAATCCTCTTTGTTACTTCTTCAAAATACTCAATCAAGTTTGTGAGACACGATTTCCCACGCTCGAAGCCATGTTGACTATCCTTAATCAGTCCTTGCCTTTTCAAATGCATGTACATCCTGTCCCTCAGGATTCCCTCTAACAACTTGCCCACCATCGAGATCAGGCTCACCGGTCTATAGTTCTCTAGCTTGTCTTTACTGCCCTTCTTAAACAGTGACATCACGTTTGCCAACTTCCAGTCTTCCAGCACCTTGCCTGTGACTATCGATGATACAAATATTTCGGCAAGAGGCACAGCAATCATTTCTCTAGCTTCCCACAGAGCTCTTGGGTTCACCTGATCAGGTCCTGGGGATTCATCCACCTTTACCCGTATCAAGACATCCAGCACTTCCTCCTCTGTAATGTGGACAATATGGAAGATGTCACCATCTATTTCCCTGCAGTCTATATCTTCCATATCATTTTCCACAGTAAATACTGATGCAAAATATTTGTTTAATATCGCCCCCATTTTATGTGGCTCCACACAAAGGCCGCCTTGCTGATCTTTGAGGGGCCCTATTCTCTCCCTAGTTACACTTTACTCCTTAATTTATTTGTAAAAACCCTTTGGATTATCCTGTATTCCATTTGCCAAAATCTATCTCTTGTCCCCTTTTTGCCCTCCATAGTTCCCTCTGAAGTATACTCCTAATTCCTTTATACTCTTTTAAGGATTCATTCGATCTGTCCTGTCTATACCTTACATATGTTTCCTTCATTTTCTTAACGAAAACCTCAATTTCTTCAGTCATCCACCATTCCCTATACCTACTATCCCTTCCTGTCACCCTGACAGGAATAATGTTAAGGAACAATATACAGTTAATGGCAGCAGCCCTGAACTGCATTGATGTACACAGGGTTCTTTGGGTTCCACTCCATAACTCCCTGAAAGAGTTGAAGAAATGGATTAGGAGAGCTAAGAGAATCATGAAAAATCTTTGGTGATAGGATCAAGGATAACCCCAAGGCATTTTATGCGTATGTGAGAAACATGAGATTGACGAGAACGAGGGTAGGTCCGATCAAGGACAGTAGTGGGAGACTGTGTATTGAGTCGGAAGAGACAGCAGAGGTCTTGAATGAGTACTTTTCTTCAGTATTTACAAACGAGAGGGACCGTATTGTTGAAGAGGAGAGTGTGAAACGGACTGGTAAGCTAGAAGAGATACTTGTCAGGAAGGAAGATGTGTTGGACATTTTGAACAACTTGAGGACAGACAAGTCCCCCGGGCCTGACGGGATATATCCTAGGATTACGTGGGAAGCAAATGAGGAAATTGCAGAACCGTTGGCAATGATCTTTTCGTCTTCACTGTCAACGGGGATGGTATCAGGGGACTGGAGAGTGGCGAATGTTGTGCCCCTGTTCAAAAAAGGGAATAGGGATAACCCCGGGAATTACAGGCCAGTTAGTCTTACTTCGGTGGTAGGCAAAGTAAGGGAAAGGGTACTGAGGGATAGGATTTATGAGTATCTGGAAAGACACTGCTTGATTAGGGACAGCCAGCATGGATTTGTGAAGGGTGGGTCCTGCCTTATAAGTCTTATTGAATTATTTGAGGAGGTGACCAAGCATGTGGATGAGGGTAGAGCAGTGGATGTAGCATACATGGATTTTAGTGAGGCATTTGATAAGGTTCCCCATGGTAGGCGTATGCGGAAAGTCAGGAGGCATGGGATAGAGGGAAATTTGGCCAGTTGGATAGAGAACTGGCTAACCGGTCGAAGTCAGAGTGGTGGTAGATGGTAAATATTCAGCCTGGAGCCCAGTCACAAGTGGAGTTCCGCAAAGATCAGTTCTGGTTCCTCTGCTGTTTGTAACTTTTATTAATGACTTGGAAGAGGGAGTCGAAGGGTATGCCAGTAAATTTGCAGATGATACGAAGATTGGTGGAATTGTGGATAGTGAGGAGGGCTGTTGTCGACTGCAAAGGGACTTAGATATGATGCAGAGCTGGGCTGAGGAGTGGCAGATGGAGTTCAACCCTGTCAACTGTGAGGTTGTCCATTTTGGAAGGACAAATAAGAATGCGGAATACAGGGTTAATGGTAGGGTTCTTAGTAAGGTGCAGGAGCAGAGGGATCTTGGGGTCTATGTTCATAGATTTTTGAAAGTTGCCACTCAGGTGGATAGAGCTTCTAAGAAGGCCTATGGTGTATGAGCCTTCATTAGCAGAGGGAGTGAATTCAAGAGTCGTGAGGTGATGTTGCAGCTGTACAGGACCTTGGTAAGGCCACATTTGGAGTACTGTGTGCAGTTCTGGTCGCCTCACTTTAGGAAAGATGTGGAAGCTTTGGAGAGGGTGCAGAGAAGATTTACCAGGATGTTGCCTGGAATGTAGAATAGGTTGTATGAGGATAAGTTGAGAGTGCTAGGCCTTTTCTCATTGGAACGGCGAAGGATGAGGGGTGACTTGATAAAGGTTTATCAGATGATCTTAGGAATAGATAGAGTAGGCAGTCAGAAATATTTCCCCCGGGTACAACAGAGTGTTACAAGGGGACATAAATTTAAGGTGAAGGGTGGAAGGTATGGGGGAGATGTCAGGGGTGGGTTCTTTACCCAGAGAATGGTGGGGGTATGGAATGCGCTGCCTGTGGGAGTGGCAGAGTCAGAATCATTGGCGACCTTTAAGTGGCAATTGGATAGGTACATGGATGGGTGCTTAAGCTAGGGCAAATGTTCGGCACACCATCGTGGGCCGTAGGGCCTGTTCTGTGCTGTGTTGTTCTATGTTCTATGTTCTGTGAAACTGGTCCCACAAGGAGATCCGGTGGAAGCATATGGCATGCTTGCCTGTATTGGTCAGGGAATCGAGTACAAGAGTCAAGATGTCATGTTGCAGTTTTAGAAGACATTAGTTCGGCCACGCTGTGGGTATTGAGTTTATTTCTAGTCACCACATTACAGGAAGAATGTAGAGCCTTTGGAGATTGTGCAGAGGAGGCTAATCAGTATGCGGCCTGGATTAAAGGTACAAGCTACAAGGAGAGGCTCGAAAAACTCAGCTTGTTTTTTTTTGCAATGGAAACGTTAAAGGGAGACCTGATAGAAGATTGTAAAATTATGAGGGGAATACACAGGTTTAGCAGTCAGAATTATACCACATCATCATTCTAAAAGGGCAATGAAAGTCAATAAAATGAGCCTGAAGGCTCTGTGCCTTAGTGTGAGGAACATTTGTAATAAGGCAGATGAATTAATTGTGCAGAGTAATTAATGGATATGATATAATCAGGAGCACCGAGACTTGGCTCCAGGGTGACCAAGGATGGGACCTCAACATGCAGGGTTATTTGACGTTTGGGAAAGATGGAGGGATAGGAAAGGGAGGTGAGATAACATTGCTGGTTAAGGAAGAGATTAATATAATGGTAAGGGAAGACATTAACCTGGACAATGTGGAATCTATCTGGGTGGAGCTGTGAACACCAAAGGGAAAAGACATTCGTAGGAGATGTGTATAGACCACCTACCAAACAGTATTTGTGAAATTGGGACAGTATCAAACAGGAAATTATATATGCATGTAGTAAGGGTCCAGCAGTTATTATGGGTGACTTCAATCTATATTTTGATTGGACTAACCAAACTTGTAGCAATATGATGGAGCAGGATTTCCTGGAATGTACAAGGGATGGTTTCCTCAGCCAAGAGATCGAGGAACCAACTCGAGAGCAGGACATGCCATACTGGGTATTGTGTAATGAGAGGGGATGAACTAGCAACATCATGGTGCAAGATCTTTTGGGGAAGAGTGACCATAACATGGTAGAATTTTTCATTAAGACAGAAAGTGACATAGTTAAATCTGAGACGAGGGTCGTGAACTGAAAGAACACCAACTTTAATGGTATGAGACGTGCATTAGCTAGAATAAGCTGACCAGGGATACTTAAGGGATGGGCAGTGGATCAGCAATGGCAGATATTTAAAGAACATGTGGATGAACGACACAATTATACATCTCAGTCTGGTGTAAGAGCAAAACACGAAGGTGGCTCAAGCACGGAAAACAAAGGAAAATCACGAACAGAGTTAAAGCCAGGGAGGAGGAAGTGAAATTGTCCAGAAACCTGAGGACTGAGAGAAATTTACAAATCACCAGAGGAGGACAAAAGTGCTTGATTCAGAAAGGGAAAATAGAATAGAAAGTAAGCTTGTGGAAAACGTAAAAGCTGACTATAAAAGCTTCAAAAAGACTTGAAGAGAAAAAGATTGCTGACGGTGAATGTAGGTTCCTTGTCGTTAGAATCAGGTGAATTCCTGATGGACAACAGAGAAATGGCAGACCAGCTGAACAAGTACTTTGGATCTATCTTCCCAAGCAGGATCCAAATAACCTTCCAGAAATGCTCGGGACAGAGGGTCAAGCATGAAGGAAGAACTGAAGGCAATCCTCATTAGTCAGAACATGATATTGGGGAAATTGATGACATTAAAACCTGATAAATTCCCCAGGTCTGATTGTCTGCATCCCAGAGTACTTAAGGAAGTGACCCGAGAAATAATGAACACATTGGTGATCGTTTTCCAGCATTCTCGAGCCTCCGGAAGAGTTCCAATGGGCTGGAGGGGAGCTAATGCAACTTCATATTTTGAAAAGGGAGGGAGAGAGAAAAAGGGGAATTACAGACTGGATGACCTGACAGTGGTAGTGGGGAAAATGTTGGAATCAGTTATTCAGGATGCCGTAACAGAGCATTTGGAAAGCGGGGAGAGAATTGGTTCAAATCAGCATGGATTCACTAAAGGGAAATCATACTTGACAAATCTTCTGCAATGTTTTGAGGATGTGACCAGGAGAGTGGATAAGGGGGAATCATTAGATGTTGTGTATCTGGCCTTTCAAAAGGCTTTTGACGAGGTTCCACACAATAGATTAGTAAGTAAAACTAAAGCTCATTTAAAGACATAGTGTATTGACATGGATAGAGAACTGGTTGACAGACAGGAAACAGAGAGCTATAATTAATGGGTTCTTTTCAGGGTGGCAGGGCGTGATGATTGGGGCACCGCAGGGTTCTGTGCTGGGACTCCAGATGTTCACAATATACATTAACCAATTGGATAAAGGAACTGAATACAATATCTCCAAATGTGCTGACGACACTGAGCTGGGTGGCAGGGTGTGCTGTAAGGAGGATGTCATGAATTTGAAACGTGACTTGGACATCTGGGTGAGTAGGTGAATGCTTGGCAAATGCAATACAATGTGGATAAGTGTGTGGTTATCCACTTTGGCCACAAAAACAAGGCGGCAGATTATGATCTGAATGGTGGCAGTTGAGGAAAAGGTGAGGTGCAATGAGACCTGGGTGTCATGGTGTATCAGTCTCTGAACGTTGGCACGCAGGTAGAGCAGGTAGAGTAAGGAAAGCTAATGGCATGCTGGCCTTCATAGTGAGAGGATTGGGGTACCGGAGTCGAGACTGCACATGCTCGATGCAGGAAGTATGTTCCCGATGTTGGGAAAGTCCAGAACCAATATAAGAAGAAGTAGTAAGCCATTCAGTGCCGAGATAAGGAAGACCTTCTTCACCCAGAGAGTTGGGAATCTGGGGAATTCTCTCCCATACGACGTTGCTGGGACAGGTCCGTTAGATATAATCCACAGGGATCTAGATATGGCCCTGCAGCTAAAGGAATCAAGGGGTTTGGAGAGAGAGGAGAAGTGGGATAGAGAGATTGCTTGATCGGTTGTCATCATATTGAATAGTGGGACAGGCTGGAATGGCCAAATGGCCTCATCTTGCAGCTGTTTTCTATGTTTTTTTCCCCAATGTTGAAATGTCTAATACTAGAGGACCTTAACATGCAGTTAAGGTCAGAGGGGAAAAGGTCAAAGGAGACGGAAGGGGCAATACCTTTTCACGGAGAGTGTTCAGGGCCTGGAGATGCAGTCAGGGTGGTTCAGGGGTATTTAGACATACAAATGAATATGCGGGTAATGGAAGAATATGGTCCAAAGGGCAGGAAGAAGGGATTCATTTAATTTGGCGTCATGTTTGATACAACATCATGGGCCGGAGGGCCTGTACCTGCGCTGTCCTGCTCTCTGTTCTGTGCTCGATGAGAGGCAGGATCCACGGATTCTGGAACAGTCAGAAAGGTTGTGGAGGAGCTGCGCATGTGGTCCGCGTCCTTGTTCAGGACTGTCACACTGACCCGAACCTTCTACCTCACAGGACCTGACATCACTTTGACCCTGACTCTTCCCATACAGGGTCATTCCCATCATTCTGACACCAAACGTCCAACCCCTTAAGTAAACTGTCTTTCTCACTCACAGGAATCACGTGGCAGGGATTGATGTTGCTGGTGCTGTTACACCTCTGCCTTCCCCAGAGATCTGGGAAGCTCAGGTTTAACCTGGTACGGAATCTTCTCTCCATTAACAGCTCTACCGGAGCTATCTCTGTCGTTGTATGAGGGACGGCCCTATAATTAAATAGGAAACTGGGACAGTTTGGTATTGAGTGAAGGTTTGCGCTCTTTAAGCCCGCCTTCAAAATTTGAACTGCCCTTTCTGCCAGACCATTGGATGCTGAATGGTATGGAGCTGTCCATTGGATTGTCGGAAATACCTCAATACCCTGCTGGTAAACATTGGCCTCTTATCTGGGACCAACACTTCCAGGAATCTGGATATTAAAAGGTGTGTGCAGTTTTTCTTTCTTTGTCCCTGTGTTTGATGAATGAACTCTCGGCGTTTGCAGCCAGTCTGAGTGGGTGCCCACACTGACGAAGAACATCGAGCCCATGAAAGGGCTGGCATAGTCAATGTCTATCTGAGTCTAGAGTTGACACGGCCATTCCTGAATGGGGTGGTGGGGGGGGAAGCCGTTGGTCATAATTTTGTCTTTGCTGGCACGCTGGACACTGCTCCACCAAATGCACATGTGTCTACATCAAATCCTGGCCACCAGACAAAATGTCTTACCAAAACCTTCGTTTTAGAACCCCCCGGATGACCGTGGTGGAGTTCAACCAGTATCTGGCAGTGACCTTTTCTCAGGACATTCACCCTTGATTCCCATAATCGTATCCCATCCCCTACAGTCTACAGTGATCTGGTCTCTCCGGATCCAAAACGGTTCCAGTTCTGGTAGGGACGCCCTTTGGTTTCCCCCATCACCATCAGCTGGTTCCATTTTGCCAGGACCAGATCTGTCTGCGCCCACAGTCTGATATTGTTAGCTCTGACTGGAACTATGTCCAGAAAATGTAAAACCGTGACAGGCGCTTCCAGCGATGGTATCACCAGGAGCCAGTGGGAGGCAGCTCAGTGCATCCACCTTTGTTACACAGTCTCCCAGACACTGTTCCAATTTGTATGAATATACACTTAGTATTAGAGCCCTCCACTGAATTCAGCCTGAAGCTATGGCCAGCACTGTCTTTGTTCTTTAGGTAGTCGTCGGAGATGTTTGTGATTCGTTATTCCACCATAAAGATATTGGTGGAACTTCCTGATTTAGACTGCCAAACCTACGTTGTCTATCTGGGTGCATTTACACTCTGCACGCGCCAGGATGCATACACTATTGGGTGTTCCTCTCCATTAGACCACCTATGAGCTAATGATACCCCGATGATGTACAGGGAAAAATCTCAAGTCAATGCCAGGTCATAGATATGGCTTGTCTATGAAACTATTTCGAAGGCTGACCCTTTGCATCAACTTTTAAAGGTGTCAGAACAGAGACCAGGTTATACATGAACTTTCCATAATTACTGACCCCCCCCCCCCCCCCCCACCCCCGCAAGGAAAGACCCAAGCTCCAGGACAGACGTCAATGGGTGCAACTTATCTTGTCAACTCTGTATCCAAAGGACGTCATGAGGGGAGCCTGGAACACACATATTTCCATTTTAAAGCCGACCTGGGAGAAACACCTAAGGACTATGTCCAAGATATCTCATGCTCCTTCTCGGTTCTCCCTATTATTAGTAAATCATCCAGACAAATGGAAACCTTGGGTAGAGCGCTCAAAATGTTCTCCATTTGCTGAAAAATAGCACATTCCCCAAATGGCAGTCTTGTGTATTAGTACAAAACCTTCTGGGTATTAATTGCAGGTATACTTCTGGGAATTCTGATCTAACCCCAATTGCAAGTTCGTACGGCTCATGTCCAGCTTTGTGAAGGAGAGACCCCCTGACAGATTTGTGCATAAGTTCTCTATGCAAGCAATTGGGTATTTTTCCAGCTCCAAGAAGCAGTTTACCATTTGTTTAAAAACCCTACGAAGTCCAGTCAAGATTCACAATGCGTAAGACCAGTGTTGTCAATTCCACAAACTGTATAGGCTTGATGACTCTGTCGCTTTCCAGGCTGATGCTTCCTGCCTTGACCTTTTTACGGAAGGTACTGGGTGGGCCATGCAGAATCGTGCAATTGCCTCCTGGTCAACATGCAAGGTGCCTTAGCTCCTTTCATAGACCATAGACCTTAGAGTCCATCTGATCAGGATACATCCTAAGTGAGACTACGCAATTACCTTCAGTGACTTAGTGCCCCCAAGCTCAAGTTGGCCTCACGATGTCCATTTCTATCAGCAGACCCTGTAACTCGGATGTTTCACTAGCCATGCTTTCCAATGACCATGCCAGATTTAGTGCCTGTTCAAATCCAGTTGGGTTTCTGCCAGAAGCTGTTTTTGTATAGTCACCTTATTAATCCCACGCTCATTATCACCAAAGTAATTCCATAGACACCGGTACCCCATCACTAAGCCGCCCTTTATATATACACACACTTAGAGAGTCTATCACACTAAGGGTGCTGAATCAGAGCCAGCTCTGTATGAACAGAATCCCTGACACTGTTTTATTTGTTTTTATTTTAAACAATTCACAGTTTACAAAACAATTACCATTTACAGCTGTATACAGAGAAACAGCAATTTTACAAGGGAGAGGAATAGCAAAGCCAAGACCCAAATCCTGACATTCAATGAGCTTTCAGGATTACTACCCCCACCACACTCCCGGAGGTGACACCACTGAGGATGGCCGATCCATCTTCTGGCCCTCGATCTGCCCCGACATACTGTTTGACTCTCATCCACTCGTTGCGTCATCTGGCCCGTAGACAACCCTGACACACCTTCTTGACAGGATGGCCTACCGCCCCTCCAGCTCTCAGGGTGACAGCTGAGCCTCCCAGCTCCCAGTGAGGCATTCCAGACCCAGGGACACAAGACAGTGCAGATGATAAGCCCGACAAACCACATGCGTTAATGTTTAACAAACAGAGTTCTTTCCAGTACAGAGTCCATTTGCATAGACAGTTCTCTTCAAAATGTAGAGTCCATTCCCAGGAACAGAGTCCACTCCAGTATACAAAGTGCATTGTCAGAAATGGAGTCCACTCCAAACTGCAGAGTCCGTTGCTAAAGCCAGAGTCCACAACCGAGGGCAGAGTCCACTCCCGAAGGGCAGTAAATGCACACCCCACAGGTGTGCAGTCTCCATAGAGTACATTGTAAAGGTGCAGTTAACTCACAGGGGTTTGTTTCACTCCTGAAGGATAGGTGGACCAGGATACAGCAAGTGTTCACCTCCCAGCACACATCAAACTTCAAAGGCCCAGTCCCAGGGCTAGGCTTCTCCCCAGGAACAGCTCATCTGGAAAGATTTGTTTCTTCACAAGGGCTCAGTCCAAACACCAAAAAAAAAGCAAAGACAAAAAAAAAGAAAATCGTGTCCAAGGGCTAAGCTCGAGCATAAAAAACATTTCTCTCTCACTGTCCTTTTCTCAAAAGAGTAACACAGACTGTAACCAGCCAGTGAAACAACAATCCCCTAATGAGAACTGGTCTACAGCTGAAACACTGCATCAGGCAGTTTAGAAATCTGTCCTCACTAAAAGGAATATCAGTTAAAAACTGACTAAATAATTCGTGCAGTTCAGGAATCAAGTGCCCCCCGCCCCACCAAAATATAGCAGAAACCAACAGTAATACATTCACTGTGGCCCAGCCAGCCCAGAGTCAGTCCCCCAAATTGAGACGGTGCGGAATCTCCTGTTTATATATTTTTAATTTTATGATAACAATTTCAAAACAGTTAACTTGTTTTTGGTAAAACAGTAACAGCTGTATACAAAGAAACAGCAATTTTACAAGGGAGAGGGGCAGCAAAGCCAGGACCTCAAACCCTATCGTTCAACCAGTTTTCAGGGAAATGAGAACAAACCTCAAATCCCACTTTCAAACATTACAAGACAGCAATAATGACATTTGTACATAAAAAGACGATCCAATTACGTAAAATAGTGCATACAATACAGATCCAGCAAGTCGCCGGCCCTCACCTTCCGACCACCCTAAAGTCGCCTGCCCCGATGCACCTTCCGCCCCTTTCAGTTCTCGGTTCACCCTCCCACCTTTCGACCATCTCTAGGACAGCCCACCTTGGTACCCACCTGAGGTTCAGTGCTGAGGATGGCCTATCCGTCTTCCGGCTCTCGGTTTGCCCCTACATACCATTGGGCTCTTGCCCACCCCAATGCGCCATCTGGCCCATTGACTACCCTGACAGCTTCTGGCCACTTCTAGGACAGTCCATCCCCTTCTCAAGGGCTGACAGCGTGCAGGGCAGCCCACAAGACTTCCAGATCTCAGGCTGCCCCTATGCACTTTCTGGTTCTCGGCTGCTCTGACACCTTCCGACCACCTCTAGGACAGCCCATCCCAATTACCCCTTCGCGGGATGACAGCACTCAGAACAACCTATCCACTTTCTGGCTCGAAGGGCGGCCTTCCTGTTTTCAGGACAGCCTACCAACCTTCAGGTTCACAGGATGGTCTACCTACCCTCTAGCTCTCAGGGTGACAGCTTTCAGGACGACCCATGAGCCACCGAGCTCACAGTAAGGCCTGCCAGATGCAGAGACACAAGACAGTGTGCAGGTGATAGACCCACCAAACAACATGATAATGAACAATATCAACACGCAGAGTCCTTTCTTATACACAGTCCATTATCATAATGTTTTCTTCAAGATGCAGAGTCCATTCCCAAGAACAGATTCTTCTCCAGTATACTAAGTGCATTGTCAGGAATAGTGTCCACTCCAAACTGCAGAGTCTGTTACTAAAAACAAAGTCCACAACAGAGGGTAGAGTCCACTCCCGAAGGCAGCAAATACAAACCCCACAGCACACAGGTATTCAACCTCCATGGGGTCCTGGCCCATCCTTGGAGAACCAGGCCTATTCCCAGGACCACAATATATTGGAAAGTGCAGTTAACTCACAGGGGTTTGGTCCACTCCTGAAAGGAAAGGTCTTTTCCCAAACTCCAGGATACAGCAAGTGCTCGCCTGCCAGCACACACACAGGTGTTCAATATTCAGAGGCCCAGTCCCAGTGCTAGGACTCCCAACAGGAACAGCTAGTATGTTAAGAGATATTTTTTTCACAAGGGCTCAGTCCAAAACACCAAAAAACAGTGAAGACACATACAAATAAAGAAAAATAGAGTGCAAGGGCTAAGCCCTACCACAAAATTAACATTTGTCCTTTTCTCAAAAGTGAAAGATAAGATTAACACACAGGCTGTAACCAGCCAGTAAAACAACAACCCCCTAATGAGAACTGAGTTACACCTGAAACACTGTACATCAGGAGTTTAGAAATTAGTCCTCAAGAGGGGAACACCAGCTAAACTGGCTGAACTACCATTCAACCAGCTTACAGAGAGATAAGGACAAACCTCAAATCCCAGTTTCACATAAAAGACAGTGACAATGATATTTGTACATAAAAGCCAATCCAATTACATAAAAGTGCATACCATACAGACCCAGCAAGCCCCCATCCCTCCCATCTTCCAAACACTGTAAGGCAGCCCGCCCCAACGCACCTTCCGGCTCTCAGTCCACCCCATGCTCCTTCCAGTTCAGTCCGCCCTGACACCTTCTGACCACCACGAGGACAGCCCATCCTGATCACCCCTTCTTGGGACGACAGCGCTCAGAACAGCCGACCCACTATCTGGCTCTTGGGGCGACTGGCATCAGTGTGGCCTACCCACCCACTGGCTTTTGGGACAGTCTACCAACCTTCAGACTCACAGGATGGCCTATCCACCCTCCGGCTCTCGGGGTGACAGCTTTCAGGACGACCCATGAGCCTCCCAGCTGACAGTAAGGCCTGCCTGACCCAGGGACACAAGACAGTGCAGGGGCTAGACCCAACAAACACCACAATACAGTAAATTACCAAAAAAGCAGTCCTTTTTGGTACACAGTCCAAATAGAGTCGACAAAATAGAGTCCATTCCCAGGAATAGAGTCCACTCCAGTTTTTGAGGTGCATTGTTCAAAGTGGAGTCCACTCCAAACTGCAGAATCCACTACTTAAGGCAGCAAATGCACACCCCACAGCGCATAAAAGTGTTCAGTCTCCATGGAGTCCTGGCACATCCTTGGAGAACCAGGCCCACTCACAGGAACACAGTACATTGGTAAGGTGAAGTTAACTCAGTGGTTTTGGTCCACTCCTGAAGATAAGGTCTTCTCCCAGACTCCAGGATACAGCAAGTGCTCACCTCCCAGCACACACTGTGTTCAATCTTCAGAGGCCCAGTCCCAGGACTAGGCCTCCCCATTGGAACAGCTCCTCTGGTAGAATGTATGTCTTCCACAAGGGCTCAGTCCAAACACCAAAAAACAGTGAGGATACATTGAAAAAAAATTAGAATCCAAGGGCTAAGCCCTACCACAAAATTAACATTGTCCTTTTTCTCAAAAAGAGGAAACAGTAACACACAGGCTGTAACCAGCCAGTGAAACAACAATCCCCGAATGAGAACTGAGTTAGACCTGAAATACATTGTGTGCATCAGGAGTTTAACAAAATCAGTCCTCACTAAAAGGAATGCCAGTTAACAAACTGGCTAAATACTTCATCTAGTTCAGAAATCAGGTTTCTCCCTCCAAAAAAGCAGAAGCCAACAGTAACACACAGACGGGAGGGCCAGCTAATACAGAGTCAGCCCCCAAAATTGAGAAGGCTCTGAATCTCCTGTTTCTAATTTTTATTTTCATTAAAAAATTACAAAACAATTTACAAAAAAGGAAAACAGTTAACATTTACAGCTGTATACAACAACAATTTTACAAGGGAGACGAGCAAAGCCAGGCCCCAAAACCGACCGTTCAACCAGTTTACAGGGAGACGAGGACAAACGTCAAATCCCAGTTCCACATATAAAAGACAGCGACAATGACATTTGTACACGAGACAATACTGTTCTTACATACAAAAGCGCAGACAATACAGACCCAGCAAGCCCCCATCCCTCCCACCTTCCGCCACTCTAAGACAACCCACCCCTACACATTTTCCGGCTCTCAGTCCACCCCGTGCCCCTTCCAGTTCTCGGTCCACCCTGACACCTTTCAACCACCTCTAGGACAGCCCGCCCCTGTACCTGCCCGGGGTGACAGCTGTCAGGACGGCTTACACACCTTCTGGCTTCACTAACCACCCTCAGCACCTTTTGACCACCTCTGGGGCAGCCCGCCCAGGTACCTGCCCGGGGTGACAGCTATCCGCCTTCTGGCTCTCGGTTTGCCCCTAAGTACAATTGGGCCCTCACCCACACTGATGTGCCGTCCAGCCAGTGGGCTATCTGGCACACCTTCCGGCCACCTCTAGGACAGCACGTCCCCTGTCCCAGTGACGACAGTGTGCAGGGTAGCCCACAAGCTTCCGGATCTCAGCCCGGCCCTCCACACCTTCTGGCTCTCGGCTGCTCTGACACCTTTCGACCACCTCTGGGACAGCCCGTCCCAATTACCCCTTCTCGGGATGACAGTGCTCAGAACGGCCTACCCACCATCTGGCTCTCGGGGTGACTGGCATCAGGGTGGCCTACCCACCCTCCGGGTTTCGGGACAGACTACCAACGTTCAGGTTCATAGAGTGGCCTACCCGCCCTCCATCTCTCAGGGTGGCAGCTTTCAGTACGAAGCATGAGCCACCCAGCTCACAGCAAGGCCTGCCAGACTCAGGGACACGCAAGACAGTGCAGGTGATAGACACAGGAAACACCAGAATATAGTTAGTTACCCAAATCTATACAGTACACAGTCCAAATCTTTCCAGTCTTCAAAATGTAGAATCCCATTTCCAGGAAGAGTCCACTCTAGAGTACAATGTGCATTGTCGGAAATAGAGTCCACTCCAAACTGCAGAGTCTGTTGCTAAAAACAGAGTCCGCAACCAAGGGCGGAGTCCACTCCTGAAGGCAGCAAATGCACACCCCACAGCACACAGGTGTTCAGACTCCATGGAGTCCTGGCCCAGCCTTGGAGAGCCAGGCCCACTCACAGGAACATAGTACAGGTGCAGTTAACTCAGGGGTTTGGTCCACTCCTGAAGGAAAGGTCTTCACCCAATCTCCAGGATACAGCAAGTGCTCACCTCCCAGCACACACACAGGTGTTCAATCTTCAGAGGCCCAGTGCCACGGCTAGGCCTCCCCACAGGAACAGCTCCTCTGGTAAAGTGTACATCTTTCACAAGGGCTCAGTCCAAACACCAATAAAAAGTGAAGACACATACAAAAAGCAAAGAAAACTAGATTCCAAGGGCTAAGCCCTACCATAAAATTAATATTTTTTACTTTTTATGAGAAAAGAGAAAAGAGTAGCACACCAGCTGTAACCAGCCAGTGAAACAACTATCCCCTAATGAGAACGGAGTTACTCCTGAAACACATTATGTGCATCAGGAGTTTAACAATCAGTCCTCACTAAGAGGAATGCCAGTTAATAATCTAGTTAAATAATTCAGCCAGTTCAGGAATCAGGTTTCTCCCTCCAAAAAAAGAGGGGAAGCCAAAACAGTTAATACACTGACTGTAATACCAGCCAGCAGACAGTCAGTCCCTCGCCTCAACAATCCTGCTTATAATATTTTATTAAACAAATTACAAAACAGTTTACAAAAAACAGTTAACATTTACAGCTGTACACAAGAGACAGCAGTTTTACAATGGAGAGGAGCAGCAAAACTAGGCCCCAAACCTTACCGTTCAACCATTTTACAGGGAGATGAGGACGAACCTCAAATCCCAGTTCCACATATGACAAGACAGTGACAATGACATTTGTACATTAGACAATACTGTTACATACAAGAGTGCAGACAATACAGACCCTGCAAGTCCCCATCCCTTCCACCTTCCGGCCACTAAGGCAGCCCACCCCTACCCACCTTCCGGCTCTCGGTCCACCCCATGCCCCTTCCAGTCTCGGTCCCGCCCTGACACCTTTCGACCACCTCTAGGAGAGCCCGCCCCTGTACCTGCCTGGGGTGACAGCGCTGAGGACGTCTACCCGCCTTCTGGCTCTCGGTGTGCCCTTATGTACCATTGGGCTCTCACCCACACCGATGCGCCATATGGCCAGTGGGCTATCCTGGCACACCTTCCAGCCATCTCTAGGACAACCTGTCCCTTCCCTGGGATGACAGTGTGTAGGGTATCCCACAAGCTTCCGGATCTCAGCCTGCCCCTACGCACTTTCTGGTGCTCGGCTGCTCTGACACCTTTCGACCACCTCTAGAACAGCCCGTCCCAATTACCCCTTCTCAGGACGACAGTGCTCAGAACGGCCTACCCACCATCTGGCTCTCGGGGCAACTGGCATCAGGGAGGCCGACCTACCCTCCGGCTTTCAGGACAGACTGCCAACGTTCAGGTTCATAGAATGGCCTACGCACCCTCCGGCTCTCAGGGTGACAGCTTTCAGGACAACCCATGAACCACCCAGCTCACAGCAAGGTCTGCCAGACCCAGGGACACGCAAGACAATGCAGGTGATAGACACAGGAAACACCACAATACAGTTAGTTACCAAAAAACAGAGTCCTTTCTGGTACACAATCCAAATCTATACACAGTCTTCAAGATATGGAATCCATTTCCAGGAGTAGTCCAATCCTGTCCAATGTGCAATGTCAGAATTAGAGTCTGCTCCAAACTGCAGAGTCTGTTGCTAAAAACAGAGTCCACAACCAAGGGCAGAGTCCACTCCTGAATGCAGCAAATGCATACCCCACAGCACACAGGTGTTCAGTCTCCATGGAGTCCTGGTCCAACCTTGGAGAGCCAGGCCCACTCACAGGAACACAGTACATAGTACAGGTGCAGTTAACTCACAGGGGTTGGTCTACTCCTGAAGGAAAGGAGTTCTCCCAAACTCCAGGATATAGCAACTGCTCACCTCCCAGCACACACACAGGTGTTCAATCTTCGGAGGCCCAGTCCCAGGGCTCAGCTCCTCTGGGAAAATGTATGTCTTCCACAGGGCTCAGTCCAAACACCAATAAAAAAGTGAAGACACATACAAAAAACAAAGAAAACTACAGTCCAAGGGCTATGCCCCACCACAAAATTTAACCTTGTCCTTTTTTCAGAAAGAGGAGAGAGTAACACACAGGCTGTAACCAGCCAGTGAAACAACAACCCCCTAATGAGAACTGAGTTACACTTGAACACATTATGTGCATCAGGAGTTTAACAATCAGTCCTCACTAAGAGGAATGACAGTTAAGAAACTGGCTAAATAATTTAGCCAGTTCAGTAATCAGGTTTTTTCCCCCTCCAAAAAAGGGAAGCAGAAACTAACAGTAAGTTACTGACTATAATACCAACCAGCACAGAGTAAGTCCCTCAACTCAACAATCCTGCTTATATCTATTAGCCATGGCTCCCTGACTGGGCCAAATTTACAGACCCAATCAGGGAACCCGTACTCTGTGCGATCCAGCTGGCTTCCAATCAGTCCAGTTTGACTATCAGACCTATGAATCCAGTGGTCCAGGCAATGTTCTGGGGACCATAGCAAGTTTAGGATTTGAATTCAATTTTGAAAAGTCAAGAAAATCCGGAATCATGTGTCTAATAAGACGTTAAAATAGAGCAGCAGAACCAGACCATTCTGCTCATTGAATCTGGTCCTACATTCGAGCAGAGCTGATATGTTTCACAACCCCATTCTCCTGCCTTCTCACAAAACCCTTGACTCCATTATCAATCAAGAATGTATCTATACCTCACTTAAAGACTCTCAGTGACCTGGCCTCCATAACCCTCTAAGGCAATCAGTTCCACAGATTAACTACCTTCTGGCTGAAGAAATTCCTCCTTATCTCAGTTCTAAAGGGTGGTCCCTTCACCCTGAGGCTGTGCCATTGGCTCCCAATCTCTCTACGAGGACATCTTCTCCATGTCCACTCTATCCAGACCTCTCAGTATTCTGTAATTTTCAATCTGATTCCCCCTCATCCTTCGAAACTCCATCATGTACAGGTCCAGCGTCCTCAATTACTTCTCAGGTGCCAAGCCCTTCACCCCTGGGATCACTCTCATTAACCTCGACTGGAACCCCTCCAATACCAGCAAATCCTTCCTTCGATACAGGGCCCAAAACTGCTCACAATATTCCACATGCTGTCTGATCGGATCTTAAACAGCCCCAGCAATACATCTCTTCCCTTGTATTCCATGCTTTTAAAGTGAATGCTAACATTACCCGTGACTTCTTAACTACTAAACTGAACCTGCATGTTAACCTGATGAGAACCCAGAATTACAAATCCCAAGACATTTTGTATTTCAGACTTCTGAAGCTTTTCCCATTTACAAAATAGTCTATGCCCCTATTCTTCCAGCCAAATTGCACAACCTCACATTTTCCCACGTTGTACTCCATCTGCCATTTTTTGGCCCATTCTCCCAGCCTGTCCAAATCCCTCTGCAGCCTCCCAACTTTCTCAATACTACCTGTGCCTCCACCAATCTATGTGTCATCTGCAAACTCAGCAACAATGCCCTCAGTTCCTCCATCCAGATCGTTAATGTATCACCGAAATAGTTGTGATCCTAACACCCATCCCTGCAGAACTCCAGAAAGCAGAGCCCTTTATCCAAACCCACTGACTCTGCCCGTCAGCCAATTCTCTTCCCATGTCAGTACCTTGTCCTCAACGCCATGGGCTCGATGTTATTGAGCAGCTCCCTTTGCGGTACTTTGTCAAAGCTCTTCTGGAAATCCACGTAGATCATGTCCACTGGCTCTCCCTTGTCTCACTTGTTTATTACCTCCTCAATTAATTTGAACAGATTTGTCAGGCACAATCTCTTCTTGTTGAAGCTGTACTAAGTCTGTCCTATTTTCCCACGCTCTTCCAAGTACACTGAGCCTCATCATTCATCATGGGCTCCAAATTCTGACCAATGTCCCAAGGTCAGGCTAACCAGACTAAAGTTTCCTATCTTCTGCCTCCCTGCCTTCTTAAATAATGTGTTACTTTAGCCATTTCCCTGTCTTCTGGGACCTTCCCTGACTCCAAGTACTTCCTGAAAGATGACCAGAAATGCATGTACAATCTCGTTCAGAACTCTGGTCTGTAGTCCACCTGGTCTGAGGGATTTATCCACCTTCAGACATTTCAGCGTCGGTCGCACCTTCTCCTTCGTCATGGACATGGCACTCACCTCTTTCCCCGAGTCTCTCAAAGTTTTGTTATGCTGATGTTGTCTTCCACTGTGAAAACGGATACAAATTACCTGTTCAGTTACTCTGTCATTTCTTTGTTCCCATTACTATTCCTTCAGCTTCCTTTTCCAGCAGTTTGTTGTCCACGCTTGCCTCTCTCTTACCTTTTAGATATCTAAAATCACTCTTCCAATCTTCTTTTATATTACTAGCGAGCTTACTCTCACATTTCATCTTCTCTCCCGATTGGTGTTTCAGTTCCCCGCTGGTGGGTTTTAAAGGCTGACCAATCCTCTGGCTTCCTACTCATCTTCAATACATTATAGATATTTATTTTTGTGTTCTTTGAGTCATGAAGCACAGAAACCATCCCTTCGGCCCAACTCATCCATGCTGACCATGTTTCTGAAACTGAACTAGTCCCAGTTGCCTGCATTTGTCCCAGATCCCTGTAAACCTTTCCTATCCTTGTATCTGATCAAATGTCTTTGAAATGTTGTAACTGTACTCACCTCCACCACTTCCTGTGGCATCTCTTTCCATGCACACACCACCCTCTGTGCGAAGACACGTATCCCTACAGTGTGGCAACAGGGCCTTCAGCCCAACAAGTCCACACCGACCCTCCGAAGAGTAACCCCTCCAGGACCATTCTCCTACCGTATTACTCTACACGTACCCCTCACTAATGCACCTAACCTATACATCCCTGAACACGGTGGGACAATTTCCCGTTGTCAATCCACCCTAACCTGCACATCTGTGGACTGGGGGAGGAATCCGGATCACTCGGAGGAACCCACGCAGACACGAGGAGAATGTACAAGCTCCATACAGACAGTCGCTCGAGGCTGTAAGCAAACCTGGGTCCCTGGCACTGTGCGGCAGCAGAGATAAATGCTGAGACACCGTGCCGCCCCAAATCTTGCCCCTCGGGTCCCATTTAAATTTTAGCTGCCTCACCTTAAACCTGTGCCCTTTAGCTTTATACTCCCCTGACCTGGGGAAAAGAATCTCCGCTATTCAATTTATCTATGTCTCACATCATTTTCTAAACCTCCATCAGGTCATCCCTCAATCTCCAACGCTCCAGGGAAAAATTCCCAGCCTATCTAGCCTCTCCTCTTGAGTCAAACCTTGGGAGCATCCTTGTAAATCCGTTTTACACCCTTTCCAGTTCAATAACATCCCTTTTGTAGCACAGCGACCAGAATCGTACGTAATGGCCTTACCATTGTCTTGTACAGCTGTGACATGACATCCCAACTTCTGCAGGAGAAAGTGAGGAACTGCAGATCCTGGAGATCAGAGTCGAGAGTGTGGTGCTGGAAAAGCACTTCCTAATAAAGGACGTTTGCACAAAATGTTGATTCTCCTGGTTCTCAGATGTTGCCTGATTTTGCTGTGCTTTTTCAGCATCACACTCTTCGATCCTAACTTCTGTACTCCGTTCTCTGTCCGATGAAGACAAGTATGTCAAACACTTTCTTCATGACCCTTGATAGACAGGCAGGAGGCTGGAAGAACACAGCAAGCCAGGCAACATCAGGAGGGGAAGAAGTCAATGTTTCGGGTGTAATCATTCGCCAGGACTCGTTTTTGGTGTGGGGGCGCTGTACGTGAAGGGGTTGGCGAGGGTAGGGTGGTGAAGTAAGGTAGGTGAAGACAGGTAGAGGGTATGACCCAGTTGGTCAATGGGAGGATTGAATCCGGTTGGTGGCAGGGAGCATTGGCAGTGAGGGGAAAGGGCTGGTAAGGGAGTCGGGGGAGGTAAGGGAGGTTACTTGAAATTGGAGAACTCAGTGTTGAGTCCTCCAGGCTGTAGGCTGCCCAGGTGGAAGATGAGTTATTGTTCCTCCAATTTGTGATTTGGTTTGTTGTGGCAATGGAGGAGGCCAAGGATAGTCATGTCGTACAGGGAATGGGAAGGGGAACTGAAATGAGTGGTGACTGGGAGGTCCGGTTGGCCCCTGCGGACCCAGCTGTGATATTCAGTGAGCCGTTCCCTAGGTTTACATTTGGTCTCCCTGATGTAGAGAGTTTGGGAGAGCAAACATATACTGAGGGAACACGGGCCGACCGGATCGCTGAGCCAGCGTTCGGATCTATTCCTCCCGATGTCCAACCAGGTCATACCCTCTACCTGTCTACACCTATCCCCATTTCACCACGTTGCCCCCACCTCCCCCTTTACTTGCAGCTCCCCCCACACCCACCCCCAGTCTGCAAGAAGGGTCACTTCCGAAACGTTGACCTCTCCACTGCCTGATGCTGCCTGCCTTGCTGTGTTCTTCCAGCCTCCTTCCTGTCTACTTTGGATTCCAGCTTCTGCTGTAATTTTATGTTCCTTCTTCATTACTCTGTCTACATGTGAAGCCACTTTCGAGGAACTATGTCCCTGCAGCCTTGGATCTCTCTGTACAACATCACTCCCCAGGACTCGACCTCTAACTGTGTGAGACACTTGTCCTTGGTTTGCCATATCTTGCATTGACCTAAATTAAACTCCATCTGCCATTCCTCTCCACTGGCCCTGTTGACCATGTCCATTTTGATATTTTTCATAGTTTACTACAACACTCGATTCTTGCAGTACGAGGTGCTGGGAGAGGGTGGTTTTTCAGAGTGGAGGCCTATGCCCAGAGGCTAAGGTACATCCAGAAACCTGGAACAGAATGGGGATTTTATAGGACCTCTTCATCAGCAAACCGAACAGGTACCCAATAAATTCTGCCCTTTTGATGCCTTCTTCTATCTTATACCCTCAGTTTATAACATCACGTTATGTGATATTGAACCCCATCTCATTGGGAGCCCTGAATGAAAATTTCCACCGAGTGCAGCAAGACAATCACAATTCATCCCGCATGATGAAGTAGAATTAACTCTTTGGAGTTTAGATTTAACTATTTAACCCTGAGGTTATGGCCGAGTGGTATTATCGCGAGATTATTAATCCAAAGAGTCAAAAAGTATGGAGCTGTAAAAGCACAGCCTGTGGCAGCTCGTTCCATGTACACACCATCCTCTGTGTGAAGAGGACCTGGACAGTCGATGTTTCGAGCATACACCTTCATCAGGAATATCAATCCAGAGACCCTGCTAATGTTCTGGGGACCTAGCTTCAAATCCGACAATAGCATATGGTGGAATTTGAATTCAATAACTATCTGGGATTGGGAATCTAATGATGATCAAGAATCCATTGTGAACTGTTGGAAAACCCACCTGGTTCATGAATGTCCTTCACAGAATGGAACTGCCATCTTTACCTGGTCAGCAGTACATGTGACTAAGTACAGGTCCATGGCAATGTTGCTGACTCTGAACTGCATTCTGGGTAATTAGGGATTGGTGATAAATGCTGGCCTAGCCAGTAATGTCATCATCCCATGAATGACTACATTAAAAACACTCCCAGCACCCCTGCTGTGGGGGGTTCCTCAAGAAGGCTGCTCTCATCTGACCAGCAGAAGAGTGCAGGAGAAAAGTGACTTTGGACCATGGGCCAGTGGGCACCATGAAACACAAAGTCCTTTGTTTGTAATCTTGCCCAGAACATTTAAATTCAACAAGAAGGAAGGCATCACGCAAAGTCTAATCTAAGGAATATGAGGCTTGGAAATGACGACAGAAAGAAAGCCAGAGCTGTGCAATAACGAGATGGAGGCTGGGAACCTGTCACCAAGTCAGCCTGTATTTCCACAGGAACACTCCATCACTGTAGGACTGCCTCATACAGAGGGTCAGTAACTCCAACACTCAACATTTCAATGTCAGTCAGGCCTCCCGGATTGGTCCAGATTAACAGCCCATTCAGGGAACTCACTAGAACAGATATTCAGCTAATGTTCACCGGGACCCAGGTTAAAATACAGTCAAGGCAGATGGTGCAAGTTGAATTCAATAAAAATGCATCTGGAATTCAGAGTCTACTGATGATAATGAAACCATCGCTGACTATTGGAAAAAATTCCATCTGGCTCACTAGTGTTCTCCAGGGAAACAAAACTGCTATCCTTATCTGGTCTGGCTTAATAAGACTCCTAACTCACAGCAATGTGGTTCACTCTGAACTGCCCTCTGAAATGCTCTAGCTACTCAGGTGTGCCAATAGCTATGAAGACAGTCCAGCTGGCATTGACCCCGGCACTAGAAAAGACAACAGCAGTGAGATAACTCCAGAGGCTGGTATCCTGCCACCACATCACCCTGTATTTACACGTGGAGAGCCATTGACACTGATCCAGCTCCCTCAGACCAGCTCTCAGAGTGAGCAGGATGTCTGACCCTCCTGTTTTAGTCTGTCAGCCAGCGCTCCCTGATGGGAACCATGTTAAGAACCCCAGTCAGGGAACTCACATTCGTTGAGTTCTAGCTGGGTGAGGTGGGCTTGTGCAGGTTGGAGTTTATGTGTATTTCATAGGAAGACATTATGATAAAGTCATACTGATAAAGACATACTGTGATAATTTAGGAAGAATTACTGATGAAGACATACTGTAATAATTTAGGAAGAAATGCCAATGAAGACATACTAATGAAGACATACTGATGAAGACATACTGTGATAGTTTCGGAATACATGCTGATGAAGACATACTGTGATAATTTAGGAAGACATACCGATGAAGTTATATTATAATAATTTATGAAGACACACCAATAAAGACGTACTGATGACGACATACTGATGAAGACATACTATGATAATTTAGGAAAACACACCAATGAAGACATACCGATGAAGACGTACTGTTGAAGACGTACCGATGAAGGCATACAGTGATATTTTAAGAAGACATACCGATGAAGACATTCTATGTTAATTTATGAAGACACACCAATGAAGACATACAGATGAGGACCTACTGATGAAGTCATATTATGATAATTTAGGAAGACATACCAATGAAGACACACCAATGAAGACATACTGATGAAGACATGCTGTGATAATTTAGGAAGACATGCCAATGAAGACATACTGATGAAGATGTACTGATGAGGACATAGCGAGAAAGGCATACTGCAAAAATTTAGGAAGACATACAGATGAAGACATAATGTGATATTTTAGGAAGACATACCAATGAAGATGTACCGATGAAGACATACTGATGAATACATTTTACATTGGACAAGCTAGCAAAGCATCCCGGTAAATTTCAATACTTGCCCAAAGTGTAACTCTATCACTTCTGAAAGGTTTTGTGGCTTCAAAACTTGCTCAACAGTCAGGATAAAAATAAATGTCAGTTTTCTGTTATTTCCAATGTGCAAGCTATGAACCGAAAA
This sequence comes from Chiloscyllium plagiosum, assembly GCF_037043375.1. Lineage (NCBI taxonomy): Eukaryota > Metazoa > Chordata > Chondrichthyes > Orectolobiformes > Hemiscylliidae > Chiloscyllium > Chiloscyllium plagiosum. The sequence continues at coordinate 30,988,742 of NW_028270183.1, forward strand.
TGCACATTAATGTTATCAGTTTTTAAAATCTATGTGGAAACTAAAATATTTAAAAAGGAAAAGATATTACTCACATTCTGGTCTGACATCATCCTCACATTTCAAACCTCCTGTGAGACAATGGGACAAATCCAACTCAACCATAAGATATCTCCAGCTCCTTGGCAGAACCAACAGGAGCATTCCATTGTCTTTGCCATGGTCACTCATTTCACTCCTACCAAGATGATTAAAAAGCTAAATCACCTCAAACTTGGGCCATTAACCACAGGTCAGACATTATTAAAAACAACACATTTTCATGATACCGTCTCATGTGCATTAGTAATGATACCATTTTCACGGTGTCCACAATAAAAATCAGTTTCCACAACTGAATTTGTTCATTATGTTTACTAATTATAAATTATTTCAGACAAAGACAGTGTTCAAGTGAAGTAAAATATAGGTTTTGATATTTGAACACCTTCAAGATTCTTGCATAGAATGGATAAATGTTGGGATTCCAAAATATGTGAGCTCTAAATTAATCGTAATTTTTTTTTCAAAAAGACCGTGGCAGTAAAGCAAAAAGCTCCTCCAACGTACCTGTCGAAACACAGACTGAGGAAGTGACTATGGGTCTGTACAAAATGATGCTTATGGCAATGGTGATCGAGGATTCACTAATCAGGGGAGCAGACAGGTGTTTCTGAGGTCAAATACTTGAGTCCAGGATGGTGTATTTCCTCCCTGGTGCCAGCGTCAGGATTGCACTCCAAGGCATCCTGAAAGGGGAGGATGATAAGTTAGAGGGCGTTGCATATGTTGGTATCAATAATATGGGCAACGCGAGGAATGAGATCTTGGACCAAAAACTCATAAATCTAGGCGGGAGGTTAAAGAGCAAGACCTCAAAGTTGTAATCTCTGGATTAAACTCCCAGTGCCAGGTGCTAAAGTCCATAGAAATAAGAAAACAGATCCGATGAATGAGAGGCTCTGGAGCTGGTGCAGGGGCAGGTTTTCAGATTCTTGGATCATTGGGGCCTCTTCTGGGGCAGGGGTGACCTGAAAAATAGGGCCAGGGTGCACCTAAACAGGAGGGGGCCCAACATCCTCACAGGGAGGTTCACTGGTGCTACTTGGTCAGGTTTACGCAAGAGTGGCAGTGGGCTGGGAACCAGAGCAACAGGTCAGCAAGTGGAGGGATTGACGGCAAAGTAGATGTTGGACCAATAAGTCAGACAGTGAAGGACAGGCAGAGACAAGTAAATGGATATGGTGGTACTAATTGCCTGAAGTATGTTTATTTAAACACAAGGAGTGTTATAGGTAAGGTAGATGAGCTAAGAGACTGGATAAATACATGGGATGATAATGTTGTAGTCATTATAGAGACTTGGTTGAGAGAGGGACAGCAATGTCCATTCAACAATGTTTACTGAAATAGAGAGGGAGGTAAAAGAGGTGGAGGAGTTGCAATACCAATCAGGGAGATTGGTACATCTTCACTCAGAGAGGACACATTGGAGAGTTCGTCCACTGAGTCGATATGGGTCGATTTCATAAATAACACAGGGGGTAATCACTTTGATCGGATTATACTATAGGTTCGCCAACAGCCACCGGGATATTGAGGAACAAACATGGAGACAGAATGGGGAAAGGTGCAGTAAAAGGGATGTCATCATGGGTGACTTCAACTTCCCTAATATTGACCAGGACTCCAGTAGAGCAAGAGGCTTAGATGGGGCAGAATTTATTCAGTGCATCCAAGACGGATTATTGAAACAGTGTGGGAATATTCCAAATGAATGAGAACCATACTGGACCTTGTATTGGCTAATGAGCCTGGCCAGGTGACTGACCTTTCAATGGGAGAGTATTTTGCAAACAGTGATCACATCTCCTGAAGTTTTCTTACAGGTATGAACAAGGATAAGTCAAGACCTTGCAAGAAGGGACAACATGATTGACTTTTATGAAGAGGTCGCATGGATTATCGATGAGGAACCAGCTGTGGATGAATTTATAGGACTTAGTAAGGCATTTGATAAAGTTCCACTTGGCAGATTGGTAATAAAACTAAATTCACATGGGATTAGAGAGGGATAGCTAGATGGATGTAAAACTGGCTTGGTCATAGAAGACAGAGGATAGTTATGGTAGAGTGTTTTTTTCAGAATGGAGACTGGTGAGGAGTGGTGTTCCACAGGCATCAGTCTGGGGTCCGCTGTTGTTTGTCAGAAATGCGAATGACCTGGAGGAAAATGTGGGAGGTCTCATTCGTAAGTTTACAGATGACATAAAGATTGATGGAGCTGCTGATAGTGCCGATGATTGTGAAAGTATACAACTGGATATAGATAGATGGGTGACCTGGGCACAGACATATTAGATGAAGTTTCATCCAGACTAATGTGAGGTGATGCATTTTTGAGGGTGAAAGTTAGGTGCGAATTATACTCTAAATGGCAGACGTCTTAGGATCATTAACACACAGATGGATCTGGGTGTGCAGATCTACAGTTCCCTAAAAGTGGTGACACAGGTGTCCAAAATGATTAAAAAGGCAAAGGAATACCATTAGTTCCTCGCCAGTCTACCAGGACCTCTCCAGTAGCTATTGATGATACACAGATCTTGGTAATGACCCCAGCAATCTCCTCCCTTGTCTCTCTCAAGAACCTGGGGGAGATACCATCGGGATCCATACACCTTAATGGTCTTTAAAAGATCCAACACCACTTCTTCCTTAATCTCAAAATGACCTGGCATAGTAGCATATCCCACACTAATCTCACTGTCCTCCATATCTTTCTCTTGTGTCAACATCACCAGCAAGTACTCATTTAGGATCTCACCCATATCCCTTGCCTCCAAGGACAGGTTCCCTCCTTTATCCTTATGTGGTGTTACATTCTCCCTCGTTTTGTTTATCGTGTAGGTCCCGAATGCCTTGGAATTCTCTGTAATCCTATTTGTCACGGACGTTTCATGGCCTCCCCTTGCTCTCCAAATTCCCTGCCTGAGTTCTTTCCACTTTTCTTTATGTTCCTCACGGGCCCTGCATGATTTTAGTTCTCGACACCTGAAACATGCTTCCTCTTTCTTGTTGACGAATGTCAAAACCTCCCTCGCTATTCAAGGGTGACTTACTTTGCCATCCTTCTTTTTCCTCCTGACTGGAACATGCCAGTCCTGAACTCTGATCAGTCAGTCTTTAAAAAAAATCCCACATGTCAAATGTGGACTTGCCCATGAACAGCTCCTCCAATGAACACTCCCAAGCTCCTGCCTAATACTGGGGATATTTGCCTTCCCTCAATCTACAAAAGAACATGAACAAAAGACCAGTACAGCACAGGAACAGTCCATTCGGCCCTCCAAGCCTGTACTGATCCTTTCTGTAACAAAACTATCTTCCATATCCATCTCCTGAGTGAATACCGACACAAAGTACTCATTCTGGAGTTCAGTCACATCCTCTGACTCCAAACACAAGCTCCTTCCTTTATCCTTGAGTGGTCCCAACTTCTGCCGAGTTATCCTTTTGTTTTTACTGTATGTACAGAATGCCTTGGGATTCTCTTTAATCTGACTTGCCAACATAATTTCATTGCCTCTTCTTGGGTGCCTCATTCCCTACTTTATTTCATTTCTACTTCCTTTGTAACTCTGAAGATGGACGAGGGAGATCCAGTAGATGTAGTGTACCTGGACTTTCAGCTTTTGATAAAGTCCCACACAGGAGGTTAGTGAGTAAAATTAGGGCGCATGGTATTGGGGGCAAAGTACTAGATTGGATTGAAAATTGGTTAGCTGATAGGAAACAACGGGTAGTGATAAATGGCTCCATTTCGGGATGGCAGGCAGTGACCAGTGGGGTACCGCAGAGATCCGTGCTGGGACCGCAGCTTTTTACAATATATGTTAATGATATAGCAGATGGTATCAGCAATAACAGTGGCAAATTTGCTGATGATACAAAGCTGGGTGGCAGGGTGAAATGTGATGAGGATGTTAGGAGATTACAGGGTGACCTGGACAAGTTAGGTGAGTGGGCAGATGCATGGCAGATGCAGTTTAATGTGTATAAATGTATGGTTATCCACTATGGTGGCAAGAACAGGAAGGCAGATTACTACCTCAATGGAATCGATTTAGGTAAAGGGGCAGTACAGAGAGATCGAGGTGTTCTTGTACACCAGTCAATGAAGGCCAGCATGCAGGTACAGCAGGTAGTGAAGAAGGCTAATAGCATGCTGGCCTTCATAACAAGAGGAATTGAGTATAGAAGCAAAGAGGTGCTTCTGCAGCTGTACAGGGCCCTGGTGAGACCACACCTGGAGTACTGTGTGCAGTTCTGGTCTCCAAATTTGAGGAAAGACATTCTGGCTATTGAGGGAGTGCAGCGTAGGTTCACGAGGTCAATTCCTGGAATGGCGGGATTCCGTACACAGAAAGACTGAAGCGACTGGGCTTGTATACCCTTGCGTTTAGAAGACTGAGAGGGGATATGATTGAGACGTATAAGATTATGAAAGGATTGGACACTATGGAGGCAGGAAACATGTTTCCGCTGATGGGTGAGTGCCGAACCAGAGGGCATAGCTTAAAAATACAGGGTGGACCATTTAGGACAGAGATGAGGAGAAACTTCTTCACCCAGAGAGTGGTGGCTGTGTGGAATGCTCTGCCCCAGAGGCCAGTGGAGGCACAGTCTCTGGATTAATTTAAGAAAGAGTTGGATAGAGCTCTCAAAGATAGTGGAATCAAGGGTTATGGAGATAAGGCAGGAACAGGATACTGATTAGGAATGATCAACCATGATCATGTTGAATGGCAGTGCAGGCTCGAATGGATGAATGGCCTACTCCTGCACCTATTGTCTATTCCTCACGGGCCCTATCTGATTTTAGCTTTCTAAACATTATCTCCCTCATCATCGAAGGGTCGGATAATCATGCTGTCCTGCCCTTCCTCCTCGCTGGTCCTGAACTCTGATCAGTTGGCATTTAAACAGCTTTTCAACGTCAAATGGGCATTTAACCAATAAAAGCTGCTCCCAATGAATACTCCCGAACTCCTGCCTAACACTGACAAAATGTGACCTCTCCCAGTTTAAGACCTTCCCACAAGGTCCTGACTTGTTCAGAACTACCTTTAAATTCCGGAGTTGTGATCACTGTTTCCAGAACATTCTCCCATTGAAAGGCCAGTCACCTGGCCAGGCTCATTAGTCAATACAAGGTCCAGTGTGTCCCCTCCTCTCGAGGGACCATCCACACACTGTTTCAAGAAATCCTCTTGGATGCACTGAGCAAATTCTGTTGCGTCTAAGCCTTTTGCTATGAGGGAGACCCTGACAGGAGTGGTGAAGGTAAACGCACTCACTCTGACAGTCCTGTTGTTTTTGCATCTTTCCCCAATCTGCCTCCATATATCTCCCTCCTGAGAAAGCATTGAAACAATCTGACAATATCCTCAAATCGGCTGAGTAAAATGAACACTTTTGTTTCAAAGTGCGTACGACTGGATCACTTTCCTTTGGGAACGACCTTCTTTTCCTTGTGGAAACAACAACAGTGGGAAAGACAATGACAGGAAGAAGGGCCATCACAGCATTGATTAAAGACTGCAAAGGGAGTCCTAATGAGAGGGAGGTGAAGGAGCAGGAACCTACTCGTCGGGATATGTTTCGGCTGTCTATACATTTCACAGGGGGATGTGGAGTGAGTTTTCAAAAAAACTACATTCCAAGATCAAGCGAATTCACTGATTAATTCGATCTGCCAGGTTTTGTTCGCTTCTTGGACTTCCTTCATTTCAGATGTTTTAATTGTGAGACTGAAGCAAGGATTGAGTGAAGAAGAATTTCATTTGTCCAATTACAGATTGAGAGGAGAAAAGGGAACAATGGGGAATATTACCCACTTGCTCTGTGCTGTGAGTATTGGAAAGTGTTTTAATGCCAGTGATGATGAATGCCGGACTGCCATGCCTCCCGGGAATAACTTGAGCAGAGTATTGTAAAAGCACGCAGACACGGCAATGTTAAAGCATGGGCACACGGCATTGTTAAAGCATGGAGACACAGCATTGTTAAAGCGGGGACACACGGCATTGTTAAAACATGGAGACATGGCATTGTTAAAGCATGGACACACGGCATTGATAAAGCATGGAAACGTGGCATTATTAAAGCATGGACACACGGCATTCTTAAAGCATGGAGACACAGCATTGTTAAAGCAGGGACACACAGCATTGTTAAAGCATGGAGGCACGGCATTGTTAAAGCTTGGAGACACAGCATTGTTAAAGCGGGGACACACAGCATTGTTAAATCATGGAGACATGGCATTGTTAAAGCATGGACACACGGCATTGTTAAAGCATGGAAACGTGGCATTATTAAAGCATGGACACACGGCATTGTTAAAGCATGGAGACACAGCATTGTTAAAGCAGGGACACACAGCATTGTTAAAGCATGGAGGCACGGCATTGTTAAAGCTTGGAGACACAGCATTGTTAAAGCGGGGACACACAGCATTGTTAAAGCATGGAGACACGGCATTGTTAAAGCATGGAGACACGGCATTGTTAAAGCATGGACACACGGCATTGTTAAAGCATGGACACACGGAATTGTTAAAGCATGGTAATACAGCATTTTTAAAGCATGGACACACGGCATTGTTAAAGCATGGACACAGGACATTGTTAAAGCATGGAGACATGGCATTATTAAAGCATGGAGACACGGCATTGTTAAAGCATGGACACACAGCATTGTTAAAGCAGGGACAAACAGCATTGTTAAAGCCTGGATACATGGCATTGTTAAAACATGGAGACACAGCTTTATTAAAGCATGAACGCACGGCATTGTTCAAGCGCGGACACACAGCATTCTTAAAGCATGGACACATGGAATTGTTAAAGCATGGAGACAGATTTGTTGAAGCATGGACATATAGCATTGTTAAAGCATGGAGACATGGCATTGTTAAAGCATGGAGACACGGCATTGTTAAAGCATGGAGACACGGCATTGAAAAAGCATGGAGATACGGCATTGTTAAAGCATGGACATATGGCATTGTTCAAGCGTGGACACACAGCATTCTTAAAGCATGGACACATGGAATTGTGAAAGCATGGAGACAGATTTGTTGAAGCATGGACATATAGCGTTGTTAAAGCATGGAGACACAGCTTTGTGAAAGCATGGACACACAGCATTGTTAAAGCATGGAGACACGGCATTGTTAAAGCATGGAGACACGGCATTGAAAAAGCATGGAGACACGGGAATTGTTCAAGCGTGGACACACAGCATTCTTAAAGCATGGACACATGGAATTGTTAAAGCATGGAGACAGATTTGTTGAAGCATGGATATATAGCATTGTTAAAACATGGAGACATGGCATCGCTAAAGCATGGAGACACGGAATTGTTAAAGCATGGACAAAAGGATTGTTAAAACATGGACACGCGGAATATTTAAAGCATAGACACAAAGCATTGTTAAAGCATGGAGACACGGCATTGTTAAAGCATGGACACACAGCATTGTTAAAGCATGGAGACACGGCATGTAAAAGCATGGAGACACGGCATTGTTAAAGCATGGACACACAGCTTTGTTAAAGCATGGAGAAACGGCATTGTTAAAGTATGGAGACACGGCATTGTAAAAGCATGGAGACACGGCATTGTTAAAGCATGGACACACAGCTTTGTTAAAGCATGGAGACACGGCATTGTTAAAGCATGGAGACACGGCATGTAAAAGCATGGAGACACGGCATTGTTAAAGCCATGACACACAGCTTTGTTAAAGCATGGACACAAGGCATTGTCAAAACATGGAGACATGGCATCGCTAAAGCATGGAGACACGAAATTGTTAAAGCATGGACAAAGGGATTGTTAAAACATGGAAACGCGGAATATTTAAAGCATAGACATAAAGCATTGTTAAAGCATGGAGTCACAGCATTGTTAAAGCATGGATACACAGCATTGTTAAAGCATGGACACACAGCATTGTTAAAGCATGGACACACAGCTTTGATAAAGCATGGAGACACGGCATTGTTAAAGCATGGAGACACAGCTTTGTTAAAGCATGGACACACAGCATTGTTAAAGCTTGGAGACACATCATTGTGAAAGCATGGACAGACGGCATTGTTAAAGCATGGAAACACAGCATTGTGAAAGCATGGAAACACAGCATTGTTAAAGCATGGAGGCACGGCATTGTTAAAGCATGGACACACAGCTTTGTTAAAGCATGGAGACACGGCATTGTTAATGAATGGAGACACAGCTTTGTTAAAGCATGGACACACAGCATTATTAAAGCATGGAGACACGGCATTGTTAAAGCATGGACACACAGCTTTGTTAAAGCATGGACACACAGCATTGTTAAAGCTTGGAGACACGGCATTGTGAAAGCATGGACAGACGGCATTGTTAAAGCATGGAAACACAGCAATGTTGAAGCATGGAAACACAGCATAGTTAAAGCATGGAGACACGGCATCGTTAAAGCATGGAGACACAACATTGTTAAAGCATGGAAACACAGCATTGTTAAAGCATGGAAACACAGCATAGTTAAAGCATGGAGACACAGCTTTGTTAAGGCATGGACACACGGCATTGCGAAAGCATGGACACACGGAATTGTTAAACCATGGACACACGAAATTGTTAAAGCATGGACACACGGAAATGTTAAAGCATGGACGCATGGCATTGTTAAAGCATGGACACACGGCATTGCTAAAGCATGGACACACGGAATTGTTAAAGCATGGACACACGGAATTGTTAAAGCATGGACACACGGAAATGTTAAAGCATGGAAACATGGCATTGTGAAAGCATGGAAATACGGCATTGTTAAAGCATGGAGACACGGCATTGTTAAAGCATGGAGACACAGCATTGTTAAAGCATGGAAACACAGCATACTTAAAGCATGGAGACACGGCATTGTTAAAGCATGGAGACACAGCTTTGTTAAGGCATGGTCACACGGCATTGCTAAAGCATGGAGACACGGAATTGTTAAAGCATGGACAAAAGGATTGTTAAAACATGGACACGCGGAATATTTAAAGCATAGACATAAAGCATTGTTAAAGCATGGAGACACGGCATTGTGAAAGCATGGAGACACAGCTTTGTTAAAGCATGGACACACAGCAGTGTTAAAGCATGGAGACACAGCTTTGTTAAAGCATGGAAACACAGCATTGTTAAAGCATGGACACACAGCATTGTTAAAGCATGGAGATACGGCATTGTTAAAGCTTGGACACACAGCTTTGTAAAAGCATGGACACACGGCATTGTTAAAGCCTGGACACACAACTTTGTTAAAGCATGGACACACGGCATTGTAAAAACATGGAGAAACAGCTTTATTAAAGCATGAACGCACGGGAATTGTTCAAGCGTGGACACACAGCATTCTTAAAGCATGGACACATGGAATTGTTAAAGCATGGAGACAGATTTGTTGAAGCATGGATATATAGCATTGTTAAAACATGGAGACATGGCATCGCTAAAGCATGGAGACACGGAATTGTTAAAGCATGGACAAAAGGATTGTTAAAACATGGACACGCGGAATATTTAAAGCATAGACACAAAGCATTGTTAAAGCATGGAGACACAGCTTTGTTAAAGCATGGACACACAGCATTGTTAAAGCATGGAGACACAGCTTTGTTAAAGCATGGACACACAGCAGTGTTAAAACATGGAGACACGGCATTGTTAAAGCATGGAAACACAGCATTGTTAAAGCATGGACACACAGCATTGTTAAAGCATGGAGATACGGCATTGTTAAAGCTTGGACACACAGCTTTGTTAAAGCATGGACACACGGCATTGTTAAAGCATGGACACATGGCATTGTTAAAGCCTGGACACACAGCTTTGTTAAAGCATGGACTCCCGGCATTGTTAAAGCATGGAGACACAGCATTGTTAAAGCATGCACAAAAGCATTTATAAAGTGGGGACACATGGCATTGTTAAAGCATGGACACAGGACATTGTTTAATCATGGAGACATGGCATTGTTAAAGCATGGACACACAGCATTGTTAAAGCCTGGATACATGGCATTGTTAAAACATGGAGAAACAGCTTTATTAAAGCATGAACGCACGGGAATTGTTCAAGCGTGGACACACAGCATTCTTAAAGCATGGACACATGGAATTGTTAAAGCATGGAGACAGATTTGTTGAAGCATGGACATATTGCATTGTTCAAACATGGAGACATGGCATCACTAAAGCATTGAGACACGGAATTGTTAAAGCATGGACAAAAGGATTGTTAAAGCATGGAGACACGGAATTGTTAAAGCATGGACAAAAGGATTGTTAAAGCATGGACACGCGGAATATTTAAAGCATAGACACAAAGCATTGTTAAAGCATGGAGACACAGCATTGTTAAAGCATGGAGACACGGCATTGTTAAAGCATGGACACACAGCATTGTTAAAGCATGGAGACACAGCTTTGTTAAAGTATGGACACACAGCATTGTTAAAGAATGGAGACACGGCATTGTAAAAGCATGGAGACACGGCATTGTTAAAGCATGGAGACACAGCATTGTTAAAGCATGGAGAAAAGGCATTGTTAAAGCCTGGACACACAGCATTGTTAAAGCATGGAGACACGGCATTGTTAAAGCATGGAGACACAGCATTGTTAAAGCATGGAAATACAGCATACTTAAAGCATGGAGACACGGCATTGTTAAAGCATGGAGACACAGCTTTGTTAAGGCATGGTCACACGGCATTGCTAAAGCATGGAGACACGGAATTGTTAAAGCATGGACAAAAGGACTGTTAAAACATGGACACGCGGAATATTTAAAGCATAGACATAAAGCATTGTTAAAGCATGGACACACTGCATTGTTAAAGCATGGAGACACATCATTGTGAAAGCATGGACAGGTGGCATTGTTAAAGCATGGAAACACAGCATTGTTAAAGCATGGAAACACAGCATAGTTAAAGCATGGAGGCACGGCATTGTTAAAGCATGGACAAAAGCATTGTTAAAACATGGACACGCAGAATTTTTAAAGCATAGACACAAAGCATTGTTAAAGCATGGACACACTGCATTGTTAAAGCATGGAGACACATCATTGTGAAAGCATGGACAGGCGGCATTGTTAAAGCATGGAAACACAGCATTGTTAAAGCATGGAAACACAGCATAGTTAAAGCATGGAGGCACGGCATTGTTAAAGCATGGACACACAGCTTTGTTAAAGCATGGAGACACGGCATTGTTAAAGAATGGAGACACAGCTTTGTTAAAGCATGGACACACAGCATTATTAAAGCATGGAGACACGGCATTGTTAAAGCATGGACACACAGCTTTGTTAAAGCTTGGAGACACGGCATTGTGAAAGCATGGACAGACGGCATTGTTAAAGCATGGAAACACAGCAATGTTAAAGCATGGAAACACAGCATAGTTAAAGCATGGAGACACGGCATTGTTAAAGCATGGAGACACCGCATTGTTAAAGCATGGAAACACAGCATAGTTAAAGCATGGAAACACAGCATTGTTAAAGCATGGAAACACAGCATAGTTAAAGCATGGAGACACAGCTTTGTTAAGGCATGGACACACGGCATTGCTAAAGCATGGACACACGGAATTGTTAAAGCATGGACACACGGAATTGTTAAAGCATGGACACACGGAAATGTTAAAGCATGGACGCATGGCATTGTTAAAGCATGGACACACGGCATTGCTAAAGCATGGACACACGGAATTGTTAAAGCATGGACACACGGAATTGTTAAAGCATGGACACACGGAAATGTTAAAGCATGGAAACATGGCATTGTGAAAGCATGGACATACGGCATTGTTAAAGCATGGAGACACGGCATTGTTAAAGCATGGAGACACAGCATTGTTAAAGCATGGAAATACAGCATTGTTAAAGCATGGAAACACAGCATACTTAAAGCATGGAGACACGGCATTGTTAAAGCATGGAGACACAGCTTTGTTAAGGCATGGTCACACGGCATTGCTAAAGCATGGAGACACGGAATTGTTAAAGCATGGGCAAAAGGATTGTTAAAACATGGACACGCGGAATATTTAAAGCATAGACATAAAGCATTGTTAAAGCATGGAGACACGGCATTGTGAAAGCATGGAGACACAGCTTTGTTAAAGCATGGACACACAGCAGTGTTAAAGCATGGAGACACAGCTTTGTTAAAGCATGGAAACACAGCATTGTTAAAGCATGGACACACAGCATTGTTAAAGCATGGAGATACGGCATTGTTAAAGCTTGGACACACAGCTTTGTAAAAGCATGGACACACGGCATTGTTAAAGCATGGACACATGGCATTATTAAAGCCTGGACACACAACTTTGTTAAAGCATGGACACACGGCATTGTAAAAACATGGAGAAACAGCTTTATTAAAGCATGAACGCACGGGAATTGTTCAAGCGTGGACACACAGCATTCTTAAAGCATGGACACATGGAATTGTTAAAGCATGGAGACAGATTTGTTGAAGCATGGATATATAGCATTGTTAAAACATGGAGACATGGCATCACTAAAGCATGGAGACACGGAATTGTTAAAGCATGGACAAAAGGATTGTTAAAACATGGACACGCGGAATATTTAAAGCATAGACACAAAGCATTGTTAAAGCATGGAGACACGGCATTGTTAAAGCATGGAAACACAGCATAGTTAAAGCATGGAAACACAGCATTGTTAAAGCATGGAAACACAGCATAGTTAAAGCATGGAGACACAGCTTTGTTAAGGCATGGACACACGGCATTGCTAAAGCATGGACACACGGAATTGTTAAAGCATGGACACACGGAATTGTTAAAGCATGGACACACGGAAATGTTAAAGCATGGACGCATGGCATTGTTAAAGCATGGACACACGGCATTGCTAAAGCATGGACACACGGAATTGTTAAAGCATGGACACACGGAATTGTTAAAGCATGGACACACGGAAATGTTAAAGCATGGAAACATGGCATTGTGAAAGCATGGACATACGGCATTGTTAAAGCATGGAGACACGGCATTGTTAAAGCATGGAGACACAGCATTGTTAAAGCATGGAAATACAGCATTGTTAAAGCATGGAAACACAGCATACTTAAAGCATGGAGACACGGCATTGTTAAAGCATGGAGACACAGCTTTGTTAAGGCATGGTCACACGGCATTGCTAAAGCATGGAGACACGGAATTGTTAAAGCATGGACAAAAGGATTGTTAAAACATGGACACGCGGAATATTTAAAGCATAGACATAAAGCATTGTTAAAGCATGGAGACACGGCATTGTGAAAGCATGGAGACACAGCTTTGTTAAAGCATGGACACACAGCAGTGTTAAAGCATGGAAACACAGCTTTGTTAAAGCATGGAAACACAGCATTGTTAAAGCATGGACACACAGCATTGTTAAAGCATGGAGATACGGCATTGTTAAAGCTTGGACACACAGCTTTGTAAAAGCATGGACACACGGCATTGTTAAAGCATGGACACATGGCATTATTAAAGCCTGGACACACAACTTTGTTAAAGCATGGACACACGGCATTGTAAAAACATGGAGAAACAGCTTTATTAAAGCATGAACGCACGGGAATTGTTCAAGCGTGGACACACAGCATTCTTAAAGCATGGACACATGGAATTGTTAAAGCATGGAGACAGATTTGTTGAAGCATGGATATATAGCATTGTTAAAACATGGAGACATGGCATCACTAAAGCATGGAGACACGGAATTGTTAAAGCATGGACAAAAGGATTGTTAAAACATGGACACGCGGAATATTTAAAGCATAGACACAAAGCATTGTTAAAGCATGGAGACACGGCATTGTTAAAGCATGGACACACAGCATTGTTAAAGCATGGAGACACAGCTTTGTTAAAGCATGGACACACAGCAGTGTTAAAGATTAGATTAGATTACTTACAGTGTGGAAACAGGCCCTTCGGCCCAACAAGTCCACACCGACCCGCCGAAGCGCAACCCACCCATACCCCTACACTTAGCCCTTTAACCTAACACTATGGGCAATTTAGCATGGCCAATTCACCTGACCCGCACATCTTTGTGACTGTGGGAGGAAACCGGAGCACCCGGAGAAAACCCACGCAGACACGGGGAGAACGTGCAAACTGCACACAGTCAGTCGCCTGAGTCGGGAATTGAACCCGGGTCTCTGGCGCTGTGAGGCAGCAGTGCTAACCACTGTGCCACCGTGCCGCCCACGGTGGAGCATGGAGACACGGCATTGTTAAAGCATGGAAACACAGCATTGTTAAAGCATGGACACACAGCATTGTTAAAGCATGGAGATACGGCATTGTTAAAGCTTGGACACACAGCTTTGTTAAAGCATGGACACACGGCATTGTTAAAGCATGGACACATGGCATTGTTAAAGCCTGGACACACAGCTTTGTTAAAGCATGGACACACGGCATTGTTAAAGCATGGAGACACAGCATTGTTAAAGCATGGACAAAAGCATTTTTAAAGTGGGGACACATGGCATTGTTAAAGCATGGACACAGGACATTGTTTAAGCATGGAGACATGGCATTGTTAAAGCATGGACACACAGCATTGTTAAAGCCTGGATACATGGCATTGTTAAAACATGGAGAAACAGCTTTATTAAAGCATGGACGCACAGGAATTGTTCAAGCGTGGACACACAGCATTCTTAAAGCATGGACACATGGAATTGTTAAAGCATGGAGACAGATTTGTTGAAGCATGGACATATAGCATTGTTAAAACATGGAGACATGGCATCGCTAAAGCATGGAGACACGGAATTGTTAAAGTATGGAGACACGGCATTGTAAAAGCATGGAGACACAGCATTGTTAAAGCATGGACAAAAGCATTTTTAAAGCGGGGACACATGGCATTGTTAAAGTATGGACACACAGCTTTGTTAAAGCATGGAGACACGGCATTGTTAAAGCCTGGACACACAGCTTTGTTAAAGCATGGACACATGGCATTGTCAAAACATGGAGACATGGCATCGCTAAAGCATGGAGACACGGAATTGTTAAAGCATGGACAAAAGGATTGTTAAAACATGGAAACGCGGAATATTTAAAGCATAGACATAAAGCATTGTTAAAGCATGGAGTCACAGCATTGTTAAAGCATGGACACACAGCATTGTTAAAGCATGGACACACAGCATTGGTAAAGCATGGACACACAGCTTTGATAAAGCATGGAGACACGGCATTGTTAAAGCATGGAGACACAGCTTTGTTAAAGCATGGACACACAGCATTGTTAAAGCTTGGAGACACATCATTGTGAAAGCATGGACAGACGGCATTGTTAAAGCATGGAAACACAGCATTGTTAAAGCATGGAAACACAGCTCAGTTAAAGCATGGAAGCACGGCATTGTTAAAGAATGGAGACACAGCTTTGTTAAAGCATGGACACACAGCATTATTAAAGCTTGGAGACACGGCATTGTTAAAGCATGGACACACAGCTTTGTTAAAGCATGGAGACAAGGCATTGTTAAAGCATGGAGACACAGCTTTGTTCAAGCATGGACACACAGCATTGTTAAAGCTTGGAGACACGTCATTGTGAAAGCATGGACAGACGGCATTGTTAAAGCATGGAAATACAGCAATGTTAAAGCATGGAAACACTGCATAGTTAAAGCATGGAGACACGGCATTGTTAAAGCATGGAGACACAACATTGTTAATGCATGGAAACACGGCATTGTTAAAGCATGGAAACACAGCATTGTTAAAGCATGGAAACACAGCATTGTTAAAGCATGGAGACACGGCATTGTTAAAGCATGGACACACAGCTTTGTTAAAGCATGGAGACACGGCATTGTGAAAGCATGGAGACACAGCTTTGTTAAAGCATGGACTCACAGCAGTGTTAAAGCATGGAGACACGGCATTGTTAAAGCATGGAAACACAGCATTGTTAAAGCATGGACACACAGCATTGTTAAAGCATGGAGATACGGCATTGTTAAAGCTTGGACACACAGCTTTGTTAAAGCATGGACACACGGCATTGTTAAAGCATGGACACATGGCATTATTAAAGCCTGGACACACAGCTTTGTTAAAGCATGGACACACGGCATTGTTAAAGCATGGAGACACAGCATTGTTAAAGCATGGACACACAGCATTGTTAAAGCCTGGATACATGGCATTGTTAAAACATGGAGAAACAGCTTTATTAAAGCATGAACGCACAGGAATTGTTCAAGCGTGGACACACAGCATTTTTAAAGCATGGACGCATGGAATTGTTAAAGCATGGACACAGGACATTGTTTAAGCATGGAGACATGGCATTGTTAAAGCATGGACACACAGCATTGTTAAAGCCTGGATACATGGCATTGTTAAAACATGGAGAAACAGCTTTATTAAAGCATGAACGCACAGGAATTGTTCAAGCGTGGACACACAGTATTCTTAAAGCATGGACACATGGAATTGTTAAAGCATGGAGACAGATTTGTTGAAGCATGGACATATAGCATTGTTAAAACATGGAGACATGGCATCGCTAAAGCATGGAGACACGGAATTGTTAAAGCATGGACAAAAGGATTGTTAAAACATGGACACGCGGAATATTTAAAGCATAGACACAAAGCATTGTTAAAGCATGGAGACACGGCATTGTTAAAGCATGGACACACAGCATTGTTAAAGCATGGAGACACAGCTTTGTTAAAGTATGGACACACAGCATTGTTAAAGCATGGAGACACGGCATTGTTAAAGCATGGACACACAGCTTTGTTAAAGCATGGAGACAAGGCATTGTTAAAGCATGGAGACACAACTTTGTTAAAGCATGGACACACAGCATTGTTTAAGCTTGGAGACACGGCATTGTGAAAGCATGGACAGACGGCATTGTTAAAGCATGGAAACACAGCAATGTTAAAGCATGGAAACACTGCATAGTTAAAGCATGGAGACACGGCATTGTTAAAGCATGGAGACACAACATTGTTAAAGCATGGAAACACAGTATAGTTAAAGCATGGAAACACAGCATTGTTAAAGCATGGAAACACAGCATAGTTAAAGCATGGAGACACAGCTTTGTTAAGGCATGGACACACGGCATTGCTAAAGCATGGACACACGGAATTGTTAAAGCATGGACACACGGAATTGTTAAAGCATGGACACACGGAAATGTTAAAGCATGGACGCATGGCATTGTTAAAGCATGGACACACGGCATTGCTAAAGCATGGACACACGGAATTGTTAAAGCATGGACACACGGAAATGTTAAAGCATGGAAACATGGCATTGTGAAAGCATGGACATACGGCATTGTTAAAGCATGGAAACACAGCATTGTTAAAGCATGGAGACACGGCATTGTTAAAGCATGGAGACACAGCATTGTTAAAGCATGGAAATACAGCATACTTAAAGCATGGAGACACGGCATTGTTAAAGCATGGAGACACAGCTTTGTTAAGGCATGGAAATACAGCATTGTTAAAACATGGAAACACAGCATACTTAAAGCATGGAGACACGGCATTGTTAAAGCATGGAGACACAGCTTTGTTAAGGCATGGTCACACGGCATTGCTAAAGCATGGAGACACGGAATTATTAAAGCATGGACACACAGCTTTGTTAAAGCATGGAAATACAGCATTGTTAAAGCATGGAAACACAGCATACTTAAAGCATGGAGACACAGCTTTGTTAAGGCATGGTCACACGGCATTGCTAAAGCATGGAGACACGGAATTATTAAAGCATGGACACACAGCTTTGTTAAAGCATGGAAACACGGCATTGTGAAAGCATGGACACACGGCATTGTTAAAGCATGGAAACACAGCATTGTTAAAGCATGGAGACACAGCATTGTTAAAGCATGGAAACACGGCATTGTGAAAGCATGGACAGACGGCATTGTGAAAGCATGGAGACACAGCATTGTCAAAGCATGGACACACGGCATTGTTAAAGCATGGACACATGGCATTGTTAAAGCCTGGACACACAGCTTTGTTAATGCATAGACACACGGCATTGTTAAAGCATGGAGACACAGCATTGTTAAAGCATGGACAAAAGCATTTTTAAAGCGGGGACACATGGCATTGTTAAAGCATGGACACAGGACATTGTTTCAGCATGGAGACATGGCATTGTTAAAGCATGGACACACAGCATTGTTAAAGCCTGGATACATGGCATTGTTAAAACATGGAGAAACAGCTTTATTAAAGCATGAACGCACAGGAATTGTTTAGCGTGGACACACAGCATTCTTAAAGCATGGACACATGGAATTGTTAAAGCATGGAGACAGATTTGTTGAAGCATGGACATATAGCATTGTTAAAACATGGAGACATGGCATCGCTAAAGCATGGAGACACGGAATTGTTAAAGCATGGACAAAAGGATTGTTAAAACATGGACACGCGGAATATTTAAAGCATAGACACAAAGCATTGTTAAAGCATGGAGACACGGCATTGTTAAAGCATGGACACACAGCATTGTTAAAGCATGGAGACACAGCTTTGTTAAAGTATGGACACACAGCATTGTTAAAGCATGGAGACACGGCATTGTAAAAGCATGGAGACACGGCATTGTTAAAGCATGGAAACACAGCATTGTTAAAGCATGGAAACACAGCATAGTTAAAGCATGGAGGCACGGCATTGTTAAAGCATGGACACACAGCTTTGTTAAAGCATGGACACATGGCATTGTTTCAGCCTGGACACAAAGCTTTGTAAAAGCATGGACACACGGCATTGTTAAAGCATGGAGACACAGCATTGTTAAAGCATGGACAAAAGCATTTTTAAAGCGGGGACACATGGCATTGTTAAAGCATGGACACAGGACGTTGTTTCAGCATGGAGACATGGCATTGTTAAAGCATGGACACACAGCATTGTTAAAGCCTGGATACATGGCATTGTTAAAACATGGAGAAACAGCTTTATTAAAGCATGAACGCACAGGAATTGTTCAAGCGTGGACACACAGCATTCTTAAAGCATGGACACATGGAATTGTTAAAGCATGGAGACAGATTTGTTGAAGCATGGACATATAGCATTGTTAAAACATGGAGACATGGCATCGGTAAAGCATGGAGACACGGAATTGTTAAAGCATGGACAAAAGGATTGTTAAAACATGGACACGCGGAATATTTAAAGCATAGACACAAAGCATTGTTAAAGCATGGAGACACGGCATTGTTAAAGCATGGACACACAGCATTGTTAAAGCATGGAGACACAGCTTTGTTAAAGTATGGACACACAGCATTGTTAAAGCATGGAGACACGGCATTGTAAAAGCATGGAGACACGGCATTGTTAAAGCATGGAAACACAGCATTGTTAAAGCATGGAAACACAGCATAGTTAAAGCATGGAGGCACGGCATTGTTTAAGCATGGACACACAGCTTTGTTAAAGCATGGAGACACGGCATTGTTAAAGAATGGAGACACAGCTTTGTTAAAGCATGGACACACAGCATTATTAAAGCATGGAGACACGGCATTGTTAAAGCATGGACACACAGCTTTGTTAAAGCATGGAGACAAGGCATTGTTAAAGCATGGAGACACAGCTTTGTTAAAGCATGGACACACAGCATTGTTAATGAATGGAGACACGGCATTGTTAAAGCATGGAGACACAACATTGTTAAAGCATGGAAACACAGCATAGTTAAAGCATGGAAACACAGCATTGTTAAAGCATGGAGACACGGCATTGTTAAAGCATGGAGACACAACATTGTTAAAGCATGGAAACACAGCATAGTTAAAGCATGGAAACACAGCATTGTTAAAGCATGGAAACACGGCATTGTTAAAGCATGGAGACACAACATTGTTAAAGCATGGAAACACAGCATAGTTAAAGCATGGAAACACAGCATTGTTAAAGCATGGAAACACAGCACAGTTAAAGCATGGAGACACAGCTTTGTTAAGGCATGGACACACGGCATTGCTAAAGCATGGACACACGGAATTGTTAAAGCATGGACACACGGAATTGTTAAATTATGTACGCACGGAAATGTTAAAGCATGGACGCATGGCATTGTTAAAGCATGGACACACGGCATTGCTAAAGCATGGACACACGGAATTGTTAAAGCATGGACACACAGAAATGTTAAAGCATGGAAACATGGCATTGTGAAAGCATGGACATACGGCATTATTCAAGCATGGAAACACAGCATTGTTAAAGCATGGAAACACAGCATTGTTAAAGCATGGAGACACGGCATTGTTAAAGCATGGAGACACAGCATTGTTAAAGCATGGAAATACAGCATACTTAAAGCATGGAGACACGGCATTGTTAAAGCATGGAGACACAGCTTTGTTAAGGCATGGAAATACAGCATTGTTAAAGCATGGAAACACAGCATACTTAAAGCATGGAGACACGGCATTGTTAAAGCATGGAGACACAGCTTTGTTAAGGCATGGTCACACGGCATTGCTAAAGCATGGAGACACGGAATTATTAAAGCATGGGCACACAGCTTTGTTAAAGCATGGAAATACAGCATTGTTAAAGCATGGAAACACAGCATACTTAAAGCATGGAGACACGGCATTGTTAAAGCATGGAGACACAGCTTTGTTAAGGCATGGTCACACGGCATTGCTAAAGCATGGAGACACGGAATTATTAAAGCATGGACACACAGCTTTGTTAAAGTATGGACTCACGGCATTGTTAAAGCATGGAAACACGGCATTGTTAAAGCATGGACACACGGCATTGTTAAAGCATGGAAACACAGCATTGTTAAAGCATGGAGACACAGCATTGTTAAAGCATGGAAACACGGCATTGTGAAAGCATGGACAGACGGCATTGTGAAAGCATGGGGACACAGCATTGTTAAAGCATGGAGACACAGCATTGTTAAAGCATGGAAACACAGCATAGTTAAAGCATGGAGACACAGCTTTGTTTAGGCATGGACACACGGCATTGCTAAAGCATGGACACACGGAATTGTTAAAGCATGGACACACGGAATTGTTAAAGCATGGAGACACGGCATTGTTTAAGCATGGAGAGACGGCATTGTTAAAGCATGGAGACACGGCATTGTTAAAGCCTGGAGACACGGCATTGTTAAAGCCTGGAGACAAGGCATTGTTAAGTCATGGAGACATGGCATCACGCAAGCATGGAGACAGGGCATTGTTAAGCATGGAGACACAGCTTTGTTAAGGCATGCACACACAGCATTGTTAAAGCCTATATACATGGCATTGTTAAAGCATGGAGACAGGGCATTGTTAAAGCATGGAGACACAGCTTTTTTAAAGCATGAACGCACGGCATTTTTCAAGCGTGGACACACAGCATTCTTAAAGCATGGACAAATGGAATTGTTAAAGCATGGAGACAGATTTGTTGAAGCATGGACATATTGCATTGTTAAAGCATGGAGACACAGCTTTGTGAAAGCATGGACACACAGCATTGTTAAAACAGGTAGACATGGCATCGCTAAAGCATGGAGACAAGGAATTCTTAAAGCATGGACAAAAGCATTGTTAAAACATGGACACGCAGAATTTTTAAAGCATAGACACAAAGCATTGTTCAAGCATGGACATACTGCATTGTTAAAGCATGGAGACACATCATTGTGAAAGCATGGACAGACGGCATTGTTAAAGCATGGAAACACAGCATCGTTAAAGCATGGAGGCACGGCATTGTTAAAGCATGGACACACAGCTTTGTTAAAGCATGGACTCACGGCATTGTTAAAGCATGGAAACACGGCATTGTTAAAGCATGGACACACGGCATTGTTAAAGCATGGAAACACAGCATTGTTAAAGCATGGAGATACAGCATTGTTAAAGCATGGAAACACGGCATTGTGAAAGCATGGACAGACGGCATTGTGAAAGCATGGGGACACAGCATTGTTAAAGCATGGAGACACAGCATTGTTAAAGCATGGAAACACAGCATAGTTAAAGCATGGAGACACAGCTTTGTTTAGGCATGGACACACGGCATTGCTAAAGCATGGACACATGGAATTGTTAAAGCATGGACACACGGAATTGTTAAAGCATGGAGACACGGCATTGTTAAAGCATGGAGAGACGGCATTGTTAAAGCATGGAGACACGGCATTGTTAAAGCCTGGAGACACGGCATTGTTAAAGCCTGGAGACAAGGCATTGTTAAGTCATGGAGACATGGCATCACGCAAGCATGGAGACAGGGCATTGTTAAGCATGGAGACACAGCTTTGTTAAGGCATGCACACACAGCATTGTTAAAGCCTATATACATGGCATTGTTAAAGCATGGAGACAGGGCATTGTTAAAGCATGGAGACACAGCTTTTTTAAAGCATGAACGCACGGCATTTTTCAAGCGTGGACACACAGCATTCTTAAAGCATGGACAAATGGAATTGTTAAAGCATGGAGACAGATTTGTTGAAGCATGGACATATTGCATTGTTAAAGCATGGAGACACAGCTTTGTGAAAGCATGGACACACAGCATTGTTAAAACAGGTAGACATGGCATCGCTAAAGCATGGAGACAAGGAATTCTTAAAGCATGGACAAAAGCATTGTTAAAACATGGACACGCAGAATTTTTAAAGCATAGACACAAAGCATTGTTCAAGCATGGACATACTGCATTGTTAAAGCATGGAGACACATCATTGTGAAAGCATGGACAGACGGCATTGTTAAAGCATGGAAACACAGCATCGTTAAAGCATGGAGACACGGCATTGATAAAGCATGGACACACAGCTTTGTTAAAGCATGGAGACACGGCATTGTTAAAGAATGGAGACACAGCTTTTTTAAAGCATGGACACACAGCATTATTAAAGCATGGAGACACGGCATTGTTAAAGCATGGACACACAGCTTTGTTAAAGCTTGGAGACACGGCATTGTGAAAGCATGGACAGACGGCATTGTTAAAGCATGGAAACACAGCAATGTTAAAGCATGGAAACACTGCATAGTTAAAGCATGGAGACACGGCATGGTTAAAGCATGGAGACACAGCTTTGTTAAGGCATGGACACACGACATTGCTAAAGCATGGACACACGGAATTGTTAAAGCATGGACACACGGAATTGTTAAAGCATGGACACACGTAAATGTTAAAGCATGGATGCATGGCATTGTTAAAGCATGGACACACGGCATTGCTAAAGCATGGACACACGGAATTGTTAAAGCATGGACACACGGAATTGTTAAAGCATGGACACACGGAAATGTTAAAGCATGGAAACATGGCATTGTGAAAGCATGGACATACGGCATTGTTAAAGCATGGAGACCCGGCATTGTTCAAGCTTGGAGACACAGCATTGTTAAAGCATGGAAATACAGCATTGTTAAAGCATGGAAACACAGCATACTTAAAGCATGGAGACACGGCATTGTTAAAGCATGGAAATACAGCATTGTTAAAGCATGGAAACACAGCATACTTAAAGCATGGAGACACGGCATTGTTAAAGCATGGAGACACAGCTTTGTTAAGGCATGGTCACACGGCATTGCTAAAGCATGGAGACACGGAATTGTTAAAGCATGGACAAAAGGATTGTTAAAACATGGACACGCGGAATATTTAAAGCATAGACATAAAGCATTGTTAAAGCATGGAGACACAGCATTGTTAAAGCATGGACACACAGCATTGTTAAAGCATGGAGACACGGCATTGTTAAAGCATGGACACACAGCTTTGTTAAAGCATGGAGACACGGCATTGTGAAAGCATGGAGACACAGCTTTGTTAAAGCATGGACACACAGCAGTGTTAAAGCATGGAGACACGGCATTGTTAAAGCATGGAAACACAGCATTGTTAAAGCATGGACACACAGCATTGTTAAAGCATGGAGATATGGCATTGTTAAAGCTTGGACACACAGCTTTGTTAAAGCATGGACACACGGCATTGTTAAAGCATGGACACATGGCATTATTAAAGCCTGGACACACAGCTTTGTTAAAGCATGGACACACGGCATTGTTAAAGCATGGAGACACAGCATTGTTAAAGCATGGACAAAAGCATTTTTAATGCGGGGACACATGGCATTGTTAAAGCATGGACACAGGACATTGTTTAAGCATGGAGACATGGCATTGTTAAAGCATGGACACACAGCATTGTTAAAGCCTGGATACATGGCATTGTTAAAACATGGAGAAACAGCTTTATTAAAGCATGAACGCACAGGAATTGTTCAAGCGTGGACACACAGCATTCTTAAAGCATGGACACACAGCATTATTAAAGCATGGAGACACGGCATTGTTAAAGCAGGGACACACAGCTTTGTTAAAACATGGAGACATGGCATCGGTAAAGCATGGAGACACGGAATTGTTAAAGTATGGACAAAAGGATTGTTAAAACATGGACACGCGGAATATTTAAAGCATAGACACAAAGCATTGTTAAAGCATGGAGACACGGCATTGTTAAAGCATGGACACACAGCATTGTTAAAGCATGGAGACACAGCTTTGTTAAAGCATGGACACACGGCATTGTTAAAGCATGGACACATGGCATTGTTAAAGCCTGGACACACAGCTTTGTTAAAGCATGGACACACGGCATTGTTAAAGCATGGAGACACAGCATTGTTAAAGCATGGACAAAAGCATTTTTAAAGTGGGGACACATGGCATTGTTAAAGCATGGACACAGGACATTGTTTCAGCATGGAGACATGGCATTGTTAAAGCATGGACACACAGCATTATTAAAGCCTGGATACATGGCATTGTTAAAACATGGAGAAACAGCTTTATTAAAGCATGTACGCACAGGAATTGTACAAGCGTGGACACACAGCATTCTTAAAGCATGGACACATGGAATTGTTAAAGCATGGAGACAGATTTGTTGAAGCATGGACATATAGCATTGTTAAAACATGGAGACATGGCATCGCTAAAGCATGGAGACACGGAATTGTTAAAGCATGGACAAAAGGATTGTTAAAACATGGACACGCGGAATATTTAAAGCATAGACACAAAGCATTGTTAAAGCATGGAGACACGGCATTGTTAAAGCATGGACACACAGCATTGTTAAAGCATGGAGACACAGCTTTGTTAAAGTATGGACACACAGCATTGTTAAAGCATGGAGACACGGCATTGTAAAAGCATGGAGACACGGCATTGTTAAAGCATGGAAACACAGCATTGTTAAAGCATGGAAACACAGCATAGTTAAAGCATGGAGGCACGGCATTGTTAAAGCATGGACACACAGCTTTGTTAAAGCATGGAGACACGGCATTGTCAAAGAATGGAGACACAGCTTTGTTAAAGGATGGACACATAGCATTATTAAAGCATGGAGACACGGCATTGTTAAAGCATGGACACACAGCTTTGTTAAAGCATGGAGACAAGGCATTGTTAAAGCATGGAGACACAGCTTTGTTAAAGCATGGACACACAGCATTGTTAAAGCTTGGAGACACGGCATTGTGAAAGCATGGCCAGACGGTATTGTTAAAGCATGGAAACACAGCAATGTTAAAGCATGGAAACACTGCATAGTTAAAGCATGGAGACACGGCATTGTTAAAGCATGGAGACACAACATTGTTAAAGCATGGAAACACAGCATAGTTAAAGCATGGAAACACAGCATTGTAAAAGCATGGAAACACAGCATAGTTAAAGCATGGAGACACAGCTTTGTTAAGGCATGGACACACGGCATTGCTAAAGCATGGACACACGGAATTGTTAAAGCATGGACACACGGAATTGTTAACGCATGGACACACGGAAATGTTAAAGCATGGACGCATGGCATTGTTAAAGCATGGACACACGGCATTGCTAAAGCATGGACACACGGAATTGTTAAAGCATGGACACACGGAAATGTTAAAGCATGGAAACATGGCATTGTGAAAGCATGGACATACGGCATTGTTAAAGCATGGAAACACAGCATTGTTAAAGCATGGAGACACGGCATTGTTAAAGCATGGAGACACAGCATTGTTAAAGCATGGAAATACAGCATACTTAAAGCATGGAGACACGGCATTGTTAAAGCATGGAGACACAGCTTTGTTAAGGCATGGAAATACAGCATTGTTAAAACATGGAAACACAGCATACTTAAAGCATGGAGACACGGCATTGTTAAAGCATGGAGACACATGGCTTTGTTAAGGCATGGTCACACGGCATTGCTAAAGCATGGAGACACGGAATTATTAAAGCATGGACACACAGCTTTGTTAAAGCATGGAAATACAGCATTGTTAAAGCATGGAAATACAGCATACTTAAAGCATGGAGACACGGCATTGTTAAAGCATGGAGACACAGCTTCGTTAAGGCATGGTCACACGGCATTGCTAAAGCATGGAGACACGGAATTGTTAAAGTCTGGACACACAGCTTTGTTAAAGCATGGACTCACGGCATTGTTAAAGCATGGAAACACGGCATTGTGAAAGCATGGACACACGGCATTGTTAAAGCATGGAAACACAGCATTGTTAAAGCATGGAGACACAGCATTGATAAAGCATGGAAACACGGCATTGTGAAGCATGGACAGATGGCATTGTGAAAGCATGGAGACACAGCATTGTTAAAGCATGGAGACACAGCATTGTTAAAGCATGGAAACACAGCATAGTTAAAGCATGGAGACACAGCTTTGTTAAGGCATGGACACACGGCATTGCTAAAGCATGGACACATGGAATTGTTAAAGCATGGAGACACGGAATTGTTAAAGCATGGAGACACGGCATTGTTAAAGCATGGAGAGACGGCATTGTTAAAGCATGGAGACACGGCATTGTTAAAGCCTGGAGACACGGCATTGTCAAAGCCTGGAGACAAGGCATTGTTAAGTCATGGAGACATGGCATCACGCAAGCATGGAGACAGGGCATTGTTAAGCATGGAGACACAGCTTTGTTAAGGCATGCACACACAGCATTGTTAAAGCCTATATACATGGCATTGTTAAAGCATGGAGACAGGGCATTGTTAAAGCATGGAGACACAGCTTTTTTAAAGCATGAACGCACGGCATTTTTCAAGCGTGGACACACAGCATTCTTAAAGCATGGACAAATGGAATTGTTAAAGCATGGAGACAGATTTGTTGAAGCATGGACATATTGCATTGTTAAAGCATGGAGACACAGCTTTGTGAAAGCATGGACACACAGCATTGTTAAAACAGGGAGACATGGCATCGCTAAAGCATGGAGACACGGAATTCTTAAAGCATGGACAAAAGCATTGTTAAAACATGGACACGCAGAATTTTTAAAGCATCGACACAAAGCATTGTTAAAGCATGGACGCACTGCATTGTTAAAGCATGGAGACACATCATTGTGAAAGCATGGACAGACGGCATTGTTAGGGCATGGAAACACAGCATTGTTAAAGCATGGAAACACAGCATAGTTAAAGCATGGAGACACGGCATTGTTAAAGAATGAAGACACAGCTTTGTTAAAGCATGGACATACAGCATTATTA